>NC_061114.1:183241025-183420088 GCF_002878395.1 Capsicum annuum
CCCCGGCTAATTCGGATCGGGCGTTGCAGGGCCCATTAACGTGGCAGCGCTCCCAACAGAACTTTCTCCATAACTAGGGTCATACCCTCGATCTCTGATTAAGGGTGGAGCAGCCCCATCCACTGCACTATAACCATGTTGATTTTAATTCATATATTTATTTGTATATAAATACAAATGATAAATTGCACATATTGACAACTAAATTATTCAAATACAAATAATAAATTATATTTGAAATATATAGTATGATACAAATAAATTTAAAGTAAAAAAAATATAAAATGCAATGACAAAAAAAATGAGGTAAAGAATATAAAAAAATAAGAAAAATGACAAAAAGGACGAACCAAGAATGATAAAGGGGAAAACTAAAGTACAAAAAAAAATGCAAAGAAATAAAATTGAAAAAGAAAAAAACGATGAAAAAGAAGAAAGAAAAAAAGTGTAAGAAATGAGAAAAAAATAAGTGCAAAAAATGAAAAAGAAAAAAAAGTAAATTAAAGGGAAAAAGAAAGAAAGAAATAGTAAATTGAAGGAAAAAAGAAAAAAAAAAAAGAGAAATAAAATATAGAAAAAAATAATAATAAAGGAGTGAGATTATGGATTATATTTAATTGATAAGAGATGTTATGAATTATATAGGCTAAATGAGATAATTAGAAGCTTATATTTATTAACATATGTAAGTCTCAAACGAATACGAATGATGAAATAAGAATGAGAAAGGGGAAAGCGAAAAACAAAAGAATACAAAGAAAAATAAAATAAAAAATAGATGAAAAATGAGAACGAAAAAAGAAATTATAAGGAATGAGCAGAAAAAAATGAAAAAGAAAAAAAGAAAGAAAAAAGAAGAAGAAAAGAAAAAAAACTGAAACTTTAAGCATAGGTGGGTGATCTCTATGTTTAAATGGGTATCCATATTTTACCCATTTTGTCCATATTTGTATGAGCTTTTAAAATGAATTGAAGTCCATATTTACCATTTGAAATATGAATGATTTAATTCACTAAATGGACTCTTTTCACAAATATGGGCTGCAATTGGCACCCCTATCCCCACCACACTTGGTCAGTTGGTCTTTAGAGTTCCTGGATTTAAGCAAAAACAACTTTAGTAGTCTACCTTTTAGCCTTTTCCAACTATCTAAGCTATCAGAACTGAGGCTGCTACGTTGCAAGAAACTTCAACAGCTCCCAGAACTTCCTACTAATTTAGAAAGATTTTATGTTGAGGGTTGCACATCAATGGAGAAAATACCAGCTTATCTCAGCTGTCTAAGTTAGTTGAAGTTAGGTTGCAAGGTTGCAGGAGTTTTCAGACGCTTCCAGAACTTCCTTCTAATATAGAGAGACTCAATCTTGAGGGTTGTACATCACTGGAAGAATTACCAAATTTGTCCCAGCTGTCTAAGCTAATTGAACTGGAGCTGAAAGGTTGCAGGAGTCTTCAAACGCTCCCAGAACTTCCTCAACATTTATGCCCTTGTCGCCGCAGGCAAATAGTAGATCAAAGGAGAAATTAGTTACAACCAAGTTAGTCTAAGAAAATCTTGAATCAACAAGAGAGGTTAGCATGCAAAAGTGTTGTTTACTTCCAAAGGTAAGTCCCTAACCTTCTTGTTTTGTCTGAGTAAAAGCGCGTACATGTTTCCAAAATGTTTGAGGTTTTGACTTCTGTCAGCCCCTGGATGAGACTTTTAATCATCTTGCATTATCTCTTGTATCTACCTTTTTGGTATAAGTAAACATTTGGTATAACTTTTAGCTGTTTGGCTGACTGTTTAGCAAAAATAAGTGTGCAAATGAAGATAATCTCTCTCGTTCAAAGACACTACAGAAATGTCTCCTCATGCAAGACAAAATCTAAAGGCTAATTACACAGAAAGTTGCAGAATCATATTTTGCCTCCAATTCATTACATACATTTGGTTGATACCTATATTTGGATAATGGTAAAATGCTAAACAAGTAAGGAACAGAACTCCTAGTTTATAATTAGATTGCATATATTATATTTTCAGCTTAGAATTTTTTAAGCTCCTTGTAATAAGAGATAAGAGATAGGGGTCTGTTCTCTGTCATAGATATAGCAAGACATGGTGAATATCCTACCTTGCTTCCGAAAATGGTGTTGGACACAACACAGATGCTGGGCACAACGTATGGTCTGAAATTGAACTCTTAACATAGATGTAAGAAACTGTATGGCTGGTCACCATATTTAATTTTCCATATCTTTCTTTGCTAAGTTGGTCACCATTTGCTTTCTACAAAATGATCATCAAATCAATAGTTCCTGAACAATACATAGTTGAGTCTAGACGTCCTATTTCTCACAGGGTTAAACCACTTGTGTTCACTAGTCATTTTTGATCAAAGGCTTTTTTGAATTTTCTTGATCTAAGTTGCTGTCTTCATAACCTTTTATTTTAGTTAGGCACATTTAATATCTAAATGCAGGAATTTTATCTTGACAGAAAAGAGATTACCATCATAACCAAGTCTACCAGGCAAGCACCATGTTTGATCATGACTCTGACCCGAGTATTCCACTCCTCGGGCCTTGCCATAGGCAGGATTTTGGCGTTATCCAACAGTCATAGCTCATGATCAGGCTGATTCTTTTCCAGAAGCAGGATACTTACAAGATAAATAGTACTACAGCACTTGACATCTTGGATGTAGTTACAAATTAGATGAATATCAAATTATTACCTGACATAGCATTTGTACTGGATCAAATTCTTTTGAACAACTCTTTCTTTTCTCTTATGAAAGGCAACAAGTTTTTTAAAACTTTTCCCCGTCGAAATAATCAACACCAAAATTTCTTCCTGAGCACAATTTGTAGAGTTCAATATGTTAGAACAGAAAAATGTAATATTGAAGAAAAAGGCTTTAAGAAAAAAATGGTGGTTCCAAAATAGGGTTAATTTCACATATGGTACAGACGTAAAAAATGACTTTGTTTATATTATAACAATAAAACAAAACTACTGTTTCTTTCATAAAAATAACTGAAGTTTACTTGCAGGAGACTTCTCACAGAGGCAAATAGAAACTGGCTAAACTGTGACTACACCTATTTACAGTCTGCTAATTGAACAGAAAACAACATTATCCAGTAATCCCTGAAATACCAAATATACTCCCAAGAAGGAACACTTCAGTAACACTTCAATCACATCCCATCCATCAGACAAGATTTGTATTAATTTGCATTTTTCCTAAATAGCCATCTGCTAGACTTTTCTAATAGCAAAAGTTTCGGTGATCATCGACTTCTCCCGTTGTTAATCTGGAAGTACTGAGCATGAAAAAAATAATCCTTGTGTAATGTCCCTTGTAATGAATTGGAAAATTAGGGCAGGAAATTGAAAATTTTTTTAACGCTCAATTGTTCACAGTTACAATCCAATTCGGAATTACACCACTAATTGACTAATTCCTAGCTATTCCGACATTGATACAGCCACAAGCTCCATGAATCCTGTAATTGAGAATTAGTGTTAAGGTAGTAGAGAGGAGAAGAGAAACAGATAGAGAGAGAACTATTTGAGAGGAAAGTTTACCAATATCTATCTAACTGCTAATCCCCATTCCAGTTGAGATATTTATTAGGAAAGCTGAGCTGGAACTTTTAGAGAATTAATCTGCATCATTGATAATCTCTAATCTCAACAGCTCATTGTAAGTGGTGAGCTTTCATTCTTCAAAAGACCTAATTTCATGTTTTGATTTTTGATTTCATTATGTCATAGACTACTCTATTGGTTCTTTTGGCTTTTCCCGAGGGCATGTCCCGATCAAGGATGTCTGTTGGTTTTGCTTAGAGGCTTTATGGATTACTGTGGACTAGGTACTGGTTGTTGTTGTATCTTAGACTTCTTGAGCTATCTTTATCTATCTTGTTATAATTTTTAAATTCAGTCAATGTTAGTGTATTGTGTTTTATTTGGTTAGGCAAAAGAGGTTGGTCTCCGATCCACGACGGACTTGAGATACCCATCACGGCCAGACCGTGGTTCAGGTCGTGACAAGTTGGTATCAGAGCCTAGCTTCATGGTCTATTGGGTGTCTATAAAGTCATGTCAAGTAGAGTCTTAATTATGGGTGTGTAGCACATCACAGTTATAAGAGAGAGGCTATGAGACATTTAGGAATATTTCCACTTCTTGTTATTCTATTTCGGACTATAGTGTCTAAGGTCTCAAACTTCTCTAATTCCCATTTGTTCACATTTCATATCATGCCTCCCAGAAAATCTGATGCTCATGCAAACTCCTCTATCCCACTTGAGGACAATGTTGATGAAACTCATCTTACTTATGGGGTACAAACTCGGTCTAGGGATCCAGCTCCTGATTACCCTTGTGGAGTTCCACCGATTCCCTCTAGCCCTTCTTGAACACCTTAGGGCAATGTGTCTAATGCTAAGTTTCGCTAGTCGATCTATTTACTCACCCAGTTGGTGGCCTCTCAGACTAGGCGTGTTGCTTCTGTTACTCTATCTTCTATGGTCACTAGATTTGGCCAATTTATAAGGTTGAGTCATCCAACTTTCACCAGTTCGAAGGTCGAGGAGGATCCTAAAAATTTCATTGATGAGATAGAGAAGATTTTTCATGTGATACATACTCCTGACCTGAAGGTGTGGAGTTTACTGCATACTAGCTGAAGAATGTGGCATATCAGTGGTATGAGGAGTGAGAGCAGATGAGGGAAGATAAAGCCGAGCCAACTATGTGGGATGACTTTTCTAGTGCTTTTCTAGATCACTTCTTTCCTCAAAAGTGAAGGCAGGGAAGGCTAAGGATTTTGTGAATTTGAAATAAGGAAGAATAACTGTGAAAAAATATGCCTTGAAGTTTCATCAGTTATCTCTTTATGCTCCAGAGTTAGTGTCATTTATGAGGGAAAGGATGAGAAAGTTTGCTTTGGGCTTGTCTCGAGACTTGGTGTTGGAGTGCAACGCTACCTTGTTGAAAAGAATATGGATATCTCTAGGTTGGTTTTGTACATGTAGCAAGTTGAAGAGGAGAAGAAGAAATAAGCCGAAATGGGAGAAAGGCAAAGTAAGAAATTTAGCTATTCTAAGTAAGCAGAAGGCCATCAGAATAATGATAGGGATGATAGGTAGTGGTGTAAGAAGAACTAAGGAAATTTTGGTTTCTACTCTAGCTAGGGCTCTTTATTCGAAGACATCGGGTGATCGACGTTTCTAGAATGATAGTGGACTTAGGGTGCTAGGTGCCCAGTCTCAGTCCAGTGGGGCCCAGTCAGCTTTATCCTATCCCCCTTCTCATTTCTGTGGGCAGGTGCATCATAGAGTTTGTGATGAGGGGAGGAATCGGTGTTTTAGGTGTGTTAAGCTTAGTCACATGCAGCGGGATTATCTTTCAATTAAGGTTGTTACTAGGTATAATAAGGTTCTAATTTCTAATTCTTCAGCCTCAGTACCAAAGGGTGTTATTTCTAGCATCGGCACTGCTCGGAATCATCTGTATGCTCTTACAACCCATCAGGAATCTGAGGCTTTTCCTGATGTTATCACTGGTACGTTACAACTTTTTTCTCGTGATGTGTATTGTCACACTCCTTTTTTTAACCCAAAAAAGATGAATTCTAAGTTTGGAAGGGTTTTATTATTAAGTGACAAAAGATAAAGTTTGTTTCGAAAAGGATTATTTACATTTAAACTTAGAGTCGTCACTTAACATAAATCGGGTGTGCCAAGTCACCTATGGAAATCCTTTTTCAAAAACGGTTTGACTCCTTAAAACTGATCCGCGAACAGAGATTCCGATTAAGGAATTCTGTTGACCAAGGGGAAGGTGTTAGGCACCCCTCGATCCTGTGGTTCGACCACGGTCACTTGGTGATGTATATCAGCTAATTTGACATTATGAATGTATAAACCACACAAAAACACATAAAATAATCAATTAAACACACAAAAACAAAACAAATTCAAAATTTAGTGTTCAGTCCAATTATACAGTCCAAAAGAAAAAATAAAATGCAGAAATATATAAACCTATGATATTCTAAACTAATCCTAAACTCCGCTCCAATGCTTTACCCAATGTCTCGGGCCTTGATCATGAACTTTCCTCGAAGACATAATACGTCGGGTTATTACCCGGTGAATAAATACATGTAACCTCGAGGCATTCCCCAGCCAAATGAATACAATTGAATCAAATACGATAAATTAAGAAACATTCAACCCACATTCCACATTCCAACATTCAACAAAAACACTATTCCTAGATTTTCCCTAACCGAACCTACATTTGCCTATCAACATATCATAATTCTATCACGTTTAATATCATCCATACATCAAATTAATCGATATTAATTCTTCATACCAATTCCCAACATCCAACCCCAATTATGTTTTAAACATACAACTTTTACGAGACAATTATCCACGCCTTAACACCAAAACTCATATCATAGTTAACTGTTCGACATCAAACATCCACCAAATCACCCAATTTCAATCATCGAGCGCATAAACATCAATGAAATTAAATAATCATAATCAACAAAAACATAATCATAGTCAATTCAACAATTACAACAACAACAAACCCAATGTATTCCCACATAGTGAGGTCTGGGAAGGGTAAGGTATACGCAGTCAATTCAACAAGTCAAGATAACAAAAAAAAAGAGAACGAGTTAAAGAAATGGACCTTCCGATAATGGATTTTGCTGATAATAACGAGTTAAAAGAAATCTAAATTCAAAACCCCGAACAGAAAACCTCAACGATGAACCCGAATCAAACTCAGTATCAAAAATTGAAGCCCGAAACTAATTGCGGTGAACTAATCAAGACACACCAAACCTAAAACCCAAAACCAAAATGAAGGAAGAAACGTTGTATAACAGGAATCACGATGAACACCGAAACCCGTACGAAAATACATGAAATTGGGTCAATTCGAGTGAGTCCGGCAACGATAAATGGGTTCCAACGAGTTTTGGGGATGCCTCGATATTTTTTCGATGAGTTTTTTAACATTTTTCGACCAAATCCACCTAGAAATTCCAAGGAAAAGAAAGAGAGAACTGATTTCGGCAAGGATCTCGCTGGAAAAGCTCGAGGGATGATTGGTTTTCTCATTAGTTTATTATTCCTTCACCAGATCTCCATCAAACAAACTCCATTCTCCCATTTTCCTCTTACTGTATGTGCGTGAGTATGTTTTTTGGTGAACTGTGAGTGTGTGTGTGATTTGCACGTGAAGAGAAAAAAATAGAGAAGACTGCTCTTTTTTGTGTGTGTATATCTGTGCATATGTGTATTTTTGTGATATCCTGTGATGAAGATGATGAAATAGGTATAGTGTGTGATCAGTGATGGAGAAAATGTACGTGTCCAGGGATTGGAAAAATGGAATCTTCAGAGTAGGGGTCCTCTGCTTTTTTTTTGTAAAATCCCCCCGCTCCCCCTCCGTATTGTTGCTGATATATATGGAAAAAGAGAATATGGATGGTATCTGTTTATGGACGTGTAATAGTGAGGTAGGGTGGGTTAGGGTAGGGTGTGGAGTGTAACACCCCGTACTTCTACCTAGCTTAAAATCATCCCAAAAATGTTAAAGATTTTCTTTAAAAGATGAATCCACTTTTATACATGTGGAATTTTCAAAATTTTGACTTTCTGATTGTGTGGGAAATTGAATAAACTTTCCATCGATACCAAATTCGCCCAAATCTGACACCTAGGCAAAGAGTTAGAGTCATTTTAGTAAGATAGTGTGCCACTTGAGCCATCAACGCATCGTGGAGCATGCAAAAATGGCAATCGTCAAAATCCAGTGAGCCTCCACAATTATGACGCATTATGCCAAGGCTCAATTTTAGAGTTGTCAATTTCCAGTGTACCAACGTGATTCCACCGCGTCGAGGTGAACTTCCAGTTCACAAATAATATAGTACCGCGATTCCACCGCGTCGCACCATCTACCCAGTTCTCAGTTGGCAAATTCTAGTGACATGGCCCAATAGCACCGCGTCACGCCAGCTTGTCAAATCGGGAAAATTTGACGAAAAATAAATATTTCGTCTAGGGATAAATTAGTCTTTTCCCAAGGTTTTAACACATCCAGGTGTGGGATTTAATCCTAAAAATATTTTAAATTATTATTTACTCACTGTTTCCCCAAATCAAGAATATTCTCTCCTAAGAAACAAAATTCTAACTCTCAAGAATCAAGGTCAAGCTCAAGAATTTCTCCAAGCACCTTTAAGGAATTACGTTCTAAGACATGTAAAGTGTTGATTCATGGGTCCCTTTCACTCATGAAGCTCAAGAATCTCTTTTCAAAATCCAAAATTTGTGTATTTATGAATGTTCATGATTTAGTTGAATTGAAATTCATGTTTATGTTGTTGTTAGGTTTTGATTCATGTTTTAAATTACATGTTCCAATGATTTATCCTAGTATGTGATGTTTTGCATAATATTCATGATAAACCCTTCAAATTCCAAATTGATTTATGAAACCATGATAATTAGATGCATTGATGATGGTATAATCAAAGTATGCTCCCCATGTGTTTGATAAAATGCCTATGTGAAGGAAAAAGTGCCATTATAGTATGTTAATGTGAAATCCCCATTCATGTACAAGTTAATGCATGTCAAGTATTTGATTAAATGTCTTAGTCAATGAATTATGGTATATATATATATATATATAGACATTGTTGTGCTTTCAAACTTATGTCATGATTTACCATTATACTATCGATTCGTGGGGGTATTTATACCCAACAATTTAGCTGTGTGCTTAGAGCCTGTGTCAGTTTCATGATAATCTCATTCATACCATGATCAGTAGAATTCAGTAATTACATGACTCAGAAAAACTCAGTAATCTCATGAACTCAGTCAGTTAACAGAATTCAGTAATATTCCATTAGTCCATAGAACTTAGTGAACTCAGTCCAGTTCATCTCGGTATAATCAGTTTAGTGTCTATTCAGTTGGAATTAAAATTTAGCACCGAGCAAATCCAAGGATAAGGGCACACACTGATAGTAGAGGGTGTGGCCATTAGAAGCAATCCTTGCATTCTAGAACTATATAGCCAGCATAGGTTGAGACATCAACACTGATAGTTGAGGGTTGATGAGGTGGATTAACACTGCCAGATAAGGGTCCCACTGTTCTTCTTTAAGAATACTGCCAGATGAGGGTCACTCATAACTCTACCAGTGGCACGGTATTGACACCCTTTTAATTAGGGTTACAGATTAGACCCCAACTCAGCTATATTGCTTTATTTGGGGCATGTCGGTTAGATGACTACTTCCCACAGTCCCAGTCTTAATCTCAGTAATAGAACTCAGATAGTTCTACAGATTTTAGGACTTCTAAATACAGTCACTCAGCTCAGTACAAAACTCAGCTAGTTCCATCAGAATCAAGACTCCCAGCAACAGTCACCCAGTATCAGTTATATCAGTTATCAGTAATCCATCTGATCAGTATATTCAGTATTCAGAATCCCCATGTTTCAACTGCAGTTATGTTTTTATGCATGTATCCTCACGCAGTCATGTTTATGTTCATGTTATCAGTCAATTATAGTTCATGCATATGAACCCCATGCATTCAGTCTACCTCACTTGCGTACCAGTACATTCTCACATACTGACGCATACTTTTATTTTATGCTATGGTGTTTTATACCATAGGTTCAGATGCCCAGGTTCCTGATCGCACTTAGCAGCTCAGGTTTAAGTCAGCAGCAGTAGATTAGCAGTGAATCCTCATCATTCGAGGATGCTTTATCATTTCAGTACTTAGTTTACTTCAGCAATTGGAGTTAGTTGGGGATATGTCCCATCAACTCCTTATTCAGACAGTTTAGAGGCCTTCAAGGTAGATATTCAGACTTCAGTATTTTCAGTTATTTCAGTTGTTTTGATATTGTTATACCACAATTAGTATTATTATTATTTTTCAGTTTTGAACCTTATGGCCTTTCAGCCTTTTATTGTGCATTTATAAAATATATTATGCAGTGCTCAGTTACAGATATCTGTCATGGGTTAGCTTGTGGTCCTATAGGGTCATGAGCACCGTATGTCATTCTGGGTACCAGATTCAGGGCGTTACGCGGGGTGAGAGGTATGAATTGATTCAACTAAAGTTTGTTAGGATGAGGGAATATTAGGGATTTTATTTGTTAGGGATTTATTGAAATTTTGTTTTATTTTTGTATTTTATGGGGTATAATCACGTGGGTGAGAGTGTATGATAACATGAGGTAAAAATGAATGAATTGGGTTTTGGGGAGGGACAAAATTAGGTGTCCACATCATGCCCCTTTTTGGGTGTAAACACAAAGTATTTTCAAATAAAAAAGTAGACAATGAGACCAAATTTTGACCCGACGATTATTCTAGAAAATAAATAGAAGGAAGAAGGACAACCGAGTTGACTCAGGACATTCTACTTACTCAAGTTTTGAGGGAATCAAATCGTCAGTATCTCAAAGGGTTGGAAGGATAGGGACTATACCGAGTTGGAGAATCGAGTGAGGCCCTGTCGAGGTTCCAATCCGCGACTCTGTCATTATATCAAAATGAAAATTACAATTTAAAACATAAATGAAATTACAAAAATCCCATCTATACAGCTTCTTTTGGACTCTTGACTTGAGTTTTTGATGCTTTCAAAATGGATAAAAGATCTGTTTTTCTTTGGGGTTGAACTTGAAAATAGATTCTTTCTCCATACAAAATCTGATGTTGGATATGAACTCACAAATCGACCATGTTCTATCGGTGGTACTTCTGAACCTTGATCCTAAATTCAAAAATCTTTACCCTATTCTTCAGGCGGGCTCCTGACTTACAACTTCTTCACCTTGTTTCTTGACTTCCAATTTCATCTCCTTGTTTCTTGACTTTTAATTTCTTCACCTTGTTGCTTGACTTTCAATTTCTTCACTCTGTTCTTCAGGCGGGCTCCTGACTTACAATTTTATCACCCCTATTCTTTGGGCAGGCCCCCTGACTTTCAATTTCCTTGCTCTGTTCTCCGGGCAATCTCCCAACTTTTTATTTTATCACCCATATTCTTTGGGCGGGCCTTCTAACTTACAACTTCATTACCCTTGTTCTTCAGGAAGGTTCCTAACTTTCAATTTTATCACCCCTATTCTTCGGGCAGGCCTCCCGAGTTGTAATTTTCTCGCTCTGTTCTTCGGGCGAGCTCCCAACATTTAATTTTATCACCCCTATTCTTTGGGTGGTCCTCCTAACTTGCAATTTCATCACCCTTGTTCTTTAGGCGGGCTCCTGACTTTCAATTTCATCACCCATATTCTTCGGGCGGGCCTCCCAACTTGTAATTTCCTCGCTCTGTTCTCTAGGCGAGCTCCCAACTTTCAATTTTATCACCCCTATTCTTTGGATGGGCCTCCCGACTTGTAATTTTATTGCTCTGTTCTCCGGGCTAGCTCCTAACTTTTAATTTTATCATCCCTAATCTTCGGGCGGGCCTCCCGACTTATAATTTCATCACCCTTGTTATTCAGGCAGGCTCCTGACTTTTAATTTTCATCACCCTGTTATTCAGGTGGGCTCCTGAAGGCAAAATGAAAATTAGAACAAAAATTATCCCAAACAATGATTATGATAAAGAAAGATTCCATATTTCAGAAAAATAAAGTCTCACTTTCTAGGAGGGTCCTAAAGTGAAGTTCCATATAACATGAATTACTTTTAATTTTTGCCTCAGTTTTCACCAGAATCTTTTGCAGGTGTCAAACCCAATCACAACTACTTATAATAGTGGATAATGCAAAGATGAATCAAGATCCTGATCAACAAAGGCCCATTTTAAGGGTAATATTGAATGACTGAGACCAATAAGTCCCTCTCTTAAGAATGAAAGTGAAAGGTTCTTGATAAAAGTGCATCTTTTTAGAATTAATTATTCAAATTAGGAAGTGTATCTCTTAGCCGTGAGACATGAAAGACCCAAATTAGAGAATGTGTCTCTTAGAGGTACAAGATGATGAGTTGTACCATAATTTCGATTACCAAACCTGTACAGCAACACTGCTCTTGTATTTGTAGAAACGAGGAATTGCACCTCTGGATATTTGCTCTTTGAAGGCAGCAGTTGTTTCTATTTTATACAAAGAAAACTTGTGAGTTTAAAATAGGGTGGTTGGCTTACGTCTTTGGAATTTGAGGAGATTTATGTTGTACTTGTCCCATTTAGATCTTACTTCCAATCATTAGAATTTGCCATTGCTTTGTTGCACCGTTGGTCCAAACTCAGAATATTAAGAGTGACTCTGAAACAAACACATTATCTCTGCTTTACTATGTTTTAGACAATCCCCATTAAACCTTGGTATTTCCACGAATTTCCCAAATTTTTGTGTTGACAACAACATTTTGCATGCCTTTTTCTGACTTGCAATCTTTTTTCTTTCATATGCTAGCCCTTTGTCTTGTTTTGTGCAATAAAAGAAGCTGGTAGCCATTTTTGAAGTCTTCTCTCACTTTTTTTTACATGGACTTGACTCAAAGACAATAGAAAAATAACAATGATTTTTATTTGGATAACTGACTCAAGAAAATAAAACAAAAACACATAGAAGAAAGAAAAGACAATGAACGTCCCCATTTGAAACAAAAAAATGAAAAATTTATCTAAAAATGACAGTCAACTCTAATGATTATGCCATGCATTTTGGATTAATGTACCTGATCTTTACATCCACACTTTCTACCAGTTGTTGTTGAGTTAATGGTCTTGAAACTGACTTGCTTCCTTAGGTCAATTTCATTCAAGATCTCATTCGGCTAGTGACACTTTAAAAGATTTTTGCCAACGAGTCTCTCTCATTTTCTCTTAGCTCACCATCGCCTCATGGTGTCTGTGAGGGTGTTCACTAATAAGACTCTCATTTTTATTTCTCTCAACTTACCATCTCCTCATGGTGCCTGTGAGGGTTTTCACCAGTAAGACTCTCTCATTTTTATTTCTCTCTTGATTCCTTATGCTGAGGAAGAAAAGTGGTTCCCAAAACGTATCATCCTATGCATTACATGCTTAGCCTTAGCATTCTCAAAGATTGATAGGAAGATCTTTATTTAGTTGTAACTTGGCTTTTGGATAAGGTTATAAAAAATGATAGCACGGGGCCTAAACGACACTTGAAGTAGGGTGGGACTTACAACATTTGGAATCGACTCAAACAATGAAGATTAACTCATGCCCTAATTTCTTTTGACTAGGCAATTCTAAATTGTTTATTTGTTGAAATGAGCCTCGAGTAGGGTAGCCTACGTATCTCACTCCCGAGAGAGAAGAATCAGGTCGCACGTAGTTCCGGCAGATTGTTCTTTTACTTGATTCTAATTTTTTTCTTTTATTGACTCTTTCTCTTCGAAACTTTTCTGACTCTATTTTCTTGATACTCTTCTCTTTTCTTTCTTTTTGGACACATTTTTTTAAAAAATTTTTGACACTATTCTTTTGTTCGACACTTTTGTTTTGAGCTTTGCTGACTTTATCCTGATTCCAAAAGAGGGGTATGAAATAAAATAGAACTAAGGCTCAAATGGGATAAACAAAGGATGACCCAATATTTGGATATCAGAATGAAATGTGTTCATCATATCAATCCTTGAAAATGCAAGTACATATTATACAATATGAAATGAAATGAAAAATGAAGATCATTCGTGACATTTAACAATACTAACTTTAACTGAGCATCTTTTTCACATCCTCTTCTACAATTGTCAAACATACAACTCCATCTTTGTTGGACATCCCTCACATTGAATGATTCTTGCCTTCGAGGAATTGATTTTCTTTCTGTTCCTCTTGATATAGGATCCCACATTTTTACCTAATTGAGACATGTATTTCAATTGATGACCAAGTTATTCGTGTAATTCTCAAAATATTTGCCTTAATTTTGAAAGAAGTCTTCAACTTGGTCCCTCAAATATGTCAACACTCTACCAATTTCTTGAATGCCTTTTTTCTAATTCTAGCCCCCTGATTCAAAGTTCATGCTCAATTTGGATTTTAAGATCTAACTGAAAATTTCACAAGCATTTCATATCACAAGAGCCAACATAAAATGTACTATGTAAAGAAAACAAACAAACAACACATATTTAAAACACAAAGGAAAAAAGGGATATTCTATTTTGTTAAAATAAAAGATAGAAGGATTTAAACATGAATGACAAAGAAACAAAAAAAGATAGATTCCAACATACAACCCTGAGATAATTTGAAAAAAAAAAGAAAGGAAAACAAAACAAACTACCAATAATCCTTCCTGGTAAGAAGAGGAGCGACTTCCCAATTGCTGAGCTTCATACCTTAGTCACTGAGTTACACATCATGACTAGAGCTTTCATCACCATCATACATATTTTCCTCAACAAATAAGTTCTGGATCCTCATGCTCAGCTCATTACTTCCCACATATTGTACATCACCATGTGTTGGTGAAGGATTCTATGTGACGCTCGAGGTGTCAATGTTTTTCACTATAATCATTTTTCTTGAATTATCTTTTTGATTTCTCTTTTCAAAGCACGACAATCTTTAATACTGTAACCCTGAACATCAGAACGATATGCATATCATACATTAGGATCAAAACTTATTGAATGCGGGTCAGGACTATACCCAAGGATAGGAGTGATCATGCCCTACTGTACAAATCTCTGCAATAAACTAGCATACGACTCTCCAATTGGTGTGAAACTATCCCTAGGCTTCTGCCTTTTTTCATTATTTGACTTAGATTGAACATTAGGCCTTGGATAAAACTTAGATTTAGAGTTTCCTTGGTAAATTTGTGGGGGTCGAGGATGATGCTGAGGGACAGGTACATTCCATTGTGGATAAAAAGATGAATGAGCATCCAATTATGCATTGTTCAAAGAATATTAAGAAAGTGGAATGGGATTCCTTGGATTTTGGAGAAAGGAACCTTGTTGCAAGTGGTTATGTGGATCTAATATGTAAGCTCGGGATTGAGGCTGACATTATTGATGGGTTGGACCTCTCAAACTCTGCTTTGGTCCGTGCATGACAATAGGTATGTTTTCTTTCTTATTTCCTTTAGTTTCTCTTGATTGATTATAATATCATCCCAAATGCTTCACAGAATCCTTCTGATGTCAATCAGGATCCTCAAACTTTAATGTCTCAAAGCTTGGAGAAAGGTTAACACTTGAAAACATACCCAAGTCTTTATATGAAACATCTTCTTTACCCACAAGTCCTAGGAAACTTTTCATATCATTTTCTACACTGTTCACTTTTCCCACCATTTTCTTTGACTTTTCTGGCATGCTAGGCTTATTGGTAAGAAATTTTGGCGGTCCACTTAACTTAACTGTAGGCTCAAGAGTATAGCAATGATAATCAAGAGTATTGAACGTAAATTAACTAGTGAACTGGGGAAGTACAATCATTGGATTGATAGACAAAGTAGATGCCTCAGTAGAAGGTGGAGCAACAAAAGCACATACGGTATGTGGTGCTGTGAATATGGTAGGCTTATACCGAGGAGCTAAATAAAGAGTGGTGGAAGTATCGGGGTAGATTTGATGTTTAATGAATTTTGCAGCATGATGTGGTGCATCAACAACAATAGTAGGAAATTAACTTTGCAATTTTGGTGGAAGACTCAAGGTATTTACAGGGCTAATAGTGGGGAATGAAGGAGGAAACAACCCACTATCCCAAGCTTGATACATTTCCATTATTTGTTGCCTTAGTCTCAAATTCTCTTCCTTTAAACTCTCATTTTCCTGACTTGTTTGATCCATGAGGTCACTCTCTATATCCTTATTGTACATAACTTTCTCTTTGACTTGGTGTAATGTGGAGGACCAGCCAAAATGCCACAAACCAACCACCTTAAACTAATTGAACAAGAGATGACAAAGGCGTTCGAATGCAACACATTTTTAAAACTCTTTTTCTGCTTTTCTTTTGAAAAGATCACCGAACCCAATTAGGACACCTACGTATCTCACTCCCGAAAAAGGAGAATCATGTGTGCGTAGTTCGTGAAGTTTGGCCACAAAAGGGCTAATCAAACTCTCATTCTTTTTCTTTTTCTTGAAATTTTAAGAAGAAAAGAAAATAACAAATTGTCAAAAGAATTGACGAAAATCTTTTTTATTTTTTCAGCTTTAACATCCCTATACAAAATGAAACCAATGATTACCAAAGAATAATCTTTTTGGATTTTCGATTTTGAATTTCATACAAAAATAAAATTTAAAACTATCAAAGGAAAATCTTTTCGTAGTTTTCTTTTAAAGATATATATAAAACACCTACTCTAATGAAGAGTGAAGATAATTTTTTTTTTCTTGAAATTTTTCATATTCCTATACAAAATGAAATGTATGATTGCCAAAGAAATTCTTTTTGAGTTTTCGATTTTATACGAAATAAAATTTGAACCTATTGAAGAAAAATCTTTTTGTAGTTTTCTTTTAAAGATATATATGAAACACCTACTCTAATGAATAGTAAAGAAAATCTTTTTTTTGGATTTTTTAAAATAAGATTTCCAAACCCACAATAGGCTGCCTACGTATCTCACTCCCGACAGAGGAGAATCAGAGGTGCGTAGTTCGTCCAGATTGGACAATTAAGGATTAAATAACGAACTGCATCCTGACTTAAGAGACACGACCAAAGACAGACGATAAAAAATATAAATAAAATCTTTTTTGGGTTTTTAATTAGACACTTCACATAAAACCGACGTCAACAATTATGAAAGAAAAATCATTTTGCTATTTATGTTATATGAAATGGACACTACTAGTATTTTTTGAATTTTTTTTTAAGAAAAAACTCTTAAATAAAATCTTTTTGAAAATTTTGAATTATGAATGCATGCTAAAGGAGATAAAGGGAAAATCTTTTTGAGGTTTTTGTCATTGAGTAAATGCGTGAAAAAAGGTGGAAAAAACTTTTTTGAATTTTTGGATTGCGAAGAATTAAAGCCAAAAAGAACTCTAAAAAAAGCTATGACACTCTCCTTTTTTTCACTCTTTTTCTTTTTTCCTTCTTCTCTTTTTTAATTCAATAATTCCTCGCTTTCACACTTTACTTCTAACACATACTTTTGCCCAAATCAATATGTCAAATGACCACGTTACCCTCAAAAATTGCAACATTTAGTACGTAGGGATGTTTTAGAGGTGAGTCTCCTAAAAAGGACTAGTTGGATCCCGCTAGGTCTCAATATGATGCAGATAAGTATGACCTAAAGGTTGACCTACATTGGGGTTCACTAACAAGGGTGTTCGGAGGAGCGTGTGGTCGATAGTAGCTACTTTAACTTTCCACACACTCCATACCAGCCGACGGCTCCCCATCCTAAGATAAGAGTAACTCAACTGGAGGTCATGTACACAGTGTGTACTATGGATTGTTTCAAAAAGAATGACTCGGTTTATGCATATGATGCCAGATATAAAGCGATAACACATAAGATAAAATTGTAAACACGTAGCACGTAGGCACTCAACAATGATAACAATAACCCAAAAATAACACAAAAAAAAATATTTAAACACTCATAACGTCAAACTAAGCCGATACAACTCAAAAATAGCTCGAATTCTACAAAAAAAAATCCCTAGCAGAGTCACCAGAACTGTCACACCCCTTTTTTAACCCAAAAAGATAAATTCTAAGTTTGAAAGGGTTTTATTATTAAGTGATAAAAGATAAAGTTTGTTTTGAAAAGGATTATTTACACTTAAACTCAGAGTCTCCACTTGACATAAATCGGGTGTACCACGTCACATTTGAAAATCCTTTTTCAAAAATGGTTTGACTCTTTAAAATTAGTCCGGGAACAGAGATTATGATTAAGGAATTTTGTTGACTGAGGGGAAGTTTTTAGGCACCCCTCGATCCCGTGGTTCGACCACGATCTCTTGGTGGAGCATATTATCTAATTTGACATTATGAATGTATAAACCATACAAAAACACATAAAACACTCAATTAAACAAACAAAAATAAAACAAATCCAAAATTTAGTATCCAGTCCATTTATACAGTCCAAAATAAAAAATAAAACCTATGCAATTCTAAACTAATCTTAAAATTCACTTCAGTGCTTTATCCGATGCCTCGGGACTTGATCATGAACTTTTTTCGAAGACATAATACGTTGGGGAATTCCTCGATGAATAAATACATGAAACCTCAAGGCATTTCCCAGCCAAATGAATACACTTGAATCAAATATGATAAACTAGAAAACAGTCAACCCACATTCCACATTTCAATATTCAACAAAAACACTATTCCTAGATTTTGCCTAACCGAACCTACATTTGCCTATTTATTTTAACATATCATAATTCTATCACATTTAATATCATCCATACATCAAAATTAATCTATATTCATTCTTCATATCAATTCCCAACATCCTACCCCAAATTATGTTTTAAACATATAACTTCTACGAGACAATTATCCATGCCTTAACACCAAAACTCATATCAGAATTAACTGTTCGACATCAAACATCCACAAATCACCTAATTTCAGTTATCAATAGAATAAACATCAACGACATTAAACAATCATAATCAACGAACACATAATCATAGTCAATTCAATAAGTCAAGATAAAGAAAAGAGAACGGGTTAAAGAAATAGACCATTCGATAATGGATTTTGTTGATAATAATGAGTTTAAAGAAATCCAAATTCAAAAAACCGAATATTAAACCTCAACGACGAACCCAAATCCAACTAAGTATTAGAAATCAAAGTTCAAAATTGATTGCAGTGAACCAATCAAGACACACCAAACCTAAACCCCAAAACCAAGACAAAGGCAGGAATATTCTACAATAGGAATCACGATGAACACCCCAAAATCATACAAAAATACAAGAAATTCGGTCAAGCCGAGTGAGTCCGACGATGAGAAATGGGTTTCAATGAGTTTTGGGGATGCCTCGGCATTTTTTCAGCTAGTTTTTTAAAGTTTTTTGACCAAATTTTCCTAGAAATTCCAAGGAAAAGAAAGAGAGAATCAATTTTGGTGAGGACCTCACCAAAAAAGCTTGAGGGATAATTGGTTTTCTCATCGGTTTACTATTCTTTCATTGGATCTCCATCAAACAAACTCCATTCTCCCAGTTTTTCCTTACCGTATGTGTGTCAGTATATTTTTTGGTGAAATATGAGTGTTTGTCTGATTTGCACGTGAAGAGAAAATGATGGATAACACTTGTTTTTTTTCCGTGTGTATATCTGTTCCTATGTGTATTTTTGTGATGTTCTGTGATGAACATGATGAAATGGGTATAGTGTGTAATCACTGATGGAGAGAATGTATGTCCAGGTGTGTGTGGAATTTTTTTGTGAGTATTCTGTGTGGATTTTCGAAGAAGATTGGTGAGTTTTTTTTTTTGGTTAATGGATTAGAAAAATGGAATCTTCAAAGTGGGTGTCCTATGCTTTTTTTTGTGAAATCCCCTCTCTTTCTCTGTATTGTTGCTGATATATGTGGAAAAATGGAGTTTGGATGGTGTCCATTTGTGTGATGTGTAATAGTAAGGTAGGGTGGGGTAGGGTAGTGGGGTGGTGGGGTAGGGTAGGGGTGAGGTGAGGGGTATGAATTGATTGAGATAAAGTTTGTTAGAATAGGGGAATACTAGGGATTTTATTTGTTAGGAATTTATTGAAATTTTGTTATTTTTTTGTATTTTTGTGGAGTATAATCACGTGGGTGATACTGTATGATAACATAAAGTAAAAATAGATGAATTGGGTTTTGGGGAGGGTCAAAATTAGGTGTCTACATATATTACTTGCTTGATCTGAGGTCTACTCTTTCTTATGTGACCCCATATATGGCTATTCATTTTGGTTCTAGTCCTGAGTGTATTTTAGACCTTTTTTCTGTGTCTACCTTGGTGGGTGACTTTTTTATGGCTAAAAAAGTCTATAGAGGTATGTGGTGTCTATCTGTGGTAGGGAATTATTGGTGATCTGATAAAGTTAGATATGTTAGACTTTAATGTTATTTTAAGGATGGATTGACTCCATTCGATCTATGCGTCTTATGATTGTAAAACCCAAAGGGTCAGTTTCCAATTCTAGAATGAACTGGTGATTGAGTAGAAAGGTAGTTCCTTAATGCCTAAGGAAAGGTTCATTTCTTATCTTAGATCCCATAAATTTATTTCTAATAGGTGCAAATATCATCTAGCTCGGTTAAAGATTTTAGTTCTGAGGTTCCTTCACTGTAATTTGTCTTTGTGGTCAATGAATTTCTTAAAGTGTTTCCTGATGATCTTCCCGGTATTTCTCCTTATAGGGAAATAGACTTTGGGATTGACCTTCTTTTAGATGCCCGTCCTATCTCTATCCCTCCTTACAGAATGGCTCTAGCTGAGTTGAAAGAACTCAAGGAGAAGTTAAAATATCTTCTTGATAAGGTTTTTATCCACCCTAGTATGTCTCCATGGGGTAATCCTATTCTTTTCGTGCATAATAAACATGGGTCCCTTTAAATATGTATAGAATACCGCTAGTTGAATAAGGTGGCTAGAAAAATAAGTATCCTCTTCCTAAGATTGATGATCTATTTGACCAACTTTAGAGTGCAAAGTACTTTTCTAAGATTGATCTTTGGTCTTTGGTCGAGTTATCATCAGTTGAAGATTAGGAAGGTGGATATCCTTAAGACTTATTTCCATACTAGATATGGCCATTATGAGTTTTAGGCCATATCTTTTGGATTGACTAATGCCCTAGTGATATTTATGGATCGTATAAACCGGGTATTCTATCAGTTTCTTGATTTATTCATCATTGTGCTTATTGATGATATCCCGATGTATTTGAAGAGTGAGGAGGATCATGTCAATCACCTCTATATAGTGTTTTAGACCCTTAAGGATCAGTATTTGTAAGCTAAGTTTTCTAAGTGTGATTTATGGATGAGTATTGTTACTTTTTTAGGTTATGTTCTTTCTAGTGAAGGGATCATAGTGGATCCACAAAAAGTTATGGTGGTTAAAAAGTGGCCTAGAGCCATGACTCCAATCAATATATGGATCTTTTCTGGTTTAGTCGGGTATTATAGGAGGTTTGAGGAGAGTTTCTTATCGATTGATGCTCTATTGATAAGTTAACACAGAAAAAGGTAAAGTTTCTGTGGTTCGACACTTATGAGGATAGTTTTGAGAAGCTGAAAGATAAGTTGACTTCTGCTCTAATTTTGACCGTACCCGAGGGTGCCGATGATTTTGTTATCTATTGTGATGTATCCCATGTGGGACTTAGTTGTGTTTTGATGAAGCATGGCAAAGTGGTGGCATATGCTTCTAGGCAACTAAAAGTTCATGAGAGGAATAATCCGACTCATGATTTAAAGTTGTTGGTTATGGTGTTTGCATTAAAGATCTGGCATCACTATTTGTATGGAGTTCATGTGGACTTTTTCTTAGATCATAAAAACCTGCAGTACGTGTTCACCCAAAAGGAGTTGAATCTCAAGCAAATGAGATGGCTTGAGTTACTCAAGGATTACAATATGAGTCCTTATTATCACCAAGGTAAAAGTGGCATGTTTCATATGCTCTTAGCAGGTTTTCTATGTGTAGTTTGTCGCATGTGGAGGAAGAAAAGTGCGGGCTGGTGTAGGGTATTCACTATTTGGCTAATCTTGGAGTTCGTCTTTTGGATTCTAGCGATGGAGGTATAATGATTCAAAAGATAGTGAAGTTATCTCTTAGTGCTGAGGTGAAGAAGAAATAGGTTTGGATCTTATCTTGATGTCGATAAAGAATGATGTGGGTCACTAGAAGGTGATGGATTTTGATATTGGTGGTAATAGTATCTTGAGGTACTAAGGTAGATTGTGTGCTCCCGATATTGATGGGATATGAGAGAGGATCTTGGTAGATGCTCATGAGTTGAGGTACACTATTCATCCTGGTTCGCTGATGATGTACCCTAATTTGAAATAGATCTATAAGTGGAATAACATGAAGAGTGATTGTAATACCCTGTATTTTCCTAGCACAGTTTATCTCTAAGTAAATGAGTATTTCTATATAATTTTTTTAAAATGCTCAGAATTTTTCAGTTTAAGACTTGCCATTGCATAGAAAATTCAGTCAGTTTTCCAACAATATAAAATTCACCGAAATACGATATCCGAGTGAGAAGTTATAGCATTTTTGGTAAAACAGTATATCAAAGTGGACATCACCGCGTCGCGATGAGGGCTGAATTGGCATTTGTCATTTTTTAGTGTACCATCGTGATAAGTCCACATTGCGCCAATGTGCTTCTTCGCACTCATCTATTTTTAGTGTCTTAACGCTATACGCTCGCATCGCGCCAAGCCCTTAAATCACACTCGTTCTTTGAATGGCTAATTCCAGTAGCACTACGCAATTCCATTGCATCGTGATGAAGGCGTATCTGCCATGTTTTTGATCCATAATTTGAAATTCATGTGTTATGACCTTTATCCTAGTGTGTGAAGTGCTTATGAGGTGAATCATGTTCCTAGAAATCACTTAGAGCTAAGTTGAGCCAAGAACCTTAGATTCAACCAAAGTTTGGGGTTCGATTCTATAAAGGTATATTTTAAATGTGTATAACTTTTTATATATGTGGAAGTTTTTATCATAAGAACCACCAAATTGTGAATAATTGAATTAGCTTTTCAATGATACCAATTTTACCAAAATCCGATACCCGAGCAAAAAGTTATAGTCATTTTAGTGTGAGGCAGTAAGCTTCCACGATGGTACCGCATCGCGGTAAGGAGCAAAATGGGGATACAAGTTATAAGATTTGGCATTAAATGAATGAGGGGAAATGGGGTATTTTTCTACCTCAAACCTAGTCATAAATACATGATCTTAAGCCTTCATTAGGACATTATTTTCCCTCATTATCCTATTTTACTCTCAAAAACAAACCCTAATCAATCCTCTTCAAGAACAATCAAGAATCAAGCTTCTCAATTCAAAAAAGCTTTCAAGATTTTATTTCTTCTTCCAGATTTAATATTTTCAAAATACCATGACCTGAGCTTATCGGTTATCAAATGACAGTACATGCACTAGTCAGTATTCTAGTTTCATTCAGTTGGGAGTAGGATTTAGCACCGAGCGAGTGCAGGGATGACGGCTCCCCCGTCAGATAGGCAGAGTCATTGGTAGCAGTCCTGTACTCCAAAACTACGTAGCCAGCTTAGGATATGAGAAGTCACTCATCAGTTTAGGCTTGAATATCTCGTAGGGGTCACCCATCAGTTCAGGCTTGTCACCCTTAGTCCTTTGGGACAAAATAGTACAACAGTATAGTGGATCTACACAGCCAGCATTAGTACCCATGGCACGGTACTAACACCCTTTCTGTAATGCCCCAAGATCCCATCTCGTGACGTCACACGATGCTTATGGACCCGAACGACCACAAGCTAACCCTTTACTGATATCTGTATCTGAACACTACATAATATCTGAAATAAATGCAAAAACTGACCATAAGGTTCAACATATCTATACATACTCAAACTGAAAATTGAATACTAATACATAACATCCGTCTGAAAATCCTCTAAACTATTTGAACTATGGAGTTGATGGGACATGTCCCCAACTAACTCTGTCAACTGAGAATATAAACAAAATCTGATGCAATAATAATAAACTGAGATTCATCCTCGAAGGAAGATGACTCACTGCTACGACTGCTAACTGGGATTGAACTACTGAGAAAACTCTGAATCCTGTGCCTCTGAAACTATAGTGTCAAATAAAACACCATAGCGCAAATGCGTCAGTACAAAAATGTACCGAGTATGTAGACGAGGTAAGGCTAAATGCAAGGGCTTATTCATGAACATAACTTAACTGAATAATATGCAAGAGTTGGATTAGCATACATAAAGAATCTTTAATTACTGAACATACTGTGCATACTGTTACTGAGCATACTCAGAACAACTCTGGTAACTGATACTGAATATACTAAAATTCTAAAATTTTGGGACATACTGAGACTACGAGTAACTGAAATTCTAAAATTTCTGGACATACTAGGAGGGTGTCAATACCATGCCATGGGTAAAGACCTTATCTTTATATGACCCTCATCTATCAGTTCCTCATATGAGAACGGTGGAGCCCTCATCTAACAGGTGAAGCCACCTCACCTACCCTCATCTAGCAGGTATGATGTCTCTCATCCACCCTCATCTAATAGGTGTGATGTCTCAACCTATGCTGACTACGTAGTTCTGGAGCACAAGGATCGCATCTAAGGATTACACCCTCCACTAGTAGGTGAGTCCCCATCCTTGAGCTCGCTCGGTGCTAGTTTCTACTCCCAACCGAAAGAAACAGATTTGATTCTTAACTAAACTTAAACTGAGCTGAATCTGATACTGATTATATTTCTCAAAAGATCTGACTGAGTTACGCTGAGATTACTTAGTTCCGTATCTGACGGAAAGGTATCGAATCATAGCATCTGACTGACGAAACAAAGCTTGAATAGATTATTCAAATCACTTTTGAGATTAGAATTGAATCACTTAAATACTATTAGATCTGAGCTGATTATAGGACGGAGGCTAGATTACTAGCAATACAGAGATTACAGAGATAACTGAGGTTACAGAGCCTGATTAAGCTCCGCAGTTTTCTGAAGATACTTAGTTCTATAGTTCACTGAGTTCTAAGAATCGTGGCTCGATTGGAATTATCGTAAAACTGACACTGGCTCTAGACAACAACTCTATTGTCGGTTATAAATACCCTCGAGACTTGATAACATAAAAGTAAAACATAATCATTCTTACATCATCATGATCATCCATTCACCATCACAATCATTCATGCATCAACACAAGCATTCATTCATCATCATAATCATTCATGTATTATCGCAATCATTCATGTATTATCTCAATAATACCTTAATCGTCACCATCATTAATGCATCATCACAATTATTAAAGCATCTCGGGATATTAATTACATAATAACATAGAGGAAATATGCTATTAGATCGTACTCCATTTAGCAAGGTTTTACCTCAACTATTTCATACCTATATCGGTCTTAACATGTATTTAGATTTCACACCGCTTGGGAAACTTCATACTATCATTTCGTAGCTTACTTGCTAATCACTTGGCATATATTAAAAACTTAGCATATATCAAAGGGAACATAATAGGGAACTTACAACCATCACATCTACACTCGTTCACTAAGGTCCTTCAACAAACACTAGACATGCATAGGTTCACACTTATTTGGGGATTTCATACTAGCATGGAATAATTCATTCACTTGGTCATTTTATCAAACACTAGGCATGAATAGACTAGCTCACAATTTGGGGCTTCCTATTCAACATGCTATAATGGCCCACATTCTTCTTCTAAGCTTTTATCAACCTATGGGAGACATACTCTGCTAAATCAACCAATTCTACACCCAAAAGTCATGAACACATCAACAATCGTAACACATAATCATGTCTTAGAAGTCATTAGATCACGATTTAACTACAATTCTTAATTTCTAGTCTCTTAGACATTTTATCGAACACCTCACATGCACAACTTAGGCATAAGTATAATAACCCAACTATTCATCATGAACAACTAAATTTACATGTTTCCACTCATATATTATCATAGATTCATACAAACCACATAAGTATCCCATCTTGGAGGTCATTCAACATCAACAATAAGTACATAATCCATTTACCACACCAATACCACATACTAAGGCCAAGGCTTGATAATCATGTAGACAAACATGAACCACAACTCAATCATAGCAAGAACATCAATTTCAACTCACAAGATTCATTAAAAATTCATAAACATAAATCTTGGAGATTTAGAAAAAAGGTACTTGAGATTCTTGGATGAAAGGGACCCAAGAATCAACAACTACATACCTTGGGAAAACTCTTTCTTGAAATCCTTCGAAAGAGTTCTTGATTTTTTCTCTTGATTCTCTCTAAATTTTTGGTGGAATAAGAGAGAATTTTTATTTTGGAAACCCTAGTTTTTGGGTGAAAGAAGAGAAAAGAAATGAGGCCTTCAACCCTTTAAAGAGTGGGAAAGACCAAAATGCCCTTTAAAGAAAAAGAGTTGAAAACTGCTGATCGGGGTCTGTAACGTCGATCTGACGGTCTGTCAGAGGGACTGACTGTCCATAAAGTCGTCCATCACTCGTGTGCCAAAACTGGGACATTCTACCTCGACGTGATGATCAAAGTGACGATCCATCAGGAATCTGATGTTCCACTAGATCTTCCGTCACTCGAGGGTCAGGAATGGGCAATTCTGTTTCGACCTGACGGACCCCTTGACGGTCTATCAACTTTTTGATGGTCCACCACTTTGGCCGTCACTCGGGGGCAAGAAGCGGGATATTTTGTCTTGGCCTAATGGGACACTTGACGGTCCACTCCGCCAGGTCAACTGTCAAACCTGGGCGATTCCGATACCATTTTGTAAAACGGCCATAACTCCCTCATCCGATGTTGGATTTTGATGAAATCAGTATCGATGGAAAGATTATTCAATTCTCTACATGATTCAAAGTGTATCATACTTGGAAAGATATTTTTGAAACTTTTAGACTCAGATTTTTGTTTTCCTGAAAATGCTCTAAGGCTCAGACTAGGAGAGAACTTTGCGGGGTATTATATTATCTCCCCCTTGGGAATATTCTTCCTTGAATGTCGCTTTGATAGACTGAGAATACAGATCAACAGAACTTACTCAAGACACAGAACATCTCAAGGAGTGACTACGTATCTGGAATGATTGACATACGGAGTTCTCACACTGGGCATGCATATCTGATGCAAGGAATACTCAACTGAATCTACTCATAGCTGAATTCTTTCTACTAAATGTGCATATCTAATGCATGAATGTCCGGCTAAGCTGACTTGTGAAAGCACGACTTGACAATGCAATAATAACTAATGCTAACTTTATAAAGGAAATTTAATCATGCATCGGGATAAATCTATTGGCATGCAACATCATGATACTATGGGGTATCTCCCTCTTGGGACTCTATGTACCTCTAAACACACTTTACTGAAATACTGAAGCGGTGCGCGAGGCACCTATGATTGGGTCATAATTGATCGACTGAA
Source organism: Capsicum annuum (assembly GCF_002878395.1). Classification (NCBI taxonomy): domain Eukaryota; kingdom Viridiplantae; phylum Streptophyta; class Magnoliopsida; order Solanales; family Solanaceae; genus Capsicum; species Capsicum annuum. The sequence goes on from NC_061114.1 coordinate 183,268,282, forward strand.
ACCTAAAACTTGGGTATGACTCATGCTAGAATATAAGCTCAAAATGAAAGCAAAAGATCTAATAATGCATATTATAACAAAGAAGGGCTCGTAACTTACCTGGGTCTATTTTAGGGAATCTTTCCCAATCAAGGAGAGCCTGAAGGATGACTACACTGACTTCGGAGACCTGGCTTAGGACAATGTCAAACTTTATGACCGGTCTCGCCATATCCAAAGCACATATCACTACCAGCTTTACATACACCCTTATGATTCTTACCGCATTCTTCACACAACGGGTGAGTACGAACTCTATTAGTACTACTCTGGGCTTCGGAGGTTGGCACTCCCTTAACTCTGACACCCCCAAACACAGGTGCGAGTACACTAGCTAAAGATGGAGCTGGAACTAAAAATCTTCGACCATACTGAGAACTACTACCACCTTGAGACCCCAACTGCGAGAGACCATGACTACCTACCTTGGCTCTCTTACTCCCCCTCTCTCTCTTATTCATCTTATCTACCTCAATCTATTGCGCATGAATTATTATCCAGGAAAGTTCTATATCTCTATTGAACATGGCAGCTCTACACTACTTTAACACATAACTCGATACACCAGACAAAAACTTACTCATACTTGCTCTAGGGTCAGCTACCAAGTTAGGAGCATACTTAGCTAATTGGTTAAACTTAAGACAATCCTCTTTCACGGTCATGAAACCTTGCCTTAGGTTCATAAACTCCTCTACCTTAGCCTTTCTTATCTCTAGAGGGAAAAATCTATCTAGAAAGGCACTCTAAAACTCTGACCAAGTCACAGGAGCTGCATTCTCCCCTCTACTCTTCTCCCACATCACTACCTAATCATGAGCAATATCTTTCAATCTATAAGATGCTAACCCAATACTCTTTTCCTCTAACACATACATAATCTGGGTGATCTTCTTTACCTTCTCAAGAAATAACTGTGGATCTTTACCTACTACTGACCCAAAGAATTTGGGTGGGTTCATTCTCATAAAGCCTTTAATCCTAGCTACAATAGAATCCCTATCTTGCTGAGGTAGGACTACAGCCTGACGATTCCCATAAATATTAGTCACAGCCTGGGCTAGCGTCTAGAAAGCTACCCAAAACTCTGTATGTGACACACTCTCATTTTTAGGATCTACTGGCTGAGGGGGCTGGTCATCAACCCCATGGACAAAATCTCTACGATGAGGCATACTCTGTAATTGAAAGAAGCAAGTGGATTAGATTGAGGATCAACTTGAGATCATGCTCACTCGTATGATCTGAATATTGAAAGAAGGGGAATTACTCTTAAGTACATCCTGTAGCTGCTTGTAAATAAATGTGGTGCGCTACATATCTATGCACAAGACTCTACGAGATGCGACTTTTCAGAATCCTTAGGACACTATTGAACCTTAGGCTCTGATACCAAGATTGTAAGGCCTCGAGATCCTATCTCGTGATGTCACACGATGGTTATGGACCCAAAGGACCACAAGCTAACCCTTTACTGATATTTGTACTTGTACACTGCATAATATCTGAAATAAATACAGAAACTGGCCATAAGGTTCAAAACATCTATACATACTAAAACTAAAAACTAAATACTAATACATCAACATCCATCTGAAAAGCCTCTAAACTATCTGAACTATGGAGTTGATGGGATATGTCCCCTACTAACTCCATCAACTGAGAATATAAATAAAATCTGAAGAAATAATAGTAAAATAAGATTCGCCCTCGAATAAAGAGGACTTACTGCTACTACTTCTAACTGAGACTGAACTTTTAAGGAAACTCTGAATCCTGTGCCTCTGAAACTATATTGTCAAATAAAATACCATAGTGTAAATGTGTCAATACAAAAATGTACCGAGTATGTAGACGAGGTAAGTTTAAATCCAAAGGCTTATGCATGAACATAACTTAACTGAATAATATGCAAGAGATGGATTAGCATACATAAAGAATCTGTAATTACTGAACATACTGCGCATACTGTCACTGAGCATACTCAAAATAACTCTGGTAACTGATACTGAATATATTGAAATTCTAAAATTTCTAGACATATTGAGACTACGAATATCTGAAGCTTCTGAAACTGATAGCAACCCTAGCTAATAGTTTGTCTCTAACTCTGTGGGTAATAATACTACTTGATAACTGATTTTGAGATCTGATAACTGATTTTGAGATTAGATAACTAATTTTGAGATCTGAAAACTAATTTTGAGATCGGCCTATCTAGCAATGGATCTTCGAATTTATAGATAATCATACATGATGGCCTTGAATTCTGTACACTAAACTGTATCTAACAGCCTTGAATTCTGTACACTAAACTGAGCTCTTTCTTGAAGTTTGAGATTAATTCTGAAACTGAGACTGTAGGAAGTAGTTACTTAAACGATATGATCCTACTATCTCTTAGGGTTCTAACCTCTACCCCCAGTTGGGAGGGTGTTAATATCGTGCCACGGGTAAAGACCTTATCTTTATATGACCCTCATCTATCAGGTCCTCATATGAGAATGGTGGAGCCTTCATATAACTGGTCAAGCCACCTCATCTACCCTCATCTAGCAAGTATGATGTCTCTCATCGCCCTCATCTAATAGGTGTGATGTCTCAAACTATGATAGCTACGTAGTTCTGGAGCACAAGGATCAATCTAAGGATTACACCCTCCACTAGTAGGTGAGTCCCCATCCTTGAGCTCACTCGGTGCTAGTTTTTACTCCCAACTGAAAGACACTAATTTGATTCTTAACTGAACTTAGACTGAGCTGAATCTGAACTGATTATATTTCTCAAGAGATCTGATTGAGTTACGCTGAGATTACTTAGTTCCGTATCTGATGGAAAGGTATCGAATCATAGCATCTGATTAACGATGCAGAACTTGAATAGATTATTCAAATCGCTTTTGAGATTAGAATTAAATTACTTGAATACTATTAGATCTAAGTTGATTACAGGACGGAGGCTAGATTACTAGCGATACAGAGATTATAGAGATAACTGAGATTATAGAGCCTGGTTAAGCTCCGAACTTGTATGAAGATAAATAGTTCAATAGTTCACTGAGTTCTGAGAATCGTGGCTAAATTGGAATTATCACAAAACTAACACGGGCTCTAGACAACAGCTATATTATCGGGTATAAATACCCCCAGGACTTGATAACATAAAAGTAAAACATAATCATTCTCACATCATCACGATCATCCATTCACCATCACAATCATTCATGCATCAACACAAGCATTCATTCATCATCATAATCATTCATGTATTAGCGCAATCATTCATGTATTATCGTAATCATACCTTAATCGTCACCATCATTAATGCATCATCACAATTATTAAAGCATCTTGGGATATTAATCATATAATAACATAGAGGAAACATGCTATTAGATCGTACTCCATTCAGCAAGGTTTTACCTCAGCTATTTCATACCTATGTCGGTCTTAACATGTATTTAGATTTCACACCGCTTGGGAAACTTCATACTATCATGTCATAGATTACTTGCTAATCACTTAGCATATATTAAAAACTTAGCATATATCAAAGGGAACATAATAGGGAACTTACAACCATCACATCTCCACTCATTCACTAAGGTCCTTTAACAAACACTAGATATACATAGGTTCACACTTATTTGGGGATTTCATACTAGCATGGAATAATTCATTCACTTGGTCATTTTATCAAACACTAGGCATGCATAGACTAGCTCACAATTTGGGGCTTCCTATTCAACATGCTATAATGGCCCACATTCTTCTTCTAAGCTTTTATCAACCTATGGGAGACATACTCTGCTAAATCAACCAATTCTACACCCAAAAGTCATGAACACATCAACAATTGTAACACATAATCATGTCTTAGAAGTCATTAGATCACGATTTAACTACAATGCTTAATTTCTAGTCTCTTAGACATTTTATCTAACACCTCACATGCACAACTTAGGCATAAGTATAATAACCCAACTACTCATCATGAACAACCAAATTTACATGTTTCCACTCATATATTATCATAGATTCATAAAAACCATATAAGTATCCCATCTTGGAGGTTATTCAACATCAACAATAAGTACATAATCCATTTACCACACCAATACCACATACTAAGGCCAAGGCTTGATAATCTTGTAGACAAACATGAACCACAACTCAATCATAGCAAGAACTTCAATTTTAACTCACAAGAATCATTAAAAATTCATAAACATAAATCTTGGAGATTTAGAAAAAAAGCACTTGAGCTTTTTGGATGAAAGGGACCCAAGAATCAACATCTACATACCTTGGGGAAACTCTTTCTTGAAAGCCTTCGAAAGAATTCTTGATTTTTTTCTCTTGATTCTCTCTAAATTTTTGGTGGAAAAAGAGAGAATTTTTTATTTTAAAAACCCTAGTTTTTGGGTGAAAGAAGAGAAAAGAAATGAAACCTTCAACCTTTAAGTGGGTATTTATTTATAGAGGTTGGGGAAAGAGTGGAAAAGACCAAAATTCCCTTTAAAGAAAAAGTGTTGAAAACTACTGATCGGGGTCTGCGACGGTCGATCTAATGGTCTGTCAGAGGGACTGACTGTCCACCAAGTCGTTCATTACTCAAGTGCCAAAACTGGTACATTCTACCTCGACATGATGGTCAAATTGACAGTCCATCAGGAATCTGAAGGTCCACCAGATTGTCCATTACTCGAGGGTCAGGAATGGGCCATTCTGTTTTGACCTAACGGACCCCTTGACGGTCCATCAACTTTTTGACGGTCTACCACTTTGGCCGTCACTCAAGGGCAAGAAATGGGATATTATGTATTGTCCTGATGGGACACTTGACGGTCCACCAAGTACTTAGCGGTCCGCTAGGTCGACAGTCAAACCTGGGCAATTCCGATACCGTTTAGTAAAACAGCCATAACTCTCTCGTTCGATGTAAGATTTTGATGAAATTGGTATCGATAGAAAGCTGTTTAATGCTCTATATGACAAAAAGTTGAAATTGGAGAAATACAACACAATTAAAAGTGTTTCGTAATTGGGAAGATATTTATAAAACTTTTAGACTCAAATGTTTGTTTTTTTGAAAATGCTCTGAGGCTCAGACTAGGAGAACTTTGCGGGGTATTACACTTTCATCTGGGGTTACAAGTTGGACCCCAATTAACTCAAATTAAGACATGTCGGTTAGATAATAGCTCCCACAGTCTTAGTTACAGACTCAGTCCAGTAATCAATTAAGTAATTCAGATTCAGTGTTACTTGACCATAGCATAGAGATATCAGTTATTCAGTTATCATGTTTTAATATTTTAGTTTATAGACTATTTTAGAATAATGTTATATGCTTGGTCATGTATTCTCAGACAATACAGTTTACACGCATTCATGCTCAGTTATCTCAGGTTGCTCAATCAGTCCTTACCTCATATGCATAGTACAGTACAGTTTTAGTCCAGCTATTCGACTAAGTATAGTTCAGTCTTGGATGACCACTATTCAGCTATCATTCATTCAGTTAATCAAATAAGTTAGTATATTTATGTATTCGTGCGCAATGTGATTGTAAAATTAGATCCTAGATTTATGTCAATATCAAACACATAGTTTCAGACCAAGTATTTAGACAAAATCCATATTTTGCTATATCCTAGCTTTAGTTCTACTTATCTCATAAAAGTAAAGTGTTACAGCAACTAAGAGTAGAGATTCACCAGCTTAACAGATTAGGTTTATTACTCATGTTTTAAGATGTTTCATCTTTCAGTTTATTCCAGCCTATTGGTGAGTCTACTTACACTTAGCATGCATGTTTTAAGAATATATATATATATATGAAATCAGTTTTACTTATTCCATTCATCCCTGCATACTCATGTATTCTATAAGTACTAATCCACATATATGTCTATGTGCTACATTATCTCATAATGTAGGTACCTTTTATAACTTATGCACCATGATCAGACAGTTGCAGTTTCCAGCCAGCAAGTAAAGAGTTCTCCTATTTTGAGAACTCCAGACAATTTTGGTTCACGTACAGTTTATTATTTTCCATGCGTATTGATTAGTGATAGTTGGAGGCATGTCCCAACTATTTATAGTAAGTATAGTAGAGGCTTCATAGATGTCAGTCTGAGTCAGTCATGTAATTTCAATTTCATCCTTTTGATTTATCAAATTATAAAGCTTTACCAGTATTTTATGCATTTTAGATTTTCAGTATGATTATGTTTCCGCATAGTAGAATAGGTATTTATTATGGTATAATTTAGTTGGTTAACAGTATGCCCGTTCATGGGTTAACTTGGGATCACTTGTGGTTCCAAGTATTGTGTAACGACTAGGGGATAGTCTTGGGTCGTTACAAACTTAGTATCTAAGCACAGAGTTCAAGTGTACTGGGGTGTCTATGAAACTGTGTCTAGTAGAGTCTTACGGAATGGTACATAGACGTCTGTATTTTTCTTTGAGAGGCTACAGGGCATTTAGGAAATATTTCTCTTCTTTCATGTCTCAAATAGTGCTATTGCAAGGTCCTCTAAGAAACTTACACAGATTCTCATCTTGATCTATTCATGTCATCTCTACCTTATTTTTGAGGTAACAAAAGTAGTCAAGCTCAAATTTCTACAGACAGAGTTTCTTCAGCCAATCCCCACAGACAGTTATAGGATTGCATGTTGGCTCATAAAGTATCCCATCAATTCCCTTATATCCTAAAGTTTGAAATATTTCATTCATGTTCATAAAAATCATGCATATACCAAAGACGGATGTACTTTTAGATCCCTTCTCAGAATTCCATTTATAGTATATGATCTAAAGTTAGAAGCATGAACCTAGAAGTTTAGAAGTAGTAGAGTTGGGATAGTGTTATCTGGCTAGTTGTACAAAAGGTGAATCAGTAGGCTTGAATAGTGTATGAAAGAATTTAAGTTTATTGATTCAAAATTAAGTGTGATGGTGTAGATGTGATTTAATAGATGTGATAATAGTAGTCTGTGAAGAAACAGAAGTAGATGATATGTTTAGTGAGGCAAGTATGCGTCGAGAAGAGTGTAAGTATGTAATGTTGATTGCAGAAGCTAAAGAAAGTTAAGGGTAGTATATTCTATGGGAGTTCAGTATTTATGTGTATTATTATACCTCAGACTCTAGAGTAAAGTGATTCCAAATCAGTTTAGAGTTTAGTAAAGTGGTTCACAGACTTAGAATGATGTCTTAATACCCCGAGTATTTATGTCTTAAATATTTTATCTCTTCCTCATGAAATAAGATCCATCTTGAAGCAATGATTACTCATATGTTGACTCTCTCATTTCTATCTCAGCTTTATAACCATTCCCACGTCAGTGCATGTATTCAAGAAATCAACTCAGTTATGATATTCAGTTCATGTATCATGCTCAAACTCAGTTATGCAATCATGTTCCAAGTCATGCATGTTTAGTATATGATCTCAGTTACCTTAGTACAGTACTTTCAGTCTAACCATTCTTATTCGAGGATAAATATTCCCAAGGGGGAGATATTGTAATACCGTATATTTCCCTAGCTTAGTTTATCTCCCAGTACACGAGTATTTCCGTATAAATTTTTCAAAATGCTCAAAATTTTTCAGTTTAAGACTTGCCATTGCGTAGGAAATTTAGTCAAATTTCCAATGATATAAAATTCGCCTAAATACAATATTCAGGTGAGAATTTATAGCATTTTTTGGTAAAATAGTATATCAAAGTAGACATCACCGCATCGCGGTGAGGTTCGAATTGGCATTTGTCATTTTCTAGTGCACCATCGCGATAAACCCACGTCGCACTATATGCCACTTTGCACTCATCCATTTCCAGTGACTTAACACAACACGCTCGCATCGCGCCAAGCCCCTAAATCACACTCATCCTTTGAATAGCTAATTCCAGTAGCACTATACTATTCCACCGCGTCGCGGTGAAGACGTATTTGCCATGACTTGATCCATAATTTGGAATGCATATGTCATGACCTTTATCCTAGTGTGTGAAGTTCTTATGAGGTGAATAATGTTCCTAGAAATTACTTAGAGCCAAGTTGAGCCAAGAACCTTAGATTTGTCCAAAGTTTGGGGTTCGATTCTACAAAGATCTACTTTAAACATGTATAACTTTTTATATACGTAGAATTTTCAGATTAAAACCCACCAAATTATAGATAATTGAATTATCTTTTCAACAATATCAATTTTTCCAAAATTCGATACCCGAGCAAAAAGTTATAGTCATTTAAGTGTGAGGCAGTAAGCTGCCGCGATGGATACGTGTTACGAATTTTGGCTTTAAATGAATGAGGGGCAATGGGGTCTTTTTCCATCTCAACCCAGGTCGTAAATACACAATCTTGATCCTTCATTATGGCATTATTTGCCCTCATTATCCTATTTTACTCTCAAAAAATACCCTAATCTATCCTCTTCAAGAACAATCATGAATCAAGCTTCCCAATTCAAGAAAGCTTTCAAGATTTTGTTTCTTCTTCAAGATTTAATATTGTAAGGTATGTGGGAGTTCATCCATGGATTCTCTTTCACCCATGGAGCCCAAAACCCTTTTATTTCAAATTAAAGAATGAATTTTTATGATTATGATATTTTGTATGTTCAAGAAAAATAAAATTTCATGTTTTCATGGTAATTATAAATGCAATTCAGCCCATGTGTAACCCCATGCAAGATTTTGAATTTCCCATGCTATGAATTTGAATTTCCCATGCTTTAGTCAAGTAAATACCATGATAAATCATAAATTCATGATGTTTAGCAATATTCCCATGTTTTAAAATCTTGTCTTCCACATGTTTGGTGAAATTCCTATATCATGTTCAATCAATTTCAAGATGAATCCCCAAGTTATAAATTTTTCTATATAATTCAATTGTTCACCCATGTTTAGGACATTCTTATGTTCAAGCTATGACTTTTACATGTTTTGATGAAACGTCCATGTCCTATTTCAAGCAAATTCATGTGAATTCCTAAATTCATGATTTTTGTTATGTAATCATGCTATGCTTCCATGTTTAAGATATTCCCATGTCCAAGTTCATGATCCCCGTGTGTTTAATATATTGCCCATGATAAAGTATTAATCTCCATGTGTTTAATAGGGTTTCCTTAAGTAATTCTCTCTTATAAAGTTTCGAAGCTTTAGTATGTCCTATTGTTGTTGTTATCGAGTCCTGGGGGTTATGAATACCTGAAATTTAGCTTTTTTCTAATTTTTTTAGTATCTACAAAATGATTTCAGTTATACCATAGCAAATATCATTCAGTCACTAATATGGTCAGTTGTGAGTCCGATTAAGTTAGCTCAGTCTGGCTTCAGTTCTAGTATTAATTCAACGTTAATAATTTTCTCAGAATTCGTAAGAACTATAATTTTTAGAATACCATGACCTGAGCTTATTAGTTATCAATTAACAGTGCATCCATCAGTCAGTATTCCAGTATCATTCAATTGGGAATAAGATTTAGCACTAAGCGAGTGTAGGGATGACGGATTTCCTGTCAGATAGGCAGAGTCATTGATAGCAGTCCCTGGAGTCCAGAACTACGTAGCCAACATAGGATATGAGAAATCACCCATCTGTTTAGGCTTGACTATCTCATAGGGGTCACCCGTAAATTCAGGCTTGACACCCTTAGTCCTTCGAGACAATATAGTACATCAGTATAGTGGATCCACATAGCCAGTGTTAGTACTCGTGGCACGGTACTAACAGTCTTTCAATTAGGGTTACAGGTTGGACTACAATTAACTCAGATTGGGGTGTGTCGGTTAGATGATACCTCCCACAGTCTCAGTTATAGTCTCAGTCCAGTAATCTGTTAAGTAATTTAGATTCAGTGTTGCTCTACCATAGCATATAGATATTATCAGATTTTAATATTTCAGTTTACAGACTATTTTAGAATCATGTTATATTCTTATTTGTGCATTCTCAAACAAAATAGTTTACACGCATTCATGCTCAGTTATCTCATTTTTCTCAGTCAGTCCTTACCTTATATGTATAGTACTCTATAGTCTTAGTCTAGTTATTCAGAATAAGTACAGTTCAGTCTTACATGACCACTATTCAGCTATCAGTCATTTAGTTAATTAGATAAGTTAGTACATTTATGCATTCGTGCTCAATGAGGTTGTATATTTAGATCCTCGATTAATGTCAATATCCACCATGTAGTTTAAGACCCATTATTTATACAGAATCCATATTTTGCCATATCCTAGCTTCGGTACTACTTATCTCATAAAAGTTAAGTTTTATAGAAACCAAGTGTATTTAGTTATGATATACAAGAAATAAGCTCAGTCATGATATTTAGTTCATGTATCATGCTCAGTCTCAGTTATGCAATCATTTTCCAAGTCATGCATATTCAGTATATGATCTCAGTTACCTTAGTACAGTGCTTCTAGTCTAACTAGTCTCATTCGAGGACGAATGTTCCAAAGGGGGAGATATTGTAATCTCCCTTATTTTCTTAGCATAGTTTATTTTCCAATACATGAGTATTTCAATATAAATTTTTCAAAATGCTTAGAATTTTTCAATTTAAGACTTTCCATTACATAAGAAATTCAGTCAGCTTTCCAATGATATAAAATTTTCCCAAATACGATATTCGGGTGAGAAGTTATAGCATTTTTGGTAAAACAGCATATCAAAGTGGACATCACTGCGTCGCGGTGAGGGTCGAATTAGCATTTGTCATTTTCCAGCACACCATCGCCATAATCCCGTGTCACACCGATGTGCCACTTAGCACTCATCCATTTCTAGTGGCTCAACGCGATACGCTCGTGTCGCGCTAAGCCCCTAAATCGCACTCGTCCTTTGAATGGCTAATTACAGTAGCACTACGCGATTCTAATGCATCGCAGTGAAGGCGTATTTTCCATGTTCTTGATCTATAATTTTGAATGCATGTTTCATGACCTTTATCCTAGTGTGTGAAGTGCTTATGAGGTGAATAATGTTCCTAGAAATCACTTAAAGCCAAGTTGAGCCAAGAACCTTAGATTTGTCAAAAGTTTGGGGTTTGATTCTACAAAGTTCTACTTTAAACATGTATAAATTTTTATATACCTGGAATTTTTCAGTTTAAGACCTTCCAAATATTAGATAATTGAATTAGCTTTCCAACGACACTAATTTCGTCAAAATTTGATACCCGAGCGAAAAGTTATAGCCATTTTAGTGTGAGGCAGTAAGTTGCCGTGATGGTACCACGTCATGGTAGGGAATCAAGATATGGATTACAAATTTTTACTTTAAATGAATGAGTGGCAATGGATACTTTTCCCACCTCAACCCAAGTCATAAATATACAATCTTAAGCCTTCATTAGGGCATTATTTGCCCTCATTGTCCTATTTTACTCTCAAAAACAAATCCTAATCAATCCTCTTCAAGAACAATCAAGAATCAAGTTTTCCAATTCAAGAAAGCTTTCAAGATTTTGTTTCTTCTCCAAGATTTAATATTTTAAGGTATGTGGGAGTTCATCCATAGATTCCCTTTCATCCATAGAGCCCAAAACCCTTTTCTTTCAAATTAAAGAATGATTTTTTGTGATTATGGTATTTTTTATGTTCAAGCGAAATGAAATTTCATGTTTTCACGGTAATTTTAAATGCAATTCAGCCCATGTTTAAACCCATGCAAGATTTTGAATTTCCCATGCTATGAATTTGAATTTCCGATTCTTTAGTCAAGTAAATACCATGATAAATCCTAAATTCATGATGTTTATCAATATTCCCATATTTTAAATTCATGTCTTCCACATGTTTGAGGAAATTCCCATATCATGTTCAATCAATTTCAAGATAAATCCCCAAGTTATGAATTTTTTCATATAATTCAATTGTTCACCCATGTTTAAGACATTCTTACGTTCAAGCTATGAACTTTACGTGTTTTGATGAAACGCCCATGTCCTATTTCAAGCGAATTTCAAGTGAATTCGATATGCCCCCATGTTTAAGATATTCCCATGTCCAAGTTCATGATCCCTGTGTGCTTGATGAATTGCCCATGATAAAGTATTAATCCCCACGTGTTTGATAAAATGCCCAAGTGATGGGTTTCCTTAAATAATGCTCTCTTATGAAGTCCCGGAGCTTTAGTATGTCTTATTGTTATTGCTATCGAGTCTTGGGGGTTATGAATACCTAAAATTTAGCTGTTGTCCAGTTTTTTAGTATCTACAGAATAATTTCAGTTATACTATAGGAAATATCATTCAGTTAGTAGTATGGTCAGTTGTGAGTCCAATTAAGTTAGCTCAGTTCGGCTTCAGTTCTATTATCAATTCAAGGTTAATAATTTTCTCAGAATCTGTATGCACTATAATTTTTAGAATACTATGACCTGAGCTTATCAGTTATTAGTTGATAGTGTATGCACCAGTCAGTATTTCAATGTCATTCAGTTGAGAAGTCACCCATCAGTTTAGGCTTGACTATCTTGCAAGGGTCACCCGTCAGTTCAGGCTTGACACACTTAGTTTTTCAGGACAATATAGTACATTAGTATAATGGATCCACACAGCTAGTGTTAGTATCTATGGCATGATACTAACACCTTTCAAATTGGGGTTACAAGTTAGATCCCAATTAACTCAGATTAGGGCATATCGGTTAGATGATACCTCCCACAATCTCAGTTATAGTCTCAGTCCAGTAATCAGTTAAGTAATTTAGATTCAGTTTTGCTTGACCATAGCGTACATATATCAGTTATTTTGTTGTCAGGTTTTAATATTTTAGTTTATAGACTATTTTAGAACTATGTTATACATTTGGTCTTGCATTCTCAGACAATATTGTCTACACACATTCATTCTCAGTTAATTCATGTTGCTTAGTCAGTCCTTACCTTATATGCATAGTACTCTACAGTTTTAGTCTAGTTATTCAGACTAAGTACAGTTCAGTTTTACATGACCAGTATTCAGCTATCAGTCATTCAGTTAATCAGATAAGTTAGTATGTTTATGCATTCGTGCTCAATGTGATTGTATATTTAGATCCTCGATTTATGTCAATATCCACCACATAGTTTTAGACCCAGTATTTATACAGAATAAATATTTTGCCATATCCCATCTTTAGTTCTACTTATCTCATAAAAGTAAAGTGTTACAGCAACTAAGTGTAAAGATTCACCAGCTTTCCAGATTAGGTTTATTACTCATGTTCTAAGATGTTTCATCTTTTAGTTTATTCCAGCCTATTGGTGAGTCTACTTATACTTAGCATGCATGTTTAAATATTATATATATGAAATTAGTTTTACTTGTTCCATTCACCCCTGCATACTCAGTACATTCCAGATGTACTGATCCACATAGATGTCTATGTGCTACATTATCTCATAATGTAGGTACCAGTTGTAGCTTATGCACTATGATCAGACAATTGCAGTTTCCAGCCTGTAGGTGATGAGTTCTCCTAATTCGGGAACTCCAAACAGTTTTAGTTCACATACAGTTTATTATTTTTCATCTGTATTGATTAGTGGTAGTTGGAGGCATGTCCCAACTATCTATAGTCAGTATAGTAGAGGCTTCATAGATGTCAGTCAGAGTCAGTCATGTAATTTCAGTTTTATCATTCAGATTTATCAAATTGTAAAGCTTTATCAGTATTGTATCTTTTTTAAATTTTTAGTATAATTATGTTTTTGCATAGTAGAACAGCTATTTATTATGTTATAATTTATTTGCTTAATAGTATGCCATTTTATGGGTTAGCTTGGGATCGCTTATGGTTCCAAGTACCGTGTGATGACTAGGGGGTAGTCTCGGGTTGTTATAGTGATATGGCTTTGTGGTCAAGTGTGTGGTTTCCCAACAAATGAAAGTGGAGCACTTGATGCCTAGTGGATTGTCTTAAGAGATTGAGTTGCCTTTGTGGAAGTGGGAAGTCATTATTATGGATTTCATTACTGGTCTTCTACAGTCTCGTGGTCAGTTTGATTCAATTTGGGTCATCATTGATCGGATGACTAAGTCTTCTCATTTTTTGCCAGTGAGGACTAGATATTCTATGGAGGATTATAATAAGCTTTTTATTCAGGATATCATCAAGTTGCATGGTGTTCCTATTTTTATTATATCTGATCAAGATATACAGTTCTCATCGCACTTCTGGCATTCTTTTCAAAGAGGTTTGGGGACTAAGGTAAACCCTAGCACTGTTTTCCACCCTCAAATGAATGGACAAGCAGAGAGGACTATTCAGACTTTGGAAGATATGCTACGTGCCTGTGTGATTGATTTTAGTAGTAGTTGGATGGATCATTTGCCTCTTATAGAGTTTGCATGTAATAGCAGCTATCACTGGAGTATTCTGATGGCTTCATTCAAGTCCTTATATGGTAGGAGGTGTAGGCCTCTTATTGGGTGGTTCAAATTTGGTGAGACTAGATTATTTGGTCCTAATTTGGTTCACCAAGCTATGGAGAAGGTAAAGATGAATCGAGATAGGCTTAACACCACCTAAAATTCCTACGTGGATATAAGGTGAAGGGAGTTGGAATTTGATGTCGATGATTGAGTGTTCTTGAAGGTGTCTCCCATGAAAGGGGTGATGAGGTTTGGAAAAAAGGAAAAGCTCAGTCCTTGCTATGTTAGCCCGTATTTAATTTTGAGAAGAGTGGGAAATGTGGCTTATCAGTTGGAATTGCCTTCAAGTCTGGGTTTTATCCATCTGGTGTTTCATGTTTCGATATTGAAAAAGTGTGTTGGTGATCATTCCTTAGTTATTCCTTTAGAGAGTGTGGGTGTTCTGGGTTCTTTGTCGTATGAGGAAGTCTCAATTGAGATTTTGGATAGACAAGTACATCAATTGAGGACCAAGGATATAACTTCGGTGAAGGTTCTATGGAGGAACCATAAAATTGAAGAAGCTACTTGGGAAGATGGAGAGGACATAAAGTCCAAATATCCATTTTTGATCCCGCTTTGGATGATCATGCTTAAGGTATGTGTATTCCATAATATTTTTATTTTCTATATTTGTTAAAGGAAGTTGTAGTCGTGTTCTGTGTTAAATCGTACTAATGGATGCCTTGCTTCATCATTCGAGGATGAATGATCCTAAGGAGGGTAAGAATGTAACACCTCAGATTTTTGGTACTTGAAAAATTCCTAAGCTTTGAGTTCACTTGCCAACCTGTGACTTACTATACAAGTCATAAGGTCTCTATACTGGTCTTAAAGACCCCAATCATAGCTAGACCAGTGTGCTAGCCTGAAGTTTCTATTGTGACTACAAATAGGGGCCAGGAGTTATAAAGACTCTATATGAGTCGCATAGTCGTAAATCATAGCCTGACTAGTAAGGTTTGCTTAGGTTGCTACCTTGATAATGACTAGACTCAACGAACTGTAATGAGTACCCAAAATCTTTTGTCTTGATTATGACTAGGACCCTACGAGTCTTATGTGACCTGTAGTGACTAACAATAATTTTCAATTTTTAATGAAGGGCACTTTAGACATTTCCTTCTTTTCCTACTTAGACCCCACATCCATAAAACACCTTTGGGGCATTATTTTTAACACTTATTAATCATAAACATTCTCTTAAACTCTCTCAAATCCCTAAGGCAAGAACAAGCTAAGGTTTCAAAAAATTAGCATCTAAAGCTTTCAAAGGTTGTTTCTCTCCATAAATCTTGATATCTCAGGAATGTTACTCTTCCCCAAGTATTATTTTGTTAAATCATGTGTTTTTAAATTGTTATGGTTGTTTCTCTCCATAAATCTTGATATCTCAAGCATGTTACTCTTCCCTAATTGTTATTTTGTTAAATCATATATTTTAAATTGTCACTCATGCGATTGTGATATTAGTTCTGGAACATGGGTTTGGAATGATTATTTTCTTAAATGATGTTCCCATGGTTTATATATAACTTTTCATGCTTTATTGATGATTTTAAACTTGTGGGGTGCATGGGCATGGTGAATAAACTAGGGGGTATGAATTCCCCCAGTTTTATGAGTGTTGACAATTGAATTGGAAATAACCTCAACCCAATCTTATGAAATTGGCTTTGCACATGAAATTATGCATATTGAACTACTCTTGAACCATTGCATGGCATAAGATGCCTATTAAGACATAAATGGATATTAAGTCTCGATTGAAACATAAATGGGTTTGAGTCCCAATTGACTAAACGGGTTTAAGTCCCAATTAGTTAAATATTTTAAAGTCCTATTAATTGTTGGGTTAGAGTCCCATTTTGTTAAATGAGTTGAAGTCCTGTTGGCTATTGGGTTAGAGTCCCAAATGGCAAAATATGTTCTAGTGCCATGGGATGAGAGATTAGAGTCCCCGTTGGCTAAGTGGTTTAGTTTAGCAAAATTATAAGCTTACAACCGTAAGGGTATGACGATACCTATATTATGCCTAAATGAATGACTCCTTGCTTAATGGATGGGATGTATGTAAATGCTTTAATTTGTCTTAAAGGGGGTTTTGTAGCAAAGCGTGAAGGTGGAGGTCCCAAAGGGATCAATATTGAAAATTGTGTTTATCGGTGCAGGGGTCTAAATGATCAAGTGGTTTGAGTCTGCCTTATTTCGTGATCAGATTTTCAAGTCACCTTTAGTATATGATTGGGAGATTTGAATCCTTCATGCATATATTATGATTATTCTCTACTTTGTGCGGCTACATACACTGGGTCCTGACCAAAGGGTGAGAATTGGGGCCCATATAGCGTGGGTACTATTATAATAGTTAAGCTACACAATCCAGGCTAATGTTTTAAATTGCATGCTAAGCCTTGTTCCCCACCCCGACATGACATGTATATAGATAGGTATGTATATGAACATGTATATCAGTTTTGAATGATTTTGAACTATCGATCATGACATTATTTTATCCCTTACCTGAGTTACATGCTAGCGCTCAACCCGCTAACCATCTCCAGACGTCTACTTTTCCTGCTCATTGACTAAGTGATCATGGGATAGCTCATGCTTAAGGTTGAAGTGGTGAGCTTTTGACTATTGTCGAGGGTATGTCCCGACCTGAGATATTATTTGGTTTTGCTTAGAGGTTTTATGGATTACAGTGGATTGGGTATTGGTTATTGATATATCTTAGACTTCTTAAGCTTATCTTTATCTATCTTGTTATAAGTTCAAAATTCAGCCACTGTTAGTGTATTGTGTTCTATTTGATTAGGCAAAAAGGAGGTGGTCTTTGATCCACGGTGGACTTGAGATACCCATCATGGCCAGGCCCTGATTTGGGTCGTGACATCCACCACCACCAATATTGAGTCCTTATGGTGTGTTATAGGCAACCCTTCTATGAAGTCTGTCCCAGTGTCTTTCCAAGGTGTTTCAGGTATAGAAAGAGAAGGTGTTTCAAGAATAGGGAGAGGCTGTAAAAGCCCTGGTAATAAACATTCTCAAATTTGACTCTCTGGCATATGGTACACTCCTTTACCTATTTAAAAATGTCTTGCTTTATGTTACGCCAGTGGAATAGCATCTTGATTTGTCTATAGTGGCCTCTTGTCCTGAATGACCTCTAATTGATGAGAGATGCAGTGCTTTCCACACTCTTTTCCTCAACTTGATTCACTTACCTATGTAGATCTTCATTTCATACCTTATAATGCCTGGGTGAAGAGTAAAATCACCCATATTATTAGTGGGGGTGGTGATTAATTCTGTCACCAACTGTAATGCAATAGGATCATGCTCATAGCTCAAAATTACCTAATCCATCCAAGTAGGTTCAAGTGTAGACATAGCAGAAATATGCGCCACACCCTCATTCCTTCTAGATAAGGCATCTGCAACTCTTTTATATGTCATTTCTTATATTGTACTTCATAATCCAATCCAAGCAATTTACTCAAGCCCTTTTTCTGTAATGCAGTGGTAATTTTCTGCTCTAATAGAAATTTAAGCCTGTGATAGTCAGTCCTAATGATAAAGTGTCCCACCATAAGGTAATGCCTCCATCTCTCTACTGAAGATAGTACTGTTAAATACTTCTTCTCATATGTAGACAAACGCTAATGTCTAAGGGATAGGACCTTACTAAAATAGGATAGAGGTCTTCCTTCCACTGTGAAAGGTTTAGAAAAATCAGCAAGAGCTAAAACAGTTGCAGTGGTCATGACTTGCTTAAGCTCTTGGAAAGCCAAATTAGCCTCTTTACTCCAGCAGAATGAGTTCTTTTTAACAAATGCAGTCAGGGATTTGCTAACCCACCCATAATTTCTCATAAACCTTTTATAATAGCATGTAAGGACCAAAAACCCCTTAAAGCCTTGAGTGTTGGGAAAGGTCCATATGAACATGGCTTTAATCTTGGCAGGGTCAGGCTTTACACCCTCCCAAGTAATGATGTGGCCCAAATACTCCACCTTATTTTTCCTAAAAAATCACTTGGACCTCTTGGCATGCAGTTTCTCCTTCCTTATCACCTGTAGAACCTTTCTCAAGTGTACACCATGCTCTTGTACAATACCATTATAGACTAAGATGTCATCAAAGTACAAAATGACAAACTACATCAATTAGTCATTGAACACATGGTTCATGAGACTCTGAAAAGTGGTAGGGGCATTGGTCAATCTAAAGGGCACAACCTTGAATTCACAATTTCCTCTATATGTTTTAAATGTAGTTTTATAGATATCTGGTTCATGCATGCGGATTTGGTGATATCCTTCTCTCAAATCAATCTTAGAAAAGATCACAACTCCATGTAGTTTATCCAGCAAGTCATCTACCAATGGAATCGGAAACTTATCCTTAACGGTCAATTTATTCAACCCCCTATAGTCCGCATAAAACCTCCAAGAGCTATCTTTTTTACCAACACAGGGATGAGAAAGGGGGAAACTAGGTTGAATAATTCTATTAGTAAGCATCTCTTCTAATTATTTTTAATATTATTTTTCTATAAGTAATTATACGTGTTAGGTCTAATACTTACAAGTGATACTTCAGGTAACTATGGAATGAAATGGTCATGAAACCTCTTTGGTGGTAAGGTGGTAGACTCCTGGAAAATATTTGCAACTTCTTCCAGTGTTGAGCTAGTACTGATAGGTATGTTCTTTTGTGCCAATTCCTCAGTAGATGTAAAAGTGAATATATGACCCCAAATGGATTTGCCTTTCTTCAATAACTGCTTCACACTTTTGGTAGACATGCTTTGTAGATTTTCCTCATGATAGATCCCTTAAGCTTCACTCTCTTCCCTTAATGTGAAACTTAAGCTTCATATGCTAAAATCCAAAAGTACTAGATTTTAATACCTTATCCAGTCACCACCTAGTATCATGTCACAGGCTTCCAACTTAACCAGCCTAAAGCAGTCAATAGACTCAATTCCATTAATCTTCCACCTAAACTTGGGACAGTAGTAATAGCTCATGAGTACACTTCCATCCGCAACTGTGACTCTCATAGGATTACTTCATTGATAGTGCATCCCATTTTATTAGTAGCATCTAAAGCCAAAAAACTATGAGTGCTTCTAGAGTCTAACAATATAATTAGGTCCATCTTTTCTACTTCCTCCTTCAGTCTAATGGTGTTTGGAACTTCTACTCTGGACAGAGCATGTAAGCTAATAGCCTCATCCACCATTACTTCTTTAGTAAAAGTGTCCTCCTTTTCCACTATTTCTTCTACATTTTCCTCCTGATACACCTCTTGGTTTGTTGAGACAGTGAGTTAATTTAACTGTTTGGGCTTACATTGATGCCCATAGTGGTACTTATCACCACACTTGTAGCACAAACTTTGCATCCTTCTAGACTCCATAAGCTTGGAGTTAGCAGTACTCGTGCGCCCTGAGCCTTCCTTCAATCCACTATTGCTAGACTTGGTATTGTGAGAGGTAACTTGATGATTAGCTATTTTACCCCATTGTAACCTGCTCTTCCTCTGAATAGTAGCTAGAACCTTCTCTTGCTGTCTAGCTTTATCCACCTCTGGACTCAAAGTATAAGGCCCAAGCATCTTTACTGTATGCTTAATCTTTTCCTTTAGGCCTTCAATGAAAAATTCCATTAAAAAATCTTCAGGTATTATGGGATTTTTTATCAAAACCCAAGCCTTCAAGTCTTCAAATTTTTTCAAATATTCATTAACAGTGCCCTATTGTTCTATCTTTTTAAATTCACCCAGAAAATTCAACACACTGTTGGTCGATTCTGCAAACCTCCTACATATTTCCTCCATGAATTTAGCACAACCAACACTACCCCTACATAACTTGTAGGAGTAAAACCAAGCTTCAGCTCTACCATTAAGGTGGAGAATAGCAATTTTTAGTTTCTCCTTAGGGTGAGTGATATGATTATACTGAAAATATCATTCACACTTTCTTAGCCACGATTGGGATCACCTTCTTCAAGATATGAAAAATCAATTTTATGATGAGATCCAGTAACCTGATGTTGCCTTCCTATAGGACCTCCATTAAGGTTTCCATCGTGGTTACCTACGCCAGATCCCCCAGCTTGGACGTGAGGTGAAGCCCCCAAAATGCCATCCCTAGCTGCACTTAAACGCTTTATCAACAAATCCAGTTTTCAGCCCAATTCATCAATCTTCGCATCTGTCGCCTCTGCCTTTTAGCTGTAGTTGCCACATGAGACAAAAACTAAGATTCTATTTTTTTTACATTTTTCTTCATAACTTTCTATCTCATTTCTATAATTGTCATAGCTAGGTCCAGGAATTATCTCTAATACCAATTTGTAATGTCCCTTGTAATGAATTGGGAAATTAGGGCAAGAAATTGAGAATTTTACTAAAGCTCAATTGTTCACAGTTACAATCAAATTCGGAATTACACCACTAACTAACTAATTCTTAGCTATTCCGCCATTGATACAACCATAAGCTCCATGAATCCTGTAATAGAGAATTAGTGTTAAGGTAGTAGAGAGGAGAAGAGAAACGGATAGAGAGAGAATTATTTGAGAGGAAAATTTACCAATAACTGTCTAACTGCTAATCCCCATTCCAATTGAGATATTTATTAGGAAAGCTGGGCTAAAACTTTTAGAGAATTAATCTCCATTATGGATAATCTCTAATCTCGGTCGTTCATTGTAAGTCAATTGACGTTGTTAGCTAGACATCTACTTATCTAGTTCTTCTCCACACACATGTCCAACACCACTTTATCCTTTTTATTCACTTTAATCTTTATTCCTTAATTCCATTCTTCGATTATGCAACCCTAGAAAATTACACCTTGAGTATCCGGTAATATTGCTACAACACTAATTGTCTTAGAAAGCATCTTTCAGTACACCTGCATATAGGGGAAAAAAATTACTAATAGTAAGTCGATTATCATTACTTAAAGAGATCTACCACTTGAAATAGTTTAAGATATTATAGAACTAGTGAAAAGCAAATAAAACTTTTGAAGCAATTTTGGATACATATATATCCCACATTTCAGAATTAAATATTTATGCATTCCTGACTTGCTTTCCAAATGAATCACATAATAGACACAGATAAGTCAATATATATATATATATATATATAAAGGAGGGTTAAAGACATGCTGACATCGCATGCCTCAATGATCAGCATTCCTATTTATCTATTTTCTCTTTTTTTTTAATTTTCTCCTTATTTTATGTTTAGGAAAACTCCAGAAAATTAGTTTCTCTTTTCTCATTATTATTGCTATTTATTTCTCTCCACAAATCATTCTATTGCCTTCTTTGTCTTCCTACAGTTATCAAATTTTAATGCCTTCAATTACAACACATAAATGTTAGAATTAAAAAAGAAATAAATAGTTGTGTTCACAGAATAATATTATATGTATTTATTCTTGCCTAAACACTAGAAAAAATCATGATTTGATTAGTTCTTTTCTGAGTATTCCATTCTTTGTTGACGTCTTTTTTTTCTAATTGGTTTGATTCTTTTTGTTTGTTTGTTTGTTTTCAGGAACACCAAACAAGTTTCACTGAACATGTAAGGATCAGTGATAAAAAAAACTTCAACAAGGTACAAAATTAGTAAACTGTTCGTTGTTGCAGAGATGAGTCACACTAATATTGCTCTTCATTGTGCTACCCCTCTTGAATGTGTAATGTTTGAATTTTTCTTTTGAATAGTGTGTTATACTTTTCTATAAATATGTGTTGAAGAGGTAGAAAGAAATAGTTATTTAAAGAATGTTAGAAATTAGAGAAAATAGGAGACAAGATAGAACTTACTCTTCATGATTTAAGAGGGAAGATGCACTTTATCAAAAGGACAACTCTATGGATGGAGAGAGAGATAATAAGAAAAGGAAAAAGAAGAACAGGAACGCAAAACTCACTGAAAGCAGATTTAGACGATGAGGAGAAGAGATTGGAGAAGTGACAATGAACAAAATTTCATCGACTTTAACGCATACAAGAAAATGGCAAGATCATTTACGGTAAATATTACATATGTGAAAGTTGAAATCTAATTATATGCAAGAGTTAATATCTGATTTCCTGCTTAGTATGATATTCTACTCTCTCTCTCTCTCTCTTTATTTGTAACTACTAGTTTAGTTGTACGCGCCTCGTGCGTGTACCTCACTTTATAAATTTAAATATTACATTAAATAGGATAATTGTTTAAATAATAAAGATGAATAAAATAATTAAATTCAACATCTTTTGAATATGTAAAGATGGAAAATTTATTTCACTAAATCTAACCTTTAAAAAAAAAAATTCTCAAAGCCGATCGACATTCATCTACCATCTATAAACTGCAACAAAATAATATGATGACACATCAAAATAATACAATTAAATCTACCTTTACACAAAAATTCTTAAAGTTGTCCGACATTTATCTACCACCTATAAATTATATAAGACGATAATACAGATACCAAAATAATACAATTGAACCGAATCTTTACATACAAAAATTCTCAAAGTAGAGATATCAAAGCAATACAATTAAACCTAACTAACCGATATTTATATATCACCCGTAAACTATAATAAAACAATACAATAAAAGAGATATCAAAACAATATAATTAAACTTAAATTTTACAAACAAAATCTTTTAAAGCCAATCAACATTCATCTACCACCTGTAAATTAAAATAAAATAATACGATAACAATTTACGTGGATAAAACCTAATTAAATATTGGTTTACTCAGGTAACAATTATACTGTAAATTTATTTAACTTATAATTTAAGGGACAAAAATAAAGAAAAATAAAGTATGACTATTATAAAGGAAAGATTGTCTACAAAATTATAGTCTCTTTGATTAGAACAAATTTTGAATGACATTCTTAAGATCACAATTCATTATCGACACAAATCACAAAAATCATCAATTTCTTTTACTTTGAGCTTTAGCTAATTTGAAAAATAATGTGATCTCAAAATTAAATTTAAGTTTAATTCTATTATGCATAATAATTGGCAGTTGTTGAAAATTTAAGTCATTGAGTTTGATTATATAAAATTTTAGATTTAAATAAATAAATATAATATAATCAATGGTATATATATTACTCACCAGTCATAATGTCGGAGATTAGTAGCAACTTCAATAAATCATCAATTATTACTGAAAGAAAAAATCACCACAATTCATGAATTCTCTTCAATAAATAATTTTAGATAAATATAAACTACCACAATTTCGAATAGACAAAAGCAAAATTTAACAATTCTATTATTCTAAAAAAGAAAAGGTTCACGTCAACTGCAATGACAACAAAGAAGTTGTTTATAACCATAAGAGTTCTTACTTTTATCATTGTAAAGTTTCCATATATGTATTTAATTTAAAGGAAAATTTTAATGTTTGTTTTTGACTTGGACTACACAAACCACAATGTTTGAATCAAATTATGGACTTCCTACATGTAGTAATAGATTTTGGTAAATTATGGACTTCCTATATTTATAGTTTATTAAAATAAATGAATATTCTATTTGGGGTTTTGGGGTTATCCTTTTTTAATTAGGAATGGTAAGTTTTCTTTGAATGGTGAAAAACGAATTCTAAAGAAATTCTTTTTTTGTAATATGGTAAATATTTAATATTACTAAAATAATAAGGATAGGTGATCAAAAGACTATTTTGTATAAAACGAAGACTTTTAATGAAGGGTAAAAAGTTCAAATCTCTTTTATAAGGGTCTTCACACTTTTAATATATTATAGATATATATTACAATATATTATTTTTTATTTTATTTTCCAAATATATAAATTATAGTGAGTAATAGTTATTTGCTTAAATCTTAAACGATAAAAGAGACACAAAATTTAAGGAGATGACTTAAAAAAAATATTCAAAATTAAATTATTAGGGTACCAAGATATCTTAAGGATCTTACATCCATAAACCATTTGTAAATGAGAATTAATATAATATCTTAGTGATTATATCATTATTGATTATATTGACTGTATATTAATTCTTAAAGACTATGCCATAATTAAAAATTATATCCCACAACCGAGAATTTTCGTTATGTTATTTGAAACTCTCATAGGAGAAATTTTGATTTTAACTAATTCTTTTCACATAATATTAAGTCAAATCGTTATTTTCCCTTTCTATTTGTTTTATCATCTTTTTCTATATCAACAAAGTTATATTAATTAAATCAATAATTTTTCATAATTAATCTTGACACTTAGGCATATATTAATTTTTAAATGTTATTTTTTAAAATTTTATCCTATTTCATTTTAAGATTTGATCATGTAAAAGTTCTTGCAAAGTCACTTTTAATTTATTATTCTATTTAAATTATAGTTGGCTTATGATTTTATTCAATTAAGGCTATGTTTAAATAAAGAAGAGCAGAATAGCTATGTTGGAATATAATTCAAGTAATTTTCTCCTCATGATATGTCATAGGTATATTTTTATTTATTTTTTTACTACAGAGCTATTTATTAATAAAGAAAGTCACTTAATTAATGATTAAGTAAACTTAGTTGGTTGAACAAATATTCTATATAACTATATATAAAGGAGACTTAGAAATATGCTGATATAACATACTTTTAAGGCCTCAATTGTATTTATTTTTTTTCTTACTTTTTTGACATTGACGTTTTCATTTCACTATATAATAATAACTCAATAATCTATTTTAAAGTATTTTTATTTTTCAAAAATAATTTATTTGATAAGTCATTTTCATAACTTACACCACTTCATATTGTCATAACTTCTACTCTAATTATATGTTTTAACTGACATATTATCATATTTATTTATATTAATAAGTCATTTTCACATAATATTAAATCAATTGGCTATTTTCCCTTTCTATTTATTTTATCATCTTTTTCTATATTAACAAAGTTATATCAATTAAATCAATAATTTGCATAATTAATCTTGACACTTAGGCATATATTCATTTTTAAACATTATTTTTTAAAATTTTATCCTATTTCATTTTAAGGTTTGATCATGTAAAAGTTCTTGCAAAGTCACTTTTAATTTATTATTCTATTCAAATTATAGTTGTCTTATGATTTTATTCAATTGAGGCTATACTTAAATAAAGAAGAGCAGAATAGCTATGTTGAAATATAATTCAAGTAATTTTCTCATCAACATATTATCATCTTTATAACTCATGCTCTTAATAATCTTTATTATTCAAGACAAGAGTTATAAATGGACAATGAAAGGTCACCATATACAATATTTCAATCATATATAAAAGATCTTGTGTTAATCTTGTGAGGTACAATATTGTATACTTCAGAAACATATGAAGATGGAAGTTATGTAACTTTGGAGAAGGATTTGAGTTTTCTTGATAATTAGAAGTGGAGGAATTATGAATATCTGTATAAGGATCTACCTGATTTATTTTTTTCATATTTTTTCATCTTCTTGCCTAATAGATTTCTTCATTGCTTGTTATTTTAAGCTCTCTCCATATATAAATATGTATCATATGTTCTTTCTTCTTCCCGACTTTTGTTTTTGTGATGCAAATTATAATATTCACATTGAGGTAGTTGTACTATGAAGTAAATTTGTATATAGTGATGACAACTTAAAAAGACTTACGCTATATATATATATATATATATATATATATATATGTGTGTGTGTGTGTGTGTGTGTGTGTGTGTGTGTGTGTGTGTGTGTGTGTGTGTGTGTATGTATGTGTGTATGTATATATATGCCTATTTCAGCAAGTGATTTGTCTTATTTTTTGATAATTTATTTTACTTTTCTGAAGGAAAATTCTTTTTATGTATGCTTACAATGCACTAAAGTGGTAAGCTAATTTTTTTTCTCATTATAAATTTTTATTGGTTGTAAGTGAAAAAATGCAAATGCATATTAGAATAAGAAAAATATATTTTTACTTAAATGGGGTGAAGATTATAAAATATTTTTTAAGAAAGTAAAAAACTCATCAATACTCTCTTTTAATCATTATCTTATATTTCAATTCTTTTTATATGAAAATATCTCTTAGCTGATTTTTTTTATTTTCCTTCTTTTAAGTACTCACTTATTTTTTTTATTTTTCAGCAATTTTTTTTATGCCAACATAAATAAAATTTAATATTTTTTTTAAAAAAACTCTTACTATATGAATTGAGATAAAGTGAAATATAACAAATGATGATTCTATTAAATAGGAAGATATAAATAAATTAGAAAGGATAAAACCTCATTTTAGAATAACAGAAAATTTTATCAAGATATTATTATGTCATTATTCAAAAAAAAATTGAATTTAAGTTTCATTTAATGTTGTATTTGTTTAATATCTTATCATTATTTCACATTGTGAAATATTTTTTAGACACCCGAGAAAAAAATACACTAAAACTAAAATCTCAACCTCATTGAATGTGCAGTAGAAATTAAATAAAATTATTAGAGAATATTTTTAAAATTATTGATAAAGAACATACTATCTATCATTAATAAATATTAAATAATTAAATTTTATTTTCTTTTATGAAACGAAAGCATTCTTCATAATATAATTATGATTTTACGTTTAGAAAACAAATTTAAGTGAATATAATCATAGAAAATAATTAAATTTCTACCCAAAAATAATTATTTTTCAACACCGCGCGAAGCGCGATTAATTTTCCTAGTTAAGTATATTGCTAGAGTATTGACTTGGAAAATCCCTTAGGGATCGTTTGCAGTGAAGTCTAAAGAATAACAGTCCCCGAATAAGATGCAAGATTATTTAATCTTGCGTTCAGTTAGAGGTATCAGTTATGCCTCGGGATTATTTATTCCATTATTTATACCATAGAGATCACTGGCAGAGCTACACATAGGACAAGGGGTTCATCCGAACCCCCTTTGACAGAAAATTATACTATTTATGCATGATTAAAATTATTTTTTATGTATATATAGTAGATGGGAAGCCCTTCGGTTAGTTTGTATATTCACTTGTGAACCCCCTTGGTGAAAATCCTAGCTCCGCCACTGATTGATATGGGATAAGTTATCCTATATTCATGGTGAGATAACTAATTTTGGGATAACTTGTTCTAGACCAAACATGTAACACCCTGAACTTTCGGGCTAAAATAAAATAAATTAGACTGCTCTTTTATGTACTTATACCTTAATCTGAAAAAATTATTGTATCGAGGTGTAAAGGTCATGTCTTAAGCATAGGGGTGTTAGATATAAAGTAAGGGTACAAGAAATCTCTAAATAAATTTGAGTTGAAAGGTTCTTTAATGATTAAGTTTTCGTATAGGTTCATACAAGGATCAAACTTAAACAAGTATTTTTTCTAGAATACTTAGAGTTACATGACCCATTACCTATCAAATTAAAGATTTTTGAATCTTCTTTTCAACGCCACCAACGGCTCATAAATATGAGTCTGGAGTAAAAAGTTATAAGTGGTTTACTAAGTATAGTCATAACAGCCATATACCAGACGAAAATTTATTTGTTTTCTTAACTTCTCACATTTTTTAGGGTGATTTCGTCCTTTACTTTTACCATAACTCCCAATATGTTTCAATACTCTTTTAATCACTCTTTCTTCCATCAGTTTTCTACGTTAAAAAGTCCCTCCGTTTTCCCTCAAGTTTACATGTTAAAAACCTCACTTTCTCCATCAACTTTTATTGTATTTTCCCCATCAATTTTTTCATATGATACTCATCAAAAAATATTCTAATGCCTCCTATGAATCTCATACTCCTAAGAAGTTCTAAAAAATTGACTCAAGAAATCAAGTTTGGTCCTCTCTTTACGAACTAAATTTCCTCGACGGCTTGTTGTATGTAAGACTACCATATTTATGTATTCTTCAAATTTCATGTTCACCTATTCAATTTGTTCAAGATGAACTAGAATTGAAGAAACTTCATACTCTTATTCCTCAATTAAATGCATAAATATGTTTTTCCCGGATACTTTGGGTAAGAAAAGAAAAGTAACATCTTTCTTTGTTCATCATCTTTCATTCTTTTAACTGTTGATATGGTTTGAACCAATTGTAGCTCAATAAGTATTTGTATAACTATTTGTATGACTGTTCCACTGGTTGTATAACGTTGCACCGGTTGTAAGACTCCTACACTAGTTGCTTCGTATGATTTTCTTTATGTTTTCGCAAAATATTGACATGTCTTGGTAAATAGCTCTTTGAAAATTGAACTTCTCATATTAATATTGTCAGATTCTTGGATTGGGAGTTTGAGTTCACTTTTTACTGTTAACTACTGCTTTATCTCCTATTGGGATCTCATGTCAATTTATTTTCCAGAATCTCGGGCAGTACATGATTTGTAATACAATATCATAGCCCAATCTTCCATGTCAAAATCCCAACCATAACATCATGTGAATGTTTCTATTAAAGTTATAAGATATAATTTATGAAACTCTTAAAAGCATAATTCTTGT
Source organism: Capsicum annuum (assembly GCF_002878395.1). Classification (NCBI taxonomy): domain Eukaryota; kingdom Viridiplantae; phylum Streptophyta; class Magnoliopsida; order Solanales; family Solanaceae; genus Capsicum; species Capsicum annuum. The sequence continues at coordinate 183,297,311 of NC_061114.1, forward strand.
TTCGTAATCCATAAGAAGGTAACCTTCCTGCAACATTCATAAAACTCTTTGCAATGTGATCTATACATTATGAATTTGCAAGTCTTAGTAATAGTACCAACTTCCCAAGAATCTTCCATTGACCTAATAGATACTTAATAATATTAATATGTACATTTTTACAAGAATGCTTCCAATCTTGTACATGAATTATATCATATCGAACCATGAAATTATCTATCATGACTCTCCAATATTAATAGTGTTAACTCATGAATATGAACATATTACGATTAACTCTTCAGATGAGGCTAAAGTGGCTATACATAATTATAAACCTAAAAAGGCGAAACTATGAGCATGAGCTTAAAAATACTAAACTATGAACATAAACGTACCAAGATAAACATTTTGATCAAGAACTAATCATATAAATAAGATAACATCATGAGCATAAGGGAGTTAGTTAGTTGACAGTGAAGGCCTAGGTTGAAACTACAAATGCCCGAAACTATATTTGCCAACATAGGATAGAGATTATTTCATAAGTCGGATGACTCTTTTTTTCATGTGTCCCAAAAAGGGGCTAACCATGGATACTTGCTAGAAAATTATATCATGTCACATCCTATGCCCGGTAACGTATAGGATGGCTTAGCTGATCAGGTCAAGATTAGAATCCATGCACTCACATAGTGGTTTATGATGGTTCACTAATTTCTCCTACAAATAATAAAAGGAATTAAATCTACCATACTTGGTCAATTATAAATTTAGTTTTTATTCTTGTTCCTTTTTAGTTGTCATCATTTACATTTGAATTTTATTGTCATTTCTAATCTCTTGGTGTACTACCCTCCTGAAATTGTTTTACATACCAATACATTCTACGTATTGACCGTCTTTGGTGCTATATAATTTCATGATGTAGGTTATGAATCTCAAATCCGCGGTCAAGTGCATCATTGGGATTATCATCTTCTATTATTGGTGAGCCTCCTTTCTACCTGGGGAAAATTTAGATATGACAATTTCTCTATGTTTCTTTCAGTATCAAGATATACCGGGGCATTTTCCTGACAGTTATATTTAGTCATTAGAGGCTTCACAGACTGGTTTAGATGTCAGACAGATCTTGTAATTCGTAGTTTTATTTATTATGACTATTGTATCTTCAGACGTTATGTGATGTTAATGAACATTGATAAAATACTTTCTCCTTTAAGAAATCTTATTTTATACTATTTCCTCTCTATTTATGAGGTTAGTTGTATGCTCATGTGATATGCCAGCATATTTGCTCGTACTAATAATAGTATTGAGTGTGTGTCACATCTAGGGTCTCAGCTCGAGATGTGACAAACTTGGTATCATAGCATAGAGTTGAAGTGTCCTAGGGTGTCTGTTAAGCCTATCTAGTAGAGTCCTAATTATGGGTATGAATCATACAATACTTATAATTTGGAGGTTGCAGGGCATTTAGAAAATTTTTCTATTCTTTCATATTCTAGATCGTGCGATAAAACTGCCTTAAGAATCTTATGTGAAGTTGGTTTTTGTTCCAATTCCTCTTAGTGTGCCTCACCTTTGAGGTGGTACAAACATTAAAGGTCAGATTCCTAGTGATGTAGTTCTCTCAGATAGAGATAACAAGAATAATTAAGAGACTGAACGAGAGATTAAATAGAGACCTTTAGTGAGTTTATGCCCATTGATTCTTAAGAATGCACACTTATTCATTTTAATCGTGAGTCTGTGCCAAACTAAGATGTACTCTCAGATTTTCTTTATTTTTTTAAAACTCTTGTTGCAAATGACACCTTTAGCCAGAAGTTATGTATTTCAGTGCTTGGATAGTATTATCACCTGAGAGATAGTGTGATTTGGGGGGTTGTCAGTCATTAGTAGTAGAATGTATTCTAGAGCTAGAAATATGAATTTAGAAGTCTAGTGGCCCAAAATTGGAGATAGTAAATTAATCGAAGTATGTAGCTAAAGTCATGTATCTATTGAGTAATAGGGCGATAGGTTCTTAGATGTTGGCTAAGGTATAATAAGTTTGGTATAGATACAATGGTAGTAACTAAAGAAAGGATCGATTAGATAACATAGAAGTATACTCAATCTAGGGAAGAAGCTTATTAAGGTTTGTCATTATGTCGGTAGAAAGTGGTAGTAATGTTGTGAAGGAGAAGGCACTTGTAGGTTGCAATGAGATAGGTGGTTTGATTTAAGTCAACTATTTTGTCATGAACTTTTGATAGACTAATGATTTTTTATTTTCTTTATATGCTAAAATTTTAGATTAGTATAACTGGATAATATTGACATCCATGTTTAGCACTCGACATTAAGATTGAACTTTAGATGATCACTACTATAAAGGAATGGCAGTATGATAGTGATAACACTAGTTTTAGGAAATAGATATAGTAGGCTTGATTAATTATTTGGAGGAGTTTAAGTTTGATTTTTTAGGAGAAGTGTGAATATGTAAACATGATATATATGTGGAATGAGGGTGAGATAGATAATTCATAGCTAAGTCCTTAGATAAAGAAGAACCCTAAGTATTATAAATAAAAAGGTACCCAAGGTAGTATGTCGTTCTATGAGATTCTAAGTTATTATGTGCTATGTATAGCTAGTTAGTACCCTTGAGTTGTAAAAGTTTGGAGAAGGTTAAGTATGTATTATATGATGTTCTTGAGAGATGAATTGAGAGGATTATAAATAGACAATTTGGAGCCTCTTAGTAAAATTTTAATTTTCATTGAATTGGGGGGATATGAATCTATAGGTATGATGTTAGTAGACTAAGAAGAGAAGGTTGGGTATAGAAAAAGTGCTTATGTATAACAATGATATTGTAAGTTGTAGAATGATGACAGCAGAAGCTAGAGAAAGTTAAGAAAGTAACTCAGGTGGAATTCCTAGCAAGGGTTGTGTACCTGTAGTATAGTTTATCAGTTGGAGTAAGGTGGTGATAGCTCAAATATGAGAATAGGTTCGCACAATTTAAATATCGATTTTAGCCTAAGGATGAGATGATGGGGTAATGAACCAAATTGGGTCTTGAGATGCAAATAGTAAGGGGTTTTAGAAAAGAGATATAATGGGTTCTATTTCGATCCATGTTTATTCTACCGTATTTCATGTAATTCAGCCAAGATGACACTCAACTCATGTCTTATGCGTTCATGCCACACCTATGTCTAAGATCCAAAATTTATATGCATATACATGCCCATGCTCTAACCCTTGAATATGAAATAATAGATTCACACCACGATTATAATCTTACTCTAAGGTTCTAGGAATACAAGTTATATGTTACTATATGATCCATGAACCCATGCTTTACGTTATGTTCTATCCTAAGAAACGATACTTTAAGATATGTTCCTAGTTTTTTCTATGTCTTGCCTATGCCCAAAATGACTCTTTGTTTAGGTTTTACGTATTTTATACATAAAATATTCATGCCTACGATGCTTTATTCCCAGGTTACATCTTTATTAGCAAGGTCACGATAAGTATTAGAAGTAAGTAAGAAGTATCCCTTCTATTCATGGTGCTCATATTCTAGACCTTCAGTGGTATTCCTTATATCATGACAGTGGTATGATATCAACTGAGTAATGGTTGGATAGGAGAGAGTAGAAATTTCTTGTTACGATGATTATAGTGTACCAGTTCATCTATGATCATAAGAATGGATGAAGTGGGAGATGAGGATTATTCATATGTAATAGTTAGATAAATTCATATGTTGTGTCCCATGGTAGAAGTACATAAAATTGCGGTTCATAGAGGTTCTACGGTAGACAAAGAAGATTTTTTTATTTTTATATAGTAGTATCTGGGAAGAAAACATGATGTTTTTATAGTGATGAGCTTGGATATCACGTTGATACCTATGTGGCTAAATACATTATGTAATTTGTGACTTCTTGATTAGATTTCGAGTATGGTTGTTTTCATGATGAGAAAAAAGGTGTCATTGGGTATAACTTTAGATGTTAGAGAGACCTTATTGTGTTTTAGAACTAACCTAAGAGCAGGTCAACAATCAAGATGAAGCTTCCTAAAGGGAAATAGATAATGGGATCCTAAAATTTAGACTAGAATGATTATTTTAGGTATGGCACCTTGTACCTCTAGTACGCTTGGACATGATAAGAATGTTCCATTAGAATCAAACTTTAGTACTTGTATGTACCCATGTGAGAATCGTACTTTAGAAATAATAAAGTGTAATACTTAGGGGGAAAAGGTAGGTTCAAAAGGTGTTGCTAATATCTAATGCTACTAGCATTAGAGGTGAAAATACTTGTATTCCCGTGTCTAATGCACCCCTGTTTCATGTTATATAACTTTAGATCAAATGGGACTTATATCTAAGGTTTCGTCATGTCATTCGTGCTCTATAAACCCTATTCAAATAACTAAGATACGCCTATAGCTCATACCTAAATTCATGTCTTTACGTTGTTATGTTCATTTCCCATGAAACACATATCCTATGATATGTCTTTGTTAAGTCTCATGCATTCCATAACTCGTGCCTCTATGTTTCTTCCATGACTTGTTACGACGCTCCACTTGTTAGAAAAGTTCATGTCATTAAGAAATAGTTCAAGAAAGACTAGACTATTCTAGTATTCCCATGTAAGGTACTCCTTCTAACCCTGACCATCATTCGAGGACGAATGATCCTAAGGGGGAGATATTGTAACACCCTAAACTTTTGGGCTAAAATAAAACAAATTAGACCGCTCTTCACTTATACCTTAATCTAGAAATTTATTGTATCTAGGTGTAAAGGTCATGTCTTAAACATAGGGGTGTTGGATATGAATTAAGGATATAAGAAATCTCTAAATAAATTTGAGTTGAAAGGTCTTTAATGATTAAGTTTTCATATAGGTTCATATAAGGATCAAATGTAAACAAGCATTTTTCCTAGAATACTTAGAGTTACGTGACCCATTATCTATCAAATTAAAGATTTTTGAATCTTCTTTCCAACGCCACCAATGGCTCATCAATCCGAGTCCAGAGTAAGAAGTTATGTGTAGTTTACTAAGTATAGTCATAACAGCCATATACCAGACGAAAATTTCTTTTTTTTTCTTAACTTCTCACATTATTGGAGGGTAATTTCGTCCTTTCCTTTTCCCAAAACCCCTAATATGTTTCAATACTCTTTTAATCACTCTTTCTTCCATCGGTTTTCTATGTTAAAAAGTCCCCCCGTTTTCCCTCAAGTTTATAAATTAAGGACCTCACCTTCTCCATCAGCTTTTATTGTATTTTCTCCATTAGTTTTTTCATATGATATTCATCAACAAATATTCTAATGCCTCCTCTGGATCTCATACTCCTAAGAAGTTCCAAAAAATTGGCTCAAGAAATCAAATTTTGTTCTCTCTTTGCGAGCTAAATTTCTTCAACATCTTGTGGTATATAAGACTACCATCTTTATGTATTCTTCAAATTTCATGTTCACCAATTCAATTTGTTCAAGATAAACTAGAATTGAAGAAACTCTCATACTCTTATTCCTCAATTAAATGCGTAAATATGTTTTTCTAATATACTTTGGGTAAGAAAAGAAAAATAACATCTTTCTTTGGTCATCATCTTTCATCCTTTTAACTGTTGATACGGTCTGAACTAATTGTAGCTCTATAAGTGTTTGTATAACTGGTTGTATGATTGTTACATTGGTTGTATAACTGTTGCACCAATTGTAAGACTGCTTCACTAGTTGCTTCGTATGATTTTTTTCATGTTTTCGCAAAATATTGACCTGTTTGCCTGTTAAATAGCTCTTTGAAAATTGAACTTTCCATATTGATATTGTCAGATTCTTAGATTGGGAGTTTGAGTTCACTTTTTACTGTTAATTACTGCTTTATTTCTTATTGGGATCTCATGTCAATTTATTTTCCAGAATCTCGGGAAGTACATGATTTGTAATACAATATCATAGCCCAATCTTCCATGTCAGAATCTCAGCTATAACATCATATGAATGTTTCTATTAAAGTTATAAGATATAATTTATGAAACTCATAAAAGTATAATTCTTGTTCCGTAATCCATAAGAAGGTAACCTTCCTGCAACATTCATTAAACTCTTTGCATTGTGATCTATACATTATGAATTTGCAAGTCTTAGTATAATGGTACCAACTTCCCAAGAATCTCCCATTGACCTAATAGATACTTAATAATATGAATATGAACATTCTTACAAGAATTCTTCCAATCATGTACATGAATTATATCATATCGAACCATGAAATTATCTATCATGACTCTCTAATATTGATAGTGTTAACTCATGAATATGAGTCTATTACAGTTAACTCTCAATATGAGTCTAAAGTGGCTATACATAATTATGAGCCTGAAAAGGCTAAACCATGAGCATGAGCCTAAAAAGGATAAACTATGAACATGAACGTACCAAGACAAACATTTTGATCAAGAACTAATCAGATAAATAAGATAACGTCATGAGCATAAGGGAGTTAGTGAGCTGACCGTGAAGGCATAGGTTGAAACGACAAATGCCCAAAACTATGTTTGCCGACATAGAAAAGAGATTATTTCACAAGTCGAATGACTCATTTTTTTTTATGTGTCCCGAATAAGGGCTAACCATGGATACTTTCTAGCAAATTATATCAGGTCATGTCCTATGCCCGGTAAGGTATAGGATGGCTTAGCTGATAGGGCCAAGATTAGACTTCATGCGCACACATAGTGGTTTATGACGGTTCACTACTTTCTCCCACAAATAATCAAAGGAATTAAATCTACCATACTTGGTCAATTATAAATTTAGTTTATATTCTTGTTCCTTTTCAGTTGTCATCATTTACATTTGAATTTTATTGTCATTTCTAATCTCTTGATGTACGACCCTCCTGAAATGGTTTTGCGTACCAATACATTCCACGTACTGACCGTCTTTGGAGCTACATCATTTCATGATTTAGGTTTTGGATCTCAAGTCCGAGGTCAGGCGCATCATTAGGATTATCATTTTCTGCTATAGGTGAGCCTCCTTTCTACCTGGGGCAAATTTAGATATGACAATTTCTCTATGTTTCTTTCAGTATCAGGATATGCCGGAGCATTTTCTCGACAGTTATATTTAGTCATTAAAGGCTTCACAGACTGGTTTAGATGTCAGACAGATCTTATAATTCTTAGCCTTATTTATCATGACTATTGTATCTTCTGACGTTATGCGATATTAATGAACATTGATGAAAGACTTTCTCCTTTAAGAAATCTTCTTCTATATTGTTTCCTCTCTATTCATTATGTTAGTTGTATGCTCAGGTGATATGTCAAAACGTTCACCTAGTAATAGTATTGGGTGCGTGCCACGTCTAGGGCCTCGGCCCGGGACGTGACAAAACGACACGTAATATAAACACAATTATAATATGACTCAGTTGAAATACACCTCCTATGTATCTAAATCAAGCAGCTATATACCCCTATACTATGAGAATCCTACAAAAACTCTTAACACAGTTAATGTTCCGTTAATTTATACTTCATAGACTACAGCCACCACTTGTAACTCTGATCTAGAAATGACACCACAAACAATGATTTTATAATCTTAGACCTGTATCCTCACCATAAGTGTGAATGCTTCGTGTTCCAACAAAAATCCTCCTTGTGTTTCACAAAATGATATGAAACTTTGCAGATTCGTCTTCATTTTCTAAAATTATCTGCATTCATGAGATAACTTAGTAGTACTAGTTCTTAAGGAGATCCAAGAGCTGAACTTAAGTTTGCGTCACTGTATCTTTTGGAGGAGACATCAAATAGAATTTGTATTCTATTGAAACAGAGGTATGCTTCTGCATGTTTAATTCTGATTTTAGCTAATACAAGAATTGTTTACAAATGACAAACTTTTTTTCGATGAAATAGTGGTGACACCTAAGCTTCAGTTTTTCTCTTTTTGCAATAGTATTTGAAACACTTTCAAGGAGGAAATACCAAATGCATAGCAAACAAAAATCACATCGTCTGTCAGGCATCATTGACTTTGTAGTCGAACAACCTATATGATATTATCAGAAGTAGATAGTGGAAGGATGAATACAGAAGAATACTTGTTATCTTGTCACATGAGGACATTGCATTTTTCTCAAAAGACAAGCTTTGTGCTAGCTAGGCTCATATATTGTATCTCTAATAAGGGTTTGTGTTCTTGTAACTTGAATTAGTCTTCCCATGTAGACAATCTCATGAATTCATTCATAGTTGGCAGAAACAATCAACAAATTCCAGTTCCAACTTAGCAGAAGGCACCTGACGTCTGCAAGGACTTGGCTTAAAAGATTACTAAGAGTTGTTAACCTTCAAGAATCCCAAAACTAACTTGTACTTATCTCAACTTTCTCCAATACTCATCACGAGGAAACAGCTTTTAATTTCTCAAAAGTACTTCTCCAAACTGGTTTGTGTTTACCAAATAATGAAGAACCCATAGCTATAAGTGCTGAGGGAAGACCTCCAATATAAGCTACAATATCTTTTGAAATCTCTTCGTAATCTCTAGAGGAGACTGGATTTTCAAAGGCATGCCAACTGAAGAGGTGCAAAGACTCATCATTGTTCAACTCTGTGACCTTGTATTTCTCATCCACTTTGACAATGTTAAGCAAAATTTCATCCCTAGTAGTTATAATAACTCGACTACCCGATCCCAAACCAATCTCGAGCACTTGCTAATGATTCTAATTGGCATTCATGATTGACGTCATCAAGGAAAATGAGAACTTTCTTTGAACAAAGCTTCTCTTTGATTAAATCAACTCCACTATTCACATTGTCAATGATAAAATTAGTACTTCCAAGAGTTTCACAAAGAAGCTCCTCTTGTAACGTTACTAGACCAGCATGTTTCTCTGAAGCTTCCACTCTAATATCAGCTAGAAAGCAAGAACCTTCAAAGTGCTGAAAAATCTGGTTGAAGATTGCTTTAGCAATAGCTGTTTTGCCTATTCCTCCAGCTCCATAGATCCCAATGAAGCGAACATCATCTTTCCTTTTGCATAATAGAGAATATATATGTTTAACTCGCGAATCAATTCCAATTGGGTACTTGGCAACATCGAGATATTTGATTTAGTTCCCATAAGATCACCTGAATAATTTTCTGAATAAACCTTGATTCATTCCTAGAATCATCAAGGAAAAAAATAAGGAAAAGTTCAACAGGAGTTTAGACCAACTAAAGAAAAAATAAATTGACCCCCACGGCTTTGCTCTAGCAGTAAGCCTGTGACGCCTGATATATCAGTAAGAAAATTAATGAACATTGTTCTGTCAAGATAATTAAGATGATCTTTGCTAAGGCATGCTTACAATAATCCAAATATTTTTTACCACAGTTAATAATATCATTCGCCAAGTTAGTTACTCAAGAAAAGGATGGAAGCACAGTACGAGCTGTCTCATCTTAATTTGCTGTTCAGAATTGCATATGGGCGCGTTGTTTTCTTTTTCCTTATTTCTACCGAGCAGTTTAATCTCTTCAAAAATCTTCCTAAGTCATCTCTTTTTAAAATTTTCTACACCAACTTCCCTTTCAATACAACCATTTAATATTTAAAATCAAACATCTAACATCTGCTTTCCTTAGTGGACTACCTGCTTGGATTTACTGAAAGGGAAAGAGAGAATTGTAGATATTTTCACTTGTTTAGGGAAACCGTGCCAATAGCAAGGATTTGAGCACTGATCCCATTGTGATGTAAAAGATTCTTGCACGGATTCACTCTACAAATGCCATTAAATATCATGCCAGTTTCCAAGATACTACATCAGCTTTACCACCACTAATCTTAGTTTATCATATCAGCAGATCTCAGGGAATATCCTCAATGAGCACCTGCTAGTCTTTCATTAGAGGCCAAATAACATTGTGGGTGTTTTCAAGATTGATCTGTCCCGGGGTGGAACACCAAAGGAGATTTATTCCCTATAGCCATAGTTTGATTATTGCTTGGCATAAAACAGACACTTAAATTTGGCCTTAGCTGAAAAGGAAGCATTCCAACTTTAGAGTGCACACTAGACGCTTCCTCTTGATTTCAACTGATAACTTAACACTCCAACTCGTCCTCACTGTGTCTCGTGGACACTCAACGCAAATGTGGCGCATAAATTTTGCAGGTGTCTAGATAATCATTTTGTAAGTCAGTGTATTTGATAATGTATTACGCCTTATTACTTTAAGTTGTTGGATTCAAAGTGTGTATGAAGTGTGAATCGAAAATGAAAAATGGTGGAGGAAAGGAGACATCCAATTTAGAAAGTGTACTCCAAATTGGAAAGTTCACTAATTCTCCCACATTGGTGGGAGAAGGGAACTTTGGAGTGTTTATAATAAGAACACTTACTCCACACGGTAAGTGAGGCAAGAAATAAGAGATGCCTCGCGCCGTCGGCTTCGGCTTTGGCTTCAGATTTGGCAAATGATCGATCAATGGGATCTATCTTTTTTTGGACAAAGTTTATTTGACGGAAATAAAGAAATCCAGACAGAAATCTAATACAAAAAACGCAGTAAAATATTTTTTGGTTTTGGTAGTCCATTTATACATGCATGCAGAAGTTCGAACTGATGCAATACTTCATCAAACTGGTGCCATTGTTTCGGTGAACTGATGCCCTGTTTCAGTAAACTGATGCACTGCTTCAAAACTGATGCATTGTTTCGATGAACTGAGGTAAATTGATGCACTGCTTCAGAACTGATACATTGTTTTCGATGAATTGACACACTTATTCACGAAATGGCATGCCTGTTCAGAACAGTCACATTGTTTGGACGAATGGACATGAATTTTCAGAAAAGGTTATACCTTTTAGATGAACCTTTGCCTCTTTTCAGAAGAGGCATGTTGTGGCTATACAAACCTGGTTTCTTTCATAGGTTTAGTACGAAATTTTCAGATTAAAAACTCTCTTCTAGTCTCAAAAATATTCTGTGTGATCACTTAAAACGTTCTATGAGTTCGAAGATATTCCAACCGTTTGAGGTACCACTACTGTTGGTCCATTAGCCATTTTATCCTGGGAGGAAAAATTCCACAACCTCAAGTACAGTGAGGAAAATTATTTCCTTAAGAAAAATTCGTGAATTCGGACGACTTGGCTATTTTCTATTTTATCTTAATTTTTGCAAAATAAAATACACCTCTTGGAAAGGTCATTTTGATCTTATGTTGAGGGTATTTAATATACTTCATTGTGTTCTTGTTTATACTTGAACTCAAGTTGAATTTGGTGTTTTAATATACAGATTCTGTGTACCCGAAGTACAAATGAAATAACAAGCTTAAGGAAATAAATATTATTACAGAATCTGTATTACTTGTTTTTGGAGATTAAAGTTTTAACTTTCTACTCCGCCTGAACTTAACTAGTGATTTGAAGTCATAAAAACTACGTCACAAGTTAAAGATCATTCGGTTGACAATTGGAAGTCATAAAAACTTCATTGTTAACTAGAAACAAAGGAAAAAAAATTAAATTTTTATAAGTAGTATTCTGAAAATACTAAGTATTTTTTGTCTTGCGGTGACAGAAAAATGGCAACTGAAAGTCAAATGATAGATGCGACAACGTTTATGGGGGCAACTAATATTTCCACATCAAGTCGCACAAATGCTCCGCCAACAATGGCACCGGCGGAGAAGCCCAAAAAATTTTCGGGCATTGACTTCAAGTGGTGGCAGCAAAAGATGTTCTTTTACCTCACCACTTTATGTCTGCAACGGTTCACTAGCGAAGACGCTCCTGAGGTACCCGAGGGAACCTCGGACAAAGACCGCTTCGTTATTGTAGAAGCTTGGAAACATTTGGACTTCCTTTGTAGGAATTATATTCTGAGTGGTCTCTAAGACGACCTCTACAATGTTTATAGTGGAACCAAGATATCAAAGAAACTGTGGGGGGCACTTGAACGAAAATATAAGATGGAGGATGCGGGAATTAAGAAATTCTTTGTTGTACGGTTCCTGGACTTCAAAATGATAGATAGTAAATCTGATGTATCTCAAGTACAGGAGTTGCAAGTCATCATACATGATCTCCTAGAAGGAGGTATATCTTTGAAAACTACCTTAGTTAAACAAATTAAAAATGTTCTTAATACTCACATAAACTGTTTTATAGGTTTAATTGTGAATGATGCTTTCCAAGTAGCAGCGATAGTTGAGAAGCTACCACCTTTATGGAAAGAATTCAAAAACTACTTAAAGCATAAACGCAAGGAGATGACTGTTGAAGATCTTATTGTCCGACTTCGTATTGAAGAGGATAATAAAGCTACCGAAAGAAGGTCAAAGGGGAATTCTACAATTAATGGAGCACATATTGTAGAAGATGACCAAAACAATTCCAAGAAAAGGAAAAAGGCTGAACAAGGAAGCAATCAACCCAACAAAAAGTTTAAGGAAAAATTCTTCAACTGTGACAAGATTGGCCACAAGTTCACAGATTGTCGTGCCCCAAAGAAGGGCAAGAAAAAGGATCAAGCAAATATGATTGAATCCAACAAAGAATGCGATGATCTGTGTGCTATGTTCTCAAAATACAACTTGACGGGGAATCCTCGCAAATGGTGGATGGATTCTGGTGCCACTCACCATGTATGTGCCAACAAGGAGTTTTTTCGTCATTTGCTCTAGCTCAAGTAGAAGAATTGATCTACATGGCTAACTCCACTACTACTAAGGTGGAGGGAATAGGAAAAATTTATTTAAAAATGACTTTCGGCAAGGTCTTGACACTGAATAATGTGTTATATGTTTCGGAGTTACGTAGGAACTTAATTTCTGTGTCACTCGTAGATAAGAACGAATTCAAATATGTAACCATTTCTGAAAAAATTGTAATTAGCAAAGGAGAAATGTATGTAGGAAAAGGCTATCTGACCGAAGGCCTTTATAAGATGAATGTAATGACTGTTGAAATAAATAAAAGTTTGAATTCTACTTATTTGCTTGAGTCTTATGATTTATGGCATGAATGTTTAGGCCTTGTTAATTACAAAACGCTACGAAAACTGATTAACTTAGAAGTTTTGCCAAACTTTGAGTGAAATAAATCAAAGTGTCAAACGTGTGTAGAATCGAAGTATGCAAAACATCCTTATAAGTCCATTGAAAGAAATTCCAATCCTTTAGACTTAATACACACTGATATTTGTGATATGAAGTCAACACCATCACGTGGTGGAAAAAAGTATTTCATAACTTTTATTGACGATTACACTAGATATTGTTATGTCTACTTGCTAAATAGTAAGGATGAAGCAATAGATGCGTTTAGGCAATATAAAACTGAAGTTGAAAATCAGTTAGACAAAAAGATCAAAATGATAAGAAGTGATAGGGACGAAGAATATGAATCTCCCTTTGCGCAAATATGTGTAGAGAATGGAATAATCCATCAAATTACGGCCCCATATTCACCTCAATCTAATGGAATTGCGGAAAGAAAAAACCGAACTTTGAAGGAAATGATGAATGTCTTACTTATAAGTTCTGGTTTACCACAAAACTTATGGGGGGAGGCTATCCTTACGGTCAATCGTATACTCAATAGATTTCTCTATAGTAAGACACAATCAATTTCTTACAAAAAATAGAAAGGAAGGTAACCCAACTTGAAATATTTCAAAGTGTGGGGGTGTCTAGCAAAGGTTCAAGTTCCTATACCTAAAAGGGTTAAGATAGGACCTAAAACGGTGGACTGTATGTTCATAGGATATGCTAAAAGTAGTAAAGCATGTCGATTTTTGGTTCATAAATCCGAACATCCAGATACTAATGAAAATATGGTAATTGAATCAGACAATGTTGAATTCTTTGAAAACATTTACCCGTATAAAATCAGACATGAACAGTCTAGTGGAGGATCTAAACGACCTCGAGATGAACCAAGTGAGAATGTACATAATAAAGAAAATTCAAGATGTAGTACACGTCAAAGAACGTCAACTTCATTTGGATCAGATTTTGTAACATTTCTTTTAGAAAATGAGCCTCAAACATTTAAAGAAGCAATGTCATCGTCAGACTCATCCTTTTGGAAAGAGGCAGACAATAGTGAGATAGATTTAATCTTAAGCAACCATATATGGAAATTGGTTGACCTTCCTCCCAAAAATAAACCGTTAGGCTCTAAATATATCTTCAAAAGAAAAATAAAGGCGGATGGTACTATTGACAAATACAAGGCAAGACTTGAAGTAAAAGGCTTCAAACAGAAAGAAGGCCTTGATTGCTTTGATAAATACTCGTCAGTACAAGGATAACCTATATTCGAATGTTAATTGCCTTGGCGGCGGTATATGATCTTCAAATCCATCAAATGGATGTGAAGACCGCATTCCTAAATAGAGATTTAGAGGAAGAAATATACATGGAACAACCTGAGGGTTTCGTGGTTCCAGAAAAATAAAATAAGGTGTGTGAACTTGTTAAGTCACTTTATGAACTAAAACAAGCACCTAAGCAATGGCATGCAAAGTTTGAAAAAATTATGTTGGCAAATGGATTCAAGATAAATGAATGTGACAAATGTGTATATATTAAAAACACACCAAATCACCAAATCATTGTTTGTTTATATGTGGATAATATGTTGATCATCAGCAGAGATATTTGTGACATAAATGCAACCAAATGAATGCTCGAGAGCAAGTTTGATATGAAAGACCTTGGAGTTGAAGATGTGATCTTAGGTGTAAGAATCCATCAAAATCCACAAGATTTAGCATTATCACAGTCTCATTATATCAAAAAAGTACTTGACAAGTTCAAGGATATGAAATTTGGTATTGCCAAGACTCCATTGGATGTGAACTTTGCACTTCGAAAGAACAAAGGTGAAAGTCACTCACAATTGGAGTACGCAAGAGTATTGGGATGTTTAATGTATATAATGAACTGTACATGACTATTCATAGCATGTGCAATTAGTAAATTAGGATTTATCTCACTGATGCAATGATAGATCGATGAGATCCATCTTTTTGGACAAAGTTTATTTGACGAAAATAAAGAAATCCAGACAGAAATCTAATCCGAAATTACAAAAAATACAGTAAAATATTTTCTGGTTTTGGTACTCTATTTATACATACATGCAGAAGTTCGAAATGATGCAATACTTCATCAAACTAGTGCCACCGTTTTGATGAACCGATGCACTATTTCAGTAAACTGATGCACTGCTTTAGAACTGATGCATTGTTTCGATGAACTAATACACTTATTCATGAAATGGAATGCCTGTTCAGAACAGTCACATTGTTTGGATGAATGGACATGAATTTTTAGAAAAGGTTATACCTTTTATAGAAACCTTTGCCTCTTTTCAGAAGAGACATGTTGTGGCTATATAAACAAGGTTTCTTCCTGTAACACTCCATACTTTCAGACTTAAACATAAATTGTTATTTCTACTTGTACATATTCCAAAAACCATAAATCTATTATGAATATAGTGTTTTAATCAACTATCTGGTGTATAAATCTACTTGAGCATGAATTGAGATCACAGAGGTCCCCTAACTCAAGGAAAAGTTGAAAGCTTTTGCATCGATTGAGTTTTAGTAAGCGTCAAAACTTGGGTCAACTTCAATCAGTCATTACTATTTGTATATATTGAATTAGAGTTCCTACTATATAAAATGAAAGGCCTTCGAATTATCTTTCCAATGATATCAATTTTGCAAAAATCTGACACCCGCGGAAGAAGTTATGGCTTTGTAAAGTGGAGTATGTCGTGCAGCATAAGGTGTGCGACGCACACCCTAACTTATGCCATAAGGTGTGCGACGCACAACCTAATGTGTCCGATAAAGAGAGCGCTGCACAACCTATATTATGCGATAAGGTGTGCGCTGCATACATTACTACTCAAGTAACTTAAACACTCCATTTTTACGGTAAAATGGTCCTTTTCCCACCCTTATTTAGCCATAAACATGAAATTCAGTCCCCAAATACCCCAAAATACACCTTCATTCATCAAAATTGCTCAAGAACTCTCCTTAGGATTTCAAAATAAAAACCCAAGCAACTCAAGATTCAACCGTGGGTTTTTGAAACTAATTGCATATTTGGAATCCCCAGAACGTAGGCTTCAAGAAACACCTATCATCTTCGCATATAGAGGTACATGGGGTTATCCTAAAATCTCATGGGCCTTTAAATTCATGTTTTACAATGGGAGTTTTGAAACTACAAATATAATCATGTTTTGAACATTTCTATAATATTGATTTGGTCTTTAGGCCTATTTCTGAAGTGATTTGACATATTATATATGTATATGCATGTGTTTTGAAAAGGTGTTAATTTGAGAGCATGAATTATATGGAATCCCTCTCTTGATGTGAATTTGTTTTAAATGTTCATATGATGTAAATTGTTTGAAAACATCTTGAAAAGCATGACATGAAATATTTTGAGAATTGATATGATTTTGACTTGAAAACGAGAGGGCCATTTGTGTTGAAACATGTTGAATACAATGGTTGAATGAGAAGAATGATGTGATATTGATGGCTTGCAGGTTGGGCATGACGATACCCTACAGAATATGATATGTGATTGAATCAGATAAAATTTGAATGCATTGATTTTTCATGAGATAGGTGGATGACCGAAGAAGGTGTTTGAGTGTAAGGGCTCATCGCTGGAAACTGTGTTTGTCGACATAGGAATTTGGTACCCTGCTTTGTGATCTTGCGTACCTAACTTTATGTCATTCTCAAGTTAGGACTATGGTTAAGAGCCCTGCTTTGTGATCTTGTGCACTACCATTGGGTCAAGACACCCTGCTGTGTGATCTTGTGTGTCTTTCCCTCACTTATACTCTAATCTCGGTGGCAATCGAGGTTTGACAATTGGTGTAAATATGACATGTAGGGTATTCCACATAGATCAGCTGCATTACATTTTTGTTGAAAAAAACTACATTACGCCTATGTGTTTTTAAATAATTTGATATGAAACTGCTTTATAATGGCTCTCAACTATATTTTGTAAAAATATTATGTTTTGTTTTGATATCTCTGCGTACCAGTACTTTTGTATTGACCCCCTTCCCTCCTAGGTTCGGGGGCACAGTCTAGGGGTCCAGAAAATCAGTAGATTCCTCAGATAGATTTGTAGAGTCACTTGGTGAGCCTTCTATATTTTGAAAAGCCTGATATCTGACAGTTTCATTTATCATTTATTAGTTTTGGGTCTACTGGGGGCCTTGTCCCAGTTTTCAGATAGATATTTATTTCAGTCATGTAGTAGAGATTTTGCAAATGTTATAGAGATATTGTGTTTAGATTGTGGGACATTATTCCTTGTTATTGATTTCATATAATTCTTGACCATGTTTTTGTAATATTGTTTATCTTCTGCAATTCTTTTATCATATGAGTTATATGCATCATTATCAGACAAATAGGGGTGTTTCGAGCCTTCATGGTTCGGAATGCTCGTTATGGCTAGGGCCCCGGTTTAGGTCATAACAAACTTGGTATCAAAGCACAGTTTATGGTCCCAGGGTGTCTGCAAAATCGCATTGGGTAGAGTTTTATGTATGGGTGTGTAGCGCGCCACACTTATAAGCAGGAGGCTACTAGGCGTTTAGGAATGTCCCTCTTTCTTCATGTTCCAGTTCGTACAATAGAGTCAAAATATTCCTCTTCCGTACTGTCATTTGTGCTATGGTGTCACCCATATGAAGGTAAAGTCATCCCAAATTCTTTCCTTACTTTGATGTTCTCAGTTATTAGGGTGATTCAAGTGCAAAAAGTTTAGAATCTACATGATATAGTCTTTTCCGATTGTGTCATATAAGAAAAAAACTGTGCAAAGACTAGAGAGGAGTCTGTTGGTGCTTCAATATGTGTTGATTCTGATGTAAACATTGATCCTGATGGAATCGTGCTTTCCAGTTTAAGGTATTAAGAGCATCTAGTCCCTCCCAAAAATCTTGATACAGATGTGGACGGTGTATAGCAAAATGTTGGAACTATATTTCCACCCGAATAGTAGCATAAGTTAAAGTATTGTTGTCATGATCTATCGGTAATAAAATTAGACCAAGAAGTTAGTGATGTGAAGTCACAAAATTAGAAGTCAGAGTGAGGGTTATCTTTGGTATAAATGAATATTTCAGTTGAATAATCGATGTTTAGGATGATTTACCCCTTTATAGTGATAACTAATGTGGTAGCTAGTAGCACGTGTGGATGGTATGGTAGTCCATGGGGGAAGTATTTTACTCAGATTTTTATTTATACAGAGCAATATGTGTATTCTTAGACCATTAAATATTATGTGTCAATTTCCTATCTCTTGTAATATGTAATCTTGTTATCATGGTGTTTTTGAAAAAAAAAAATTTTAAGTCTAGTGAAGCCGTGTGGGGCTCTTTCGATTCACCAGTATAGTTGCCTTGTCATCCATCTCATTTTCTTGTTCAAAATACAAAACCAAAGTCTAGTGAAGTCGTGTGAGGCCTATTTCAATTCAATAGCAGCTTGTTGTCCAACTTGTTGTTCTTTTGTTGGTTTAATATATGTATGGCTGAATATGTTTGCATGAGATGGGGTTGGTAAAGAGGTGATTCATCCTTGTGAGTTAGTTTAGTATAAGGTAGAGAAGGAGTTGTTAGTCAGGGTGATTTGTTGGTTGCTTGATGTGAAAAATGACTATATTAGCGAGTAAGTTATGATTATAGACTCATGGTTGTTTGAGGAATTTGAAGGCAGTCTAAATGTATGCTTGAGTAAGTAAGTATGAGGTGAGAAATCTGCATAAGTAGATAAGATCGTATGGGGTTATAATATCATATTAAGGTTGATCATGTCTAGTATGTGACCTTATCCCTTGATTTTTTTGTGGTAGTTGTAAACTAGTACTACTTCTGAGAAGATATGTAGCAAATTTTGAGGTATTTGGATAGAATGTTCCAATTTGATGGATTAGTATATTATGTTGCACTCGTCATTGGTGGTAGATGGTTGACGCTAAACTATAGGCTTGAATTCAAGTGTAGAATTTGGTGGTAAAAATAGTGGCATGAGATTAATGATGTATGTTTTGAATTTAGTAGGCTTGATGTGTTGAAATAGTACGTGCTAATGAGTTATGATAAGAAAGACCGTAAGGTCAAGATTGATTATTGTGGTTATGAAGTTCTAGTGTACTAGTGTTTCTTGATGTTTATTTCATGGTTTCCAAGTGAGAATCACACGTAAGGTTGGGTTGAAAAATCATGTTTAGCACTAGACCTTAAGTTTTGAACAGTTGAAGTCCATGAAGGTGGATGTAATGATTTCTTGGTTAATGATGCTAGTTATATGGTAATGGAAGTGATCTAATAGGCTTGAACGGTGTATGAAATGGATTAAGTTTAAGTTGATTCGTAATAAAGTATAATGTTATAGGTATGGTGTGTAAGTATGCCCAAGGCGATATGGAGTTGTGGCATTTCTCTAAGACTATTACATGTTGCGTGTGACTAGTGGTACCGTTGAGTTGCTAGTTGGAAAAAGACTAGTTAGATAGTATATGGTGTTCTATATAGCCAAGTTAAAGAGCCTTGATTGATAGTGTTGAGCCTTTTGATATGATCTCGATTCTCATGGTGGAGAGATATAAGTTTGGAGTAGCAATATTGGTATGCTAGGACGGAAGTGGTATGGTTCATCAAAGGCTTGGTGATATCCATATTAAGTGTTAGAATCTAAGTTTTAAAAGTTGAACCGACAGAAATAAGTGTGCAAGCATTATACTATGACTATTGGGGCTATCGAAATATAGAGTGTATCTCAGAAGGTAGTATTAGCAATGGGCTTTCCACTTTTAAATGTAGGCTTTCCGGTTAAGTTCTATTAATTTTGTGTATTGTCACATTTCAAACCCCAGAGTATAGTGAGTGCGATTAAGTTTAAAGTCCAGTAAGGGATCTCTCAAACTTAAGATGATGGCTTAAAGCCAAGGGGGAGATGATAGAACGAATAACCAAGTCAGGCTCTCAGATTCTAGTAGTGATGTCATGACGACATAGAACGTCAAAAAGTGAGAGTGAGACTCAACCCATTCCTATCTCAGTATTTTTCAGTGATCCCAATACATACTCATGCCTTACATGTTAGTTCGATAATCGTGGTTCATGATCATGCTTGTAATGGCGAATCATGTACTCTTCCAGTTCTAAAATAAAGAGTTCCAGTTTATTCAGTAGTTGGAATTACATTCCATATGTTACAAACTCCAAATTGAGGTCATGCAGCTCATAAAATATATGTTTTCGCCCTATAGTATGCTCAGTCTCCATAACTCATGTTTTACGCCAAATGATTGGCGAGATTCAGTTTATAGCCATGAATACCCTAAATTTAGAGTGCTTTGATAAATCCTGAATGTTGATTTACTATTCCTCATGCCTCAGTTAAGTGTTAAGTTTCATACAATACCCCTCTATATTTCAAAATCTTATGTTTTAGCCTTTTGTGACTCCTTCTTATGTGAAGATGGTTGTGAGGAGTAAATGTTTTCCTTTTGATAAAAAGCATAGTATGCTTGTTTTAGATAAGGCCTTAAGTGTTAAGTAAGTTTGGGGCCAAATCTTTGATATATGTGATGGTTAGTAAGAATTTGTGTTTGTATGTTCTTGGGGTAGCACGTGGGAGTTATATTGATAGTGGTTTAGAGAATATGTAAAGTATGTCCTTATGGGTGTTTGCCTTGGAGGTCATATGTGGTTATAAGGATAGGCTTGAATGACATGTTGGAATTTAAGTGGAGGGACATAATATGCTCTAGTAAATCCATAATAAGAGTTCAGAGCTGGTCGTTGAAGTGGTAAGGCATGTTATGCTTAGGGTGTGATCTCTAAAGAGGATACAGAAGACTGAATCATATGGTTTAGACTAGTATCATGGTGTGGCATGTTGTATTTTGTGATTTAAAATTTGGCTTGATCACAGTGAAAGGATTTAAGCTACTTTAGACAATAGTAGAAAGATTTATAAAAATTATAACTTGAATCAATAAGTACGGTAATTAAGGAGAATAGTAAGTGAAGGGATACTCGAGAAATGTGCTAAGCTTGAAAGTAAGAAGTCGTATTTACTAAGGCCTGGAAATTCTATCCTGGTTTATGATTTATATGTCTATATTCCAGACTACAAAGTAGTGTAAATGTTGTGATTTCCTCAGTTGGATGTCTCGTGTAATCCATACTTAAGATTCGTGGCTCCCTATTACTGCTAGAACTTTTTTAGAGAGAATATTGAAGAGATACTCCAGATTGAGTATAAGTTTCTAGTATAGTTCAGTCTATGTGGCCAGCAAATCAGTTTAGCAGTCAGATTCGCATGGTATATTTTCTCGTCTCTATATTTAATCATGCTACCCAAAATCTCAGATATATTACTATTCCAAGATAGAGTATACTAGTATTTGCGAGTATAGCTCAATTCAGGTGTCATGTACTAGATTCAAATTCCAGATGTTCAGATATGATTAAATTTGTAGGTTCCTAGTGCATCACCTCGGTTTTCTGAGCATCTTAGTGAATTGAGCATTCATAGAGGGACATAGGGTCCTAAAGGGGAGATACCCCATTTAGTTGCATGCATAGATTTTTATTACAAGCTCCGCACCAGTTATCATTGCGTATTCAGTCATATGTTCATACGCCAGTTCAGTTAGATATGCATGCATTAAAAATGCATGTCCAATAGAAAAAGTTCATCTTATCAGTGTATTCAGTTCTGTGTTCAGGAGAACAACTCAGTAGCAAATCCATGCATCAGGTATGTATGTTCATTATGAGAACTCAGCTTATGAGTAGCTTCATCTATGTATTCCATGCATCAGATATGCATGTCCGATATAAGAATTCAGAATATCAGTAGTTTCAGCCATATGGTCATGTTTCATATCAGTGTATTCTTTATTAGAGGACATGGCGTGTCCGTGTTATTCCATACCTTTAAGGCTTCAACAAGTTCCTACCCATCATTCGAGGACGAATGATCCCAAGGGGGAGATAATGTAACACCCCATACTTTCAGACTTGAACGTAAATTGTCATTTCTACTTGTACACATTCCAAAGACCATAAATCTATTGTGAATATAGTGTTTTAATCAACTATGTGGTGTATAAATCTATTTGAGCATGAATTGAGATCATAGAGGTCCCCTAACTCAAGGACGAGTTGAAAGCTTTTCCATCGATTGAGTTTTAGTAAGTGTCAAAACTTGGGTCAACTTCAATCAGTTATTACTCTTTGTATATATTGAATTAGAGTGGCTACTATATATCAAATGAAAGTCCTTCGAATTATCTTTCTAACGATACCAATTTTACAAAAATATCACACCCGAAGAAGAAGTTATGGCTTTACAGAGTGGAGTGTGTAGTGCAGCATAAGGTGTGCGACACACACCCTAACTTATGCCATAAGGTGTGCGACGCACAACCTAATGTGTGCGATAAAGAGTGCGCCGCACAACCTATATTATGTGATAAGGTGTGCACCGCATACATTACTACTCAAGTAACTTAAACACTCTATTTTGGGGGCAAAATGATCCTTTTCCCACCCTTATTTAGCCATAAACACGAAATTCAGTCCCCAAATACCCCAAAATACACCTTCATTCATCAAAATTGCTCAAGAACTCTCCTTAGAATTTCAAAATAAAAACCCAAGCAACTCAAGATTCAATCGTGGGTTTTTGAAACTAATTGCATATTTGGAATCCCCAAAACATAAGCTTCAAGAAACACCTATCATCTTCGCATATAGAGGTACGTGGGGTTATCCTAAAATCTCATGGGCCTTTAAATTCATGTTTTACAATGGGGGTTTTGAAACTACGAATATAATCATGTTTTGAACGTTTCTAGAATATTGATTTGGTCTTTAGGCCTATTTTCAAAGTGATTTGACATATTATATATGTATATGCATGTGTTTTGAAAAGGTGTTAATTTGAGAGCATGAATTATATGGAATCCCTCTCTTGATGTGAATTTGTTTTAAATGTTCATATGATGTAAATTGTTTGAAAACATCTTGAAAAGCATGACATGAAATGTTTTGAGAATTGATATGATTTTGACTTGAAAACGAGAGGGTTATTTGTGTTGAAACATGTTGAATACAATGGTTGAATGAGAAGAATGATGTGATATTGATGGCTTGTAAGTCGGGTATGACGATACCCTACAGAATATGATATGTGATTGAATCAGATGAAATTTGAATGCATTGATTTTACATGAGATAGGTGGATGCCCGAAGAAGGCGTTTGAGTATAAGGGCAGATCGCTAGAAACCGTGTTTGCTGACATGGGAATTTGGTACCCTGCTTTGTGATCTTGCGTACCTGACTTTATGTCATTCCCAAGTTGGGACTATGGTTAGGAGCCCTGTTTTGTGATCTTGTGCACTACCATTGGGTCGAGACACCCTGCTGTGTGATCTTGTGTGTCTTCCCCTCACTTATACTCTAATCTCGGTGGCAACCGAGGTTTGACAGTTGGTGTAAATGCGACATGTAGGGTATTCCACCTAACTCAGCTGTATTACATTGTTGTTGAAAACAATTACATTACGCTCATGTGTTTTCAAATGATTTGATATGAAACTGCTTTATAATGGCTCTCAACTATATTTTGTAAAAATATTATGTTTTGTTTTGATATCTCTGCGTACCAGTACTTTGTATTGACCCCCTTCCCTCTCAGGTTCGGAGGCACAGTCTAGGGGTCCAGAAAATTAGTAGATTCCTCAGACAGATTTGCAGAGTCACTTGGTAAGCCTTCTATATTTCGGAAGGCCTGATATCTGGCAGTTTCACTTATCATTTATTTGTTTTGGGTCTACTGGGGGCCTTGTCACAGTTTTCAGATAGATATTTGTTTCAGTTATGTAGTAGAGATTTCGCAGACGTTATAGAGATGTTGTGTTGAGATTGTGGGACATTATTCCCCGTTATTGATTTCATATGATTCTTGACCATGTTTCCGTAATATTGTTTATCTTTCGCATTTCTTTTATCATATAAGTTATGTGCATGATTATCAGACAAATAGGGGTGTTTCGGGCCTTCATAGTTCGGAATGCTCGTCACGGCCAGGGCGTCGGTTCGGGTTGTGACACTTCCACAGGTTTAGTACGAAATTTTCAGATTAAAAACTCTCTTATTGTCTCAAAAATATTCTGTGTGATCACTCAAAACGTTCTGTGAATTCAAAGATATTCCAACCGTTTGAGGTACCGCTACTGTTGGTCTGTTAGCCATTTTATCCTGGGAGGAAAAATTCCAAAACCTCGGGTACAGTGAGGGGGATTATTTCCTTAAGGAAAATCCTTGAATTCGGACGACTTCGCTATTTTCTGTTTCATCTTAATTTCTACAAAATAAAATATACCTCTTGGAAAGATCATTTTGATCTTGTGTTGAGGGTATTTAATATACTTCATTGTGTTCTTGTTTATACTTGAACTCAAGTTGAAGTTGGTGTTGTAATATACAGATTCTATGTACCCGAATACAAACGAAATAACATAAGCTTCTACTATATTTCTATCTTGAGATAAGCAAGAAAAAGGAATGAGAAGTTGTAAACATTGTAGCAAGAGATGTTACCCTTGATCAATATTTTCCAAATGCCATCCTGATATATTTGCAGCTGCAGTCAGTGCGCTTCTCCAGCTCTCTACTTTCTGCGAACCAAAACGTTCTTCATGTCTTTTCAATGCTTCCCCAAAGCTCCCAGTATGTTCCCTAACTTCAATAGGATCAACACAATAGAAAACAGGAAACACCAACTGCTTCAAATTTTCCTTACATTCAATTATTTTAACCAACTCGTCAAGACACAAGCATAGTTTTCTGAGAAAATGACAATGGAGATTCTTGATTCTTCAATTGCTTTGAGAAGCTCGGATGCAATTTCTCTGCCTCTTCTAAGCTCATCGTCGTCCCTGAACGTGTTCACTCCAAACTTACACAACCTCGTATACAGATTATTGGTGAAGGTTTTTCGTGTATCTTCACCTCTAAAGCTCAAGAAAACATCGTAAGTAGTGCTGAGTAGAATGTGAGAATGAGTTTCTTGTGATTCCCCTGCCCCTGCCATAATGAGATATATTGATTATACTGAATAAATCCTAGTTCTTATTTGTAATTTTGTGTGTGTGTGTGTAAATTCATTGCTAATTTTCATCTTCTGAGCTCTTTCTGTGTGAATTACCTGAACGCAGCCTTAGTTCTTTGCAGCTTCAGTGAAGTTGCTTACCACTTCCAGATTCCCGTGATGACTAATTAAAATATGTAGGCCAATATTTTTTCACATATATACTGGAGGTGGACTTCAATCCTCGGGCAAGCCAAAAAATCACATTTGGGCGGTAAAGTCAGTAATTATTCAAGAGATGCAAATGAGAAATATTATTTCTATATTAAAATATAAGCCCTAAAAAAGGTACTCCCTCCGTTTCAAAAAGAACCTTGACTTGGCACAAAATTTAAAAAAATAAAGAAGACTATTGAATCTTATGATTTTAAATTAAAGTAGTGTCAAATGTACCAAAATATGCTTTAATTTTGTGGTCATAAACATGTCACATAGAAAGTTGAAATTAAAGTATTGTCAGAAAAAGAAAGAGATCATTCTTTTTTAAACAAATTAAAAAGAAAAGTAGGTCATTCTTTTTTAAACAGACGTTAGTAAAAAAGTGGAAATTTTTACATGCTAGTTTAATATTGTATTTCTTTCTGCAGCGTAGTTTTTATTGGTTTAAAAATCTCCGTCTGGTAGGTGTGTTTACAGGAAACTGGAATCAAACCAACAAAAGAAATGTCATTTTGTTGGTAACCTCACAAATTCAAATGTGGTGTTTAATTTTTAAACCTCGAATTTGTCTTTAATTTCGCTCTTTAGCATTTAACTAACAAAAAAGTGATGGAAAAAAGGAGCAAATAACATAAATAGTCAAACATAAGGGCTCACCCTCAACTTTAAATTAATTTAAAAATAACTCATAGTTTGAAAAACTCGTTTGTATCTCACATATACATGATGCACTGTATCTTAGATAAAAATACAAGTGATCTGGCCTGTACATATCTTAGTCATGTGTATCTGTGGTATAGATACATGCAAACTTAGAGCAATTCTTTGACATATTTTATAATTATTGAAAGATTAAATACATAATTACCCTCCTGATCTTGTTCGAGATTTACAAAAAGACATCTAAACTTTAACTTCAACATATTACCTCACGATTCTTCTTTATTTCGTTGCAAATGCACCATTTTAACCCTCTGCGTGTATACACGTGCCACAAGCGCGTGAAAGGGCTTGAATTTAACTTTTTTGACCAATTAAAAGCTGTTATGTGTAAAATAATTTAATATATAATTTATATTCTTTTTTTAAAATAATATTTATTTATTTTTTAAAATTATCCCTACCCCAAACCGTCCACCGCCCCCCCCCCCCCCCCCAACTCATCCGCTCTTTCTTCTACAACTCAATTCACCATTAAAGCAAGCTTTTTTTTTTAAAATCATTCATTAAAGCTACATATTACAACTAAATCATATCATTTAACTACCCACCATTTCTTCTTCAACACAATATCTTCTTCAACACTATTAAAACTCTTCAATACAATGTCACCATTAAAGCTCCTCCATTGAAGCTTTTTTTAAAAAAAAATCATATCATTAAAGCTCAATTTTTCAGTTAAATCATATCATTTAACTATCTTTAAAACTCAATTCAATCATAAAACTCTCAATTCAATCATAAAATTATTTTTTGAATTGATTTGAAAAAAAAATGAACGGGGAGAGAGAATGGTGACGGAGGGAGTGGGGTGTTTGGGGGAGATGCTGATAGGGTGGGGGTGTTGGACGGGGGGTAGGGGTGCTGAATGAGGGTGGGGAGTGGAGGAGAGCTACTGGGGGAGTTGCTAGATGGGATGGGATGGGGGAAAAGGGGTGGGGTGGAGTGTTAAATTAAATAAAAAGTAAAATTTTATTAAAAAAATATATAAATTAAATGTTTTGACACGTGGCAGCACCTGATTGGTGTGTGTATTTCACTCTCCTTGTTGTGATTGGGATAATCAACATCATTGGAGTAAGTATGTATTTACTCTTACTGAAATTTAGAAGATGCCTTGTATCTAGGGGTCAAACCTCTAGCTTTTTCGTTGTTTGCCCAAAAAAAAAATCTAATAATGCAACTTGACTTGTTATTTCCAAAAGGTTAGTTGTCGAATCTTTGTCTTATCTAGTAAGACCATAAAGTGGGTCTTGGTAGTTCTTTTTATGTTTTCAATAATGTAACTTCTCTTTTTATATTATATATATGATGGCTAATTATGCTGAACTTTACTAACTAGCTAGCAGAATCAATCTTTCACATTTCACTACTTATTTACAAATTCCTCCGATAGACTCCTCCGGAAAAAAATAATTCAAGTATACTTGCATCAGTAGTTTTACAAATGGCTGCTCAAATCAGCCAGTTAGGGGAATCATCTCTTTTACAATCTGGACATATTTTTGGATCATATGACGTATTCTTGAGTTTTAGAGGTGAAGACATGGCAAAAAACACATTTAAAGATGATCTTTATGCAAGATTGCGTCAATTTGAAATTAATGTTGGGGTTGAAAATCGAGAGGACGTCATGCGGAAGCTATTAGTTGTAAAATATTGAGATGATAAATCAGACGAAAAGAAAAACATACTAAAAACATGATTATTATATAGTTTGATCAATTGGCCTACATATAAAAACCCAATATACAAGAAAACATAAAAATATTAGAGAGAAAATCTCTTCCTAAACAAAACTTTTTAAACGACTACATTGTGGATACTATTGTGTAATGGTATGAGAAGAGGGTCATGTTCAAAACCTTTCCTCCAAGAAAGAGGTTAGCCAAATATGAGAAATAATTATAATTTTTCTTTCAGAAAAAGTAAAAGTAATTATGGTAACTTTTATTTTCCTTCTAGGAAAAAGTAAAATATAGTAAAAAAAATCAGGGCAAAAACCCTAACAAATCTCCCTTTTTTGGCTTGATTTTCTTCACTTGATCCGTCTTCTCTTCATATCACGTGCAAGAATGAACCGTCTTCTCTTCATATCAGGTGCATGAACTTCGTTCTTGATATAATCTTCATAAATGTTGCTTGTCATGGTTAAAAATAAGGTTTAAAATATCATGGTTAAAAATTGGTTTAAAAGTAATATTTTATTTTTATTTTTAAAGATGCAGCAGCAAGAGTGTTGAAAATATGATTGAAACTTGTTCTCCACATGTAGTTCGACAAAAATCTTCATTATCATCCAAATTGTTGCAGCTTGATTTTGAAACCTCTTTGAACCCGTTTAATCTCGTCTCACCACACTATTGGACCATTGAACCGTAAGCTTTGCTACCACTTGTTGGGTTCGAAATCGAGAGGGCGTCATGCGGAAGCTATTAGTTGCAAATTATTGAAACGATAAATCAGACGAAAAGAAAAATATACTAAAAACATGATTATTTTATAGTTTGGCCAATTGGCCTACGTATAAAAACCTAATATAAAAGAAACATAAAACTATTAGAAAGAAAATCTCACCTAAACAAAATTCTTTAAACGACTACATTATGAATGTTATTGTGTTATTATATGAGAATGACGTCTTCTATTTATAGATGTTCAAAATTTTTCCTCCAATAAACAGGTTAGCCAAATATGAAAAATAATTATAATGTTTCTTTCAGTAAAAGTAAAAGTAACTATGGTAACTTTTATTTTCTTTGTAAGAAAAAATAAAACTTAAATATTGTAAGAAAATGAAGCAAAAACCTTTAACAATTAACACTTCATGGATCATGATGGTGATGAAATTTCCTTTGAAATAGTGAAAGCAATAGAAGTCTCAAGGATTTCCATTATAGTTTTTACTGAAAACTATGCTTGCTCTAAGTGGTGTCTTGATAAACTTGTAAAAGTACTTGATTGTGGACACTTGGTTCTACCTGTTTTCGACAATTTCGATCCTTCTGAAGTTTGCAAATAAACAGGGAGTTAGGGAACAGCCTTAGCAAGACATGAAGAATTTTGTGGCGTAGAGAAAGTGAAGAGGTGGAAAGCTGCTTTTGACTAAAGTAGCAAATTTATCAGGATGGCATTTGGAAAATGTTGCACAAGGGTACAATGTATATTGCTTGATTTTCGTTTATGTCATGTTTTTTCTTTCTTGTTTTTATAATTGTTGTCCAGTCCAAGCTTTTGTGCTCCTTGACTAGTTCATTGAAGACCTGCATGAATATTGGGTAACTGTGCCCACCAAGGTTTAGCTAGATGAAAATTCTTCGGCTTCTATTGGGATTTGAACTATGATTTCCTAGTTTTCACCAACTTTATTACCCGCTAGGTCACACCCTTAGGTGCAGTTTGTTAAGTTGTAAGTGTATGGTAGTCATAGGTTAGATTATCCAATTTCCTCTAAGATCATGCTAAATCCAGTGGTTGATCCAGGAGTTAAGTTTTATGGCTTCAGTATTTAAGGTCCTTAGCATATATGAACTCATTATATCTTTAAGTTAAGAGTTCAGTTGTACTATTTGTAGCAATTTGAGTGGATTTTTACGTATAAATTTATGTTTTGCGTCGAAAGTAGTGGGTTCAGATGAATACGGTGCTAGTATGCTACATCCACCTCTGGCTATTATCAGTATTCACCTTAGTGTAATTTATAACTTTTATATATAACCTCAAGAATTGTTGTACTGATATCGGTCTAAATGGATCGACGTTGCTAATGAGGATTCATATAGTCGACCCCGATAAGTGTGGGATTGAAGCATAGATGTTGTGCTTGTCTACCGAACCACCCGACAGCAATCAGAGATCAGTACCTTCTTGTCACAGAGTAGTGAGTGCCTCTTCTATTACAGAATAATAAATCCTATACATTACCTTCCAAAACCAAGACTCCTTCTCTAACCAAGAATATGAGGTGATGATAAAAGAATTAAGAGGCACTTCTTTTTACAGTAGCACTAATAAACAAGCCTTAGTAAATTGATATTTTGCTTCTAGACACATGTTGCAAAGAAATGCTGGAATGATTATATATTCGATGTCATAGTATATCAGATTTTGAGCTAAAGACTTGCCTTGAAAAGGATATATTTCAGTAACTGTTGGTTGCATAGAGGAAATTTTAGTTCAGCTTACAGATATAATTGGGGAACTGAAGAGTTTATCCATCTTATTCTTTAGCTTATGATGCTCGAGACCTAAGGTTGAATATATTTTTAGAGTGAAATGAATCGTGCAGTTTATATATTTTCTTTTCACTTGTTATATGCCTGTATATACACCTAAGATTGTTCTTTTCTTTCATTTTCTGCTTTTGGAATGATGACAGATACAAATCAAAATTCATTCAAAAAATTATTGAAGTGGTCTTATGGGAATTGAATCGTAAATATATGGATGTCGCCAAGCACCCAATTGGAATTGATTATCGAGTTAAATATTTATCCTCATTATTATCCAAAAGTGAGGAGGAGGTTGTCATGGTTGGGATCTGTGGAATTGGTGGAGTAGGTAAAACCACCCTTGCTAAAGCTATGTTTAACCAAATCTACAAACAGTTTGAAGGTAGTTGCTTTCTTGCTGATGTTAGATCAGAAGCTTCAGAGAAACATGATGGCCTACTGCATTTACAAAAGAAACTTCTTTATGAGACTCTTAAGACTGAGAGCTTCAGAGAAAACAATGTCCATTGAGGTATCAACTTGATCAGAGAAAGATTAAGATCATAGAAGGTTCTTATAGTTCTCGATGATGTGGACCACAGGAACCAATTAGAAGCATTAGCAGGAAACCGGGATTGGTTTGGTTCAGGCAGTAGAGTTATCATAACTACTAGAGATGAGCATTTGTTGAACCTGGTCAAAGTGGATGAAAGATACGTGGCATTGGGATTGAACAGCGATGAGGCTACGCACCTCTTTAGCTGGCATGCTTCTCAAAATCCAGTCCCACTAGAAGAATATGTTGATGTTGCAAAAGACATTGTAGCGTATGCTCAGGGACTTCCACTAGCTCTCACAGTTTTGGGTTCTTCTTTATTTGGACTATCAATTGAAGAGTGGAGGAATACTGTTGAGAAGCTGAAACGAATTCCCGATGACAACATACAAGAAAAACTCAAAATAAGCTTTGATGCACTCCCAGATGATAAGGTTAAGGCAATCTTCCTAGATATTTCCTGTTGCTTGAGAGGAGTGGACAAGGATGATGCCGTTACAATATTGGATGCTTGTGACTTTTTTGCTGAAGCTGGAATCCAGGATTTGTTAGATAGATGTTTGCTAACAATTGATATAAACAATAGATTGGTTATGCATGGACTAATTCAAGATATGGGAAGAGAAATTGTCCGTCAGGAATCACCAGATGAGCCTGGGAGGCGTAGTAGATTGTTCTTTGAGGAAGATATTTCCAATGTACTCTTGGGAGACAAGGTAACACATCTATGTTGCATTGTCTCCTTATGTTTATGAAGATCCTAAAGGTTTTTGCTTATACTTCATTATTCAACAAGCAGTCTTCTGTTTTTTTGTTTGTATCTTCTTGTAAAATGTTCCATCCATCTGGATTATAATCTGACCAGTACTAAATTAAAACATTCCCTTTCAACCAAATTGCAGGCAACTGAAGTTGTAGAGGTAATGATGGTAAATTCACCAATGTTCAAGGATATGCAGTTAAGCACCAAAGCATTTGCAAAGATGGCTAATCTTAGACTACTTCAAATTGATAATGTGCATCTAAAAGGAAAATTTGAACATTTACCAAACAAGCTCAAGTGGTTGCGTTGGAAGCATTGTCCATTGAAGTACATTAGATCTAACTTTCATCTTGAGACTCTTGTTGCTCTTGACATGTCAGAAAGTAAATTTGAAGGATTCAAAGCCAGTCTAAAGGTATGTACCTTTTGATAAGCTAGTTTAGTGTACGCGCTTTGCCCGTGTCTCTCTCATCAATCAATAAAACTATATATGAGAGAGCAAAGTCATTAGAAAGTAGAAATTGACGTCATAATAAATTTTACATCTATTTAAATGATATAGATTGTACCAAGAACAGTGACATACCTAGTAAAATCTCATAAGTGAGCTCTAAAGAGAGTAAAAGCGCACGCAAAACTTATAAATACCTAGGGAAGGTAAAGATGTTTTCGGAAGACTCTCAGCTCTACTGTAGTAAATTCAAGTATAAAGAAGAGAAAAACAGTGAAGAAAATATGATAATTAATTAGACCTAAAAAAAAAAAAGAAAGGAAGACAATCTTTAGAGCCTATTATTAAAAATAATGAAAATATG
Source organism: Capsicum annuum (assembly GCF_002878395.1). Taxonomy (NCBI): domain Eukaryota; kingdom Viridiplantae; phylum Streptophyta; class Magnoliopsida; order Solanales; family Solanaceae; genus Capsicum; species Capsicum annuum. The sequence goes on from NC_061114.1 coordinate 183,329,815, forward strand.
TCATATTTCTTAGTTTACATTACTCACAATTGAAACAATTGCATATAAATAAATTTTAAAAGAGAATTCATATAGAATTAGAATGACTAACTAATTTCTTGTTGTGAGGGTATGTAATGATCCAAAGAAATGTGTCAAAATTGTAAATAAGTCAATTTTAAATTAGTAATATATATGAGTCATTATAAACAAACAAACAAAACAATCTGTCAATTAACAATTGTCCATAAAAATAAATGATAATTTATTTTTGAAAAGATTAAAAAAAAAAAAAAAACATACTAAAATTTAAGAAAATTTACCTCAAATAAAAAAAAAATATTCTTCAATCATAGATGGTATCAATATTTCAAAAATAAAAACTTATCAATTAGCAATTAGCAATTTCTATCAATAATACGTGATAATTTATTATTGTAAATTTCAAGAACATACTAAATTTTTTAGAAAACTTACCTCAAATCACAAGCAAATTTATCTATTTAATCATAAGATAAGTCAAAATTTCACAAAAAAAAAAAATCTCAATTAGCAATAAATTGATACTATCAAAATTGTAAACATCAAGAGCATAGTAAAATTTAAAAAAATTTACCTCAAATCACTAAAAAATTTCTTTCAATCATAAGATATACCAAGATTCTACAAAATAAAACTTCTCAATTAATAATTGTCTATTAAGAATACATGATAATTTATTGGGAGATTCTCAAATATAGACCCAAATTAAGGTGGCTTTCAAATTTTAGCCCCAAATAAAAAAGCTTTGTTAAAATGGCCTTAACTTGTTAACTCATATTTTCTTGAACAAAAATACTCTCTTGCAAAATATTTGTCATTAAACCTGTTCCTTCAGCCATTAAACCTCTTACTTTCTTTCTTTCTCTCTTTCTTCCAAATTTCATAATCGATCTCCTGCCAAAATACTCACTAATAAATCTCTTTCTTCCAAATTTCAGAATCGACTTTCAAATATTTGGGGAATCTACTTTAGCAGTAAGGGTTCTTTAGGTATGAAATTCATCACCAAAATTCATTGTGATAATTTTAGCTTATTGATGCATTGTGGTAATTTTAGCTTGTTATATAATTAGCATATTGATTTGATTTTTGGGAAAGTGAACGTAAGCTGAAGTTTGGATATGCTGTTGTTGTAGTAACATATTTACCATTGAGGAATTGCATCAAACAGGTTGTGGGCAGTTTGTGTTTTAATTGTATGGATGTGTTGTTCGTTATATAATTGTGTTTTAATCCAATGTACCTTTTCTCCCATTACTTCTTGGATTTGTGCTACATCACTTAAAATTTCATGCATAATTTCACCAGTATTTAGTTCTGTGTCAAAAAATCCAATGTCCTGTCGTTAGTCGTAAAACAGTTCTTAGATACTTAGTTCTTATTCTGTGAGCTGATCTTTCTCCGACCAATCTCCAGCAAGTTGTCTCTGGCATTATAAGATGATAAAGTGTCAACTCTCGTTGCTCTCTTTCAAACGTTAAAATCCAGACTAAGATGAGGATAAAAAATGTCTAAATTACCTAAGAATGCTCTGATCATGACCATCGCGGATAGTCCAGTCATAATCACACACACCTAAAGGTTGTATCAACTGTTAGCAGTTACGTCTACTTTAGGATAGTAGTTCATGAATTCATCTCTTTTTACTGCTCGCGGTATGGAAGGGTAACGGTTTATTAACTGAGAGCTTTAGAAGCACACAATAAAAGTCTAAGTATATATTACTGCCCCCACATCCTTTATCATCTAGTCTTTGTCTTTGTCCAGAGCAATTTTATTTACGAAATTACCAAAAAGATAAGAATACCAAGGAAGCGATCCTCTATTTATTAGAGCACCAATACAACCAATTTGACCTGTTGTGTTGGCTTAAGGATATATAGTGAAATATTCAAAGTTTGCTCTCTAACATCTAAAGCTTTTCGATGAGATATTAGAACAATTAAGCATTTATCATAGCGTTTAGATGCCTTATGTTTGAGTATAACTGCACTAAAATACACGGGGTTTGAATCACCTTGCTTATACCCAAAGTTCTGAATTTTTATTTTAACATGCTCTCTTCAATATTGCTCCACTTCTCAATAATAGTCAGTACATCATTCTCTTTCAAGGCCATAATATCAGAGTATTGAGTTGATAAACTATGTTGTATCACTTGCAACGTATCTCTAAAGTAAATAACCCTCTCAGAATCACCCCTATAGTGTGTGTTATTCAGTAGTTTCAAGTGCGATTTTAGCATCTTTAGATTTTGCCATGCATTTCAAGTTATGCCCCATGGGCAACAGCTGATACTGCCTTAGTTTGTAATGATTTGACAGATGACCTATAACTCTTGCCCTAGAGGCAAGACTGAGACAGTTATGCCCCATGGGCAAAAGTTAACACTGTCATAGTCTGTAATGATTTAGCAAATGACTTATAACTCTTGCCCTAGAGGCAAAACTTTAACAGAGATGCCCTATGGACAATAGTTGACTATGCCTTACTCTTTAATGATTTTATTTGTTAAAGATATCTATTCTAAATTAAATTGTTACTAATCTTTTGTTGTTTCATTTTTCAGAAGGGTTGTGTTTGGAATGGATGAAAACGAAATGAGTATTGAAAGTATTGATAGAAATAACGAGTTACAGGTTATTGAACAAATATTGGAGGCTGAAATAGCTGAGCCATCCAAGATTAAGAGGGTACGCCAAATAAAGAAGAGGATACTTGATGTCGAGACTACTCTCTTGAGACACAATGCCTCTTTGAATGAGGTAAATGTCAAATCGATCTTGATTGACAAACAAAATATGATGACGTGCATGTCAAACATTGCAATTACACACAACATCCAATTTAAGGTTATCAAATCAAGCACAACAAGATATTCATTGCGATGTTTGGATGACAACTATGTGTGGCGATTTCATGCCTCGAAGATTCCTGATTCCTTGCTCTTTCAGGTTACTACATATGAAAAGGCTCATAGTTGCTCAGTTGATTTCATAATGTCCGACCATAGGAATGCAACATCAAAGGTCATTTGTGACTACATACTAGAGCTCGTGCGTGACTCTAGTAAAGTAATCACACCCAACTTCGTGGTAGATGAAATGAGAAGGAAATACGGAATCATCATATCCTACAACAAAGGATGGCGAGCAATACAACATGCCTATACGGTGATAAGAGGAACCGCAGAAGAAAACTACAACAGGTTTCCATCGTATCTTCACATGATGAAAGAAAACAAACCAGGCACGTACACAAACATAAAGAGGGATGATGAGAATAGGTACAAATGCTATACAGTTGAAATTGACAACTTTTGCCCAACAGGCAACAGTTTATCCTTTATTTGCACTGATTAGATTATTAACATAGATGGAACTCTTGCCTCATGGGCAAGACTTGATTTAGAAAATTGTACAAATGTTATATTGTTGAAGTTGAAAACTTTTGTCCAAGAGGCAAAAGTTTATTCTTTAATTGCACTGATTAGATTATTAACATAGATGCAACTCTTGCCTCATGGACAAGACTTAGTTTAGAAAATTGTTGTACTCTTATTATAAACATCAAATGCAAATTGTTACTAATATTCTTTTTCTCAACACAGGTTTCAATATCCATTCTTTACTTATGGCGCTTCAATCATTGGATGGGTCAACTGTAGACCGACAATAATGGTAGATGCAATTTTTTTAAGGCAAAATATCGTGGTGTCCTCATGATAGTTGTGTCAAAGGACGGAAACAACAACATATTTCCTTTGATTTTTGGAATTGCAGACTCAGAAAATAATAAGTCTTATAACTAGTTCTTCAATCAGTTAAGACATGCAATTGGGGTACGTGAACAATTGTCTATTCTATCAGATCGTCGCCCATCCATTGCAAATACAATTGCAAATATCTATCCAGAGTGTCAGCATGGGATATGCATCTATCACATGGAGAAGAATTTAAGAAAAAGATACTTCTCAGATGTGGTTCTATCACTCTTCTACAATGCAGCAACAACATACAAATGAACTAAATTTTATACTTTCAAGGATGATATAGAAAAAGTCGACAAAGTTGTTGCGGAGTACTTGAGAGAAGAAGAACCAGAAAGATGGGCTCGTTCATTTCATACCAATAGAAGATACAATATGCTTATGACTAACAACGTGGAGCCCATGAATGCGGTACTGAGAAAAGCCAGGCAACTGCTAATACTGATACTGATCGATTACATTCAGAACAAGTTACAAATTTGGTTTTATGAAAGAAAAATGGAATCACAAGGCAACTTTCATGACATTACAAATTGGGCGGAGGTAGAGGTGATTGACAAGATTCAAGTCGCATTGAAATTGAAAGTAAGTAACTGAAATTGTATTTTGATAATAGGGAAATATACTGTTATTGTTTTTTTATCACAGATTATGCATAGTTGGTTTACTGTTATTTGTGATTTATTGCTAGTTTTTTATTTCCTTAAGATCCGCATATGAAATATGCATTTTGTTGCTTCTGCTCATAGCTATGTAATTGTTTGTGATTTGATGTTGTATGCTTGATTATAGCTATTTTTTGGTTGCCTCGAGATTCGTCTCCTATGTATATTTGATTGGTTTGTATGGCTGATTCTACTCATATACTAGATGTTTCACTATCATAGTTGATTCTACTCCTAGATTAGATGCAATATCTATTTTATCACAGTTTATTTGTAGTTGATTCTCCTGCTCATATGTTGGAAGCATCACTATTGAATCACCTGATGTTCCTGAGCAAGGTTCTATCTTTTTCATATAATACAGGGAATTTGACTTTGAAAGCTCATTTCTTGGATGACAGATCCTTCTCCTGCACTTTTCCAGACCAAGCCAAGCATCAAAACTCTAACTATCACCTATATTGGACCTTCTCTTCCATTTTGAAATAGAACCTTAATTGTTACTCCTTATTATTGGTCACTTATTATTCAATTTTTGATTAGTTCAATATTAGATTGTGATTTGATGTTATATGCTTGATTGTAGCTGTTTTTTGGTTGCCTTAAGATTCGCCTCCTATGTATGATTGATTGCTCTGTATGCCCGATTCTACTCGTATACTAAATTTTTCACTAGAAGTTGTCATTTATTTATCATTTTATTTACAGGTAGACCCCATTGATGCAACAAGATTTGTTGTAAGAGAATGAGGAGTTGAATATATTGTAGACCAAAATAGCAGGACTTGTCAATGCTTGGTATTTCAAACAAATGAGATACCATGCACCCAGGCAATTGCAGCGATAGAGAGTAGACATGTGAACAAGTCTAGCTATTGTTCTTATTGGTTCTCAAGACAGTCTTGGCTACAAACATACCATGAATAAATCCTACCAGTTGGAAGCATGGCATAATAGATTGTCCCCGATAGCATAAAGGATCTGATCACAAATCCCCCAGATAAGGAGATTCTACTTGGAAGAAGACAAACATCCAGATATCCTTGCAAAACAGAATCTTCAAGAAACAATTACAGATATTTGAGATGCAAAAGAACCGGGCATAACAGATCAAATTGTCACTATACTCTTATCCTTCATCCATATACAAGAAGATAGAGAAAGAAAAATAAGAAAACATGATTAGTTTTACTTTTTAAAGTTGGATCAAAATAGCAGTTATAATAGGATTTTTTTTATCCCTATTTTAGTTAGTAACAAGTACTTTTGACTTTCAATGACGAATGTCTCCTTATTTATATGAAGTTTTAACTTGTGGTAAAGTATTTAACTCAATTCCTTCTTATTGATTATTTATAAAAATTACTTAGCATGTTAAATTTTCTTATATATTGATGTGTAAAAATATATCATATTAACTGAATTCGGGGAAGGACTACACCCCGAAGAGATGTGATGTAAATAATTCTACGGGATACACTTTAAAATTTGCCTTGAAGGTAAGATGCAGAACAACTTGTGCCCCATGGGAAAAAGTTGACACTACCTTATTCTGGAATGATTTGGTAGATGATCTACAACACTTGCCCTAGAAGCAAGACTTAATCCCCAAAGAAATAAGTTATGCGCTATGTGCAAGAGTTGACACTAACTTAGCATGTAATAACTTGGCAGCTGACCTGCAGCTCGTGCCCTAGAGGCAAAACTTAATACAAAAAATGAACAAGTTATGTCCCATAGCCAACAGTTGATACTAGATTAGTGTGTGATGATTTGGTGGATAATTTATAAGTCTTGCCCAAGAGGCAAGATTTTTAGACCCCAAAGTAACAAGTTACGCCTCATGGACAAAAGTTAACACTGGCTTATTCTGCAATGATTCAACAAATGATCTACAACATTTGCCCTAGAGGCTAGACTTAGACATCAAAAACTACAAAAAGAAAAGCACGGGGGAGTATTCAATTGCAAGTAGAAAATAAGATGATACCAATCAACGAAACCAAGCATCTAACCAAATACATAAAAGTGGAGAACCAACTACTAAGGAGAAGGAGATGACCCTTGGATTACAAGGTCTAAACTGTTTCTTATTTTATGCCATTTAATCGATGACAAATGTGATTGAAAAGTTCATAATTAACAAAACACTCATATAGCAGTCGCTCATAATTAAGGATTGAAAAGGGCTAATTCATACCACATGGGCATGAATTGGCCCTACCACATTGTTTACTAATTTATAAGATACTCAATAACTCTTGCCTCAGGGGCACAACTTACCACAAGGAAAGGCAAAAAATATTCTTTGATAATAAAACATAAATATACAAAGATACTAACAAATGAATAAGTAGCGATACTACATTGTATATTTCACGTTATCGCATCAAAAATAGCTGATTCAATTTGAAAAGATTGTTTAAACTTTACATAATCGCATAAAAATAGCTAAAAATCCTTCATGTTCAGTGAGTTTCAATAACTACAAAACTAAAAATAGCTAAAAATCCTTCATATGCAGTGAGTTTCAATAACTACAAAACTGAACTACTACTCTTGGTGCGTCCTCTTCCTCTTTTCCTTTCCAAATAATTTGTCAACTTTTTCTGTGGTATTGTCTTTGATACTAGCTTCCAGTTTTCTCTTTTCATAATCCCACAACAAAGCTACATACCTCATGCGAACATGGCCAATGTTAATCTCTTTAGGAATATCTCTACCATGAATGACATATTCAGCAAACGCACAAACAAATACTCCACAATCACTGTGATACAAAAGAAATATATTGTGTGAATATGTGGAAAACAACAAAAAAAAAGTGAAATGAACATTTAGAAAATGAATGCAATGAGATACCATTGAGTTTGTTGTGGCAGCTCATCAACCATTCGTATTGGCAAAGTGTCATTTTCAGATTTGGCAATGCCCTTCTCAAGATAGAAATTGACCTTTTTCAGAAAATACGGTATCAATGTTTGGTAAGGTAGCATCAATTTTTAACAACTTTATCACCGCGTCTGGTATGGTTGGAGTCGTATACATATATGCACTAATCAGTAAAGTCAAAAACTCCCAAAATCCAGTGTCCAAGTTCAAATTTTTCCCGTGGAACATAAACTGGAAATAACACATAGTCAACCTTGTTCCACGGTACGTTTGCATCACAATAGAAGACTCTGATGTACTCCTCAACCTCATGTTTCTCGAGGATGGCAGAAAAATCTTTCCCATTTTTCACAAAATCGTGATAAAGAGCATCAATCTTGTTTCTAAATACAAAATCAGTTGTAGTAAACTTCACAACAATATTAGGTTCATATTTTTCCTTCTCCTCATGTAGTAAAATATTGTGTCCAAATATTGCGACAAAATAAAAAGAACACTGAATAAGAGCATTACAACACATTCATTACATAAAGACGTAACCAAAGTAAGATGATCGCCAACAGTTTTGAATTTAGCCAAGAATTGAATATATAGAAAAGTTTACAGCTTTACACCAAAGTTACAAAGTAGCAGCTAGATATTTAGCCAATCAACTACTGAAACAACATCGTTCAAATGGGTGGAGGCCGGATTTTCATCATCTTCAGTATATACACAACAAAGATAATTTTCAAGAAATACTGTAGCTAATCTACATACCACTACTACTATGAATAGTTAATATTATTTTACAACTACCGATACAAATCCAATGTAGGTCTACAAGAGAGATCTGAAGAAGATATTTATGTAGCAATCTTATGCCTATCTTGAGAAGTAGAGATCTTTGGCACAAGCAAAGTAACTACCGATTGCTCTCGATTTAATTTGATTTGATATTTTATTTTATATTAGTGTGACAAGAGCTAAAAACTGTTGATGCTCCAAATATTAATCCGAAATTAAAGGTCCAAGAATAATTGCACCAATGATATCACAACTTATACATAACTAAATATGATTACTGCTGCCACTTAAATATACTCAAGCATTAGTGACAATACTACTAATGATGATGATAATACAATATACTAGACGTATCAAGGAATATAACTGAGAGGAGATAAGGTGAAGTCCAAAATCATGAATACTATGTATTTGATTTGATTTAATACTGCTAATAATATAATACTAACAGACAGTGAAAAGAACAAGTGACAAGACTAGTGGTGAGGACAGAAAGTAAGAAAGTAGCTGCTACCAGTGCAAGTGGAAATACTAGTGGGATCATTGTAAGCATATGAGTAAGCTTTAGGGCGAGTAGTCTTGAATATCCTTGAGTAAGCTATTGGCTTGCAAATATAGATTATCTACTAAAAGAATGGAAGAAACAAAACAAAGGACAAGTCAAAATCACATTACAAATATAGATAAGGATAGCAAGTGATAATACTGTGTCATTCAAAGGTCGACCACAGGTTACAAGTGAATAAAACCACTCCTTTGAATCCACAGCACAAGAGTCAAACATTAAGCGTTCGGGCAACACATCTTTTCCTTTAATGTATATATTTTTGGCACTTAAAATACATGAAAAATGAATACAATCAGAATATATGTGTTACCATAAGTACAAAATGACAAAATTAAAAGCTTAAAGATAGTAAACCTACCATTTCGACGTATTCAATCCACACCCGATGAACGTCCAAAAATCAGTATTCAAGCTCGATAGATTATCAAATGCTTCAATGTCACAGATGAAATATGCTTCTGATAAAAAATGGATTGGGAAGCACCCGAATCAAAATCTGCCACATATGGAGATTTGACTAACTGTCCTAGAAATTTCTGTCTAATTGATTTTTCAGGAGTTGCATCTTTTGCTTCAGCTTCCATGGAAGATGCCATGGAATTCAACTCGTAAGCAACATCAATAATAGCTGCTTTGTTGCCTTTTTTCTTCCTAATGTACATTCGCTTTTTTATTGGAGAGCCTTTAGGTTTCAGTCGAGAGACTTTACTTTTCATTGGAGAAACATGAGTACTTTCTTATTCATCATACTGAAAAATAGAGAAAGAATTAATATTTATAGAAAAAATAACCACAAGGTAATAAAAAAAATGAAAAGCTAGATCTTACAGATATCTCAACAACACAAGTTGTTGAATCAACATTCACAAACTTCGTAGTTGCATCAACAACAGAAATCACGTATGTCGTATCATTATTAATACAACCAACCTCCTGTTAAAAATCACAAAAGCATTATAGAGAATTAGTTTAAGCAAACAATCATGTAAATTGAAATTTGAGACACTTACCGATCTTTCAGCTTGAGTATTTTTTACATCAGGAGATGTTGCCAAACTAGAAGAGGCTGCAAACACACTAGAAATAACATTGTTAATTATTGAATCAACATTGCCACAGTTCTTTGTTTCATCAATGTTGTCCTCATCAACTTTAGTACCACCAAAGTCCTATTGAACAACATAAACAAGTTGTGCATTAGTTTTAACAAATAGACTAGTGGAACAGTTATCATTTTTCTTGGTGATAAGAAGTCATCTGTCGTTGGAGATATGTTGCTCACCCAAATGACTTTATTAGGAAGTCTTGCCTCATTTTCTGAAGGTTTATTAAAAATCAATTTGTTTTGCCGATATATTACTGTATACAATGGTTACTATTTATAGTTTGACATTAAGGCCACATTTATAAATATCACAACCTTTTTAAATTTATGATGATGTTGCAGAATTATGGTTTTCTATTGGGCAAACTTATCATGACATTTTTTTTTCAAAATTTGATTTTCTGTTGAGTAGAATTATGGTCGGCTTACCTGCAGCTCAGAATAAGGAGAAGATTTTGAGAACTCTTCTACCAAAGGAAAAGGTAGAAGATCTTCAGCTCCCGCATTCTTTTCCTATAAGGAAGAAGAATAAATAAGAGAACAAAAAGCATGTGTAGTAAAGCAGACAATCAAAATAAGGTAAAGGTGAAGAAGAACAATTAGGAGATAGTCGTATGTACTTCCAAATCTTTCTTCCTAGAAACCTAGGTCATTTATTTGCTCAAAAGTGCCATTGTAACATCTAAAATTTGTAAACCAGAAGTCCAAATAATTAAAAGGAATTTCTTTTGGGGTTTTAGTTATTTTTCATCTACAACTAAGCTCGTTGAATATTTTTTGGAATCTGACCCTTATATTGTCAGTCCATTAAGTACTTGTTCTTTTGGAACCTAATGAGGACGAAAAGAACATTACTCTACTAATACACAGGTTTGGTTAAATGGTTGAAAATAGGAATATATTCTCCTTGTAGTATTCATAAGTATGTTGTGGAGCTCCAAGTGTTACTAGTATTTTTACTTGAATCTTTCCATCGTCAACACATCAATAAGGAAGCTAATTTTACTGCAGATGCTCTCCTCTAAACACAGTTATCAGGTAACTCAATTATAATACTTTTACTCAGCTCAACCTGAAGATGCTAAAGGATACTTTATATTACCTGTGTTTTACAAATACTCAATGGACTAACAATATAAGGACTGCATTATCTGATTCTTTGCCTGTCTTATTTCTTCCATGTTTAGAGGCCCCAAACCAGTGACTCTTTCTTCTGCGGCTTCTTCTTTCTCATTTGAATGACCTTTTTCATTCTTTCCTTCTTCAGCTCGTCGCTTCTTTTCCTATGAGGAGGAAGAATGATTAAGAGAATAATAAAACATGTGTAATAAAGCAGACAACCAAAAAACGTAAAGTTGAAGAAGAACAATTAGGAGCTAGACGCATGTATTACCAAATCTTTCTTACTAGGAACCTAGGTCATTGATTATTCCGACCATGCATTTTCTGATACTTCTCTCTCAGATCACCAGGAGGATGTGAATTCAAGTGGAGCGAGTACACCTAGGAGATATTTTAACCCATCTTCATTTGCAGTATTTGCTAATCGTTTAAAAGTGGATCACTTCTTAGGGAAATCCTCAAGAGATTCCGGGATAAGAGCGAGGGACAACAAAGGATTTCTAAGATTATCACCTCAAAGGCAAAGGCACAGATGTCAAAGAATAGCTTATCATGACCGTGGAAAAGCAATAAGAGAGAAGCACCAGAGTCAAGAACTACACTATTTGTGTGGCCTTGGCTAAACCATGACCAAGACAATGAGTTAAATCACATCACCAGGTCTAATACATTTAAACCATACAATCATGTTATTGAAACTCACCAGACAACCACTAGTGAAGCTCTAGGGTCCTGGTCTTCATTTAATACCAACAGCACAAGCAGTGCTAGTAGCTATGAAAGCACCAGCAATAGTGTTGTTAATAAGGTGGGTGTGGATACTGATCACTTGGATTACGAAATCTTGTAGGAGGACTTAACTATTGTAGAACAGATCGAGAAGGTACACAGAATATCTTTTACAGGTGATAATAGAATATACGTATGCTAGATTCTCCTTGACCAATTTAATAGATGTTCATAATACTAATAAGCAAGATTGCACAACCAATATAAGGTCACATATACCAATTGATGAGTAAGCAATTTTCTTCACTAACCTTTGTACGGTGAATAGAATAATATTCAAAACTCCCACAAACAAAACATGGTTTATTACATCTAGTTGAAGTACAGTTAGATGCAGTGTGACCCTCTTCACCATAATTACAGCTTGTTTTCCAACTCACACAAAAACATAAAAAGATAAGGCAAGGTAGGAAACTATTTACTTACAGATCTCTTTTCTGTAGAATCATCATATTGATCATCAACCATTGGATCAGGACATGATTCACCTTGGAGATTATCAGGTTGTTTATCGAATAGAATATCTCTATTCGCTTTAAGCTTTCCCACCAGTAATGTTTTGATTTCAGATAACTCGGATTTCAAAGATTTGTTCTCGTCAAGAATCTTTTTAAACTTCTTTGAACATGTGCTTTGAAGTTTCTGCATACACAGTACATGAAAAATTAAAAATAATCTATTTAACAGACAAGTTTATAAGAGGGATTAGATGAAAAGAACCGATGCATACATCAAGTTTCTGATTTATCAAACTAAATCGCTTGTCTTCACTATCGTTATTACTTGTCAGCTCATGCTCTAATGAGAATGCCTCAACTGCACCTTTCTATTAACTAAAAAATAACAAAAATTGTAATACACACACATACTAATTATAAACAAATAAAAAATAAAAATAAAATAGGTGTACATACTTACCAAAGATTTTGACTTCTTTAACTTAAAAAACTTGACTACTGTTGTGTACTGTGGAGTATTACATGCCACATAACGCAACATCAAAGGATATTTTTGTTCAGAGACTATTTAAATATTTTTTTCTCTATATTTGGGAAAAATATACCATGTCCAAACCATAAATGCATATGGAAAACCAACAAGTTGGTATGATGATCCGACAGTAGTTTTTGTTGGTTTCAGTGAGCTTTTCAATGAACTTATAGTTTCATGGAAAGAAAATTCACCCCATCCATACTCCCTACACAAACCTGCATCCTCCAAGATCATAATAAGATTTGCATAAAGACCTTGGTGAGCCTCCCCCACAATAACACGCGTCCTAGAATATATATCTCAGCTAGCTTGACAGCGTCTAAATCATTTTGGACTTCACCTTTTCTTGTTTTCATAAAATTTTTCAAGTCCCCCATTTTCAATTTATCAGCACCATCAAAGTAAGTATTCAACAGACGACTACCACTTTCTTTTTCCCTAATTGATGATAATACACTACTTTAACTTTTAGTGGACAACCTAGTAACAAGACCAAATACATCAAGTGTAAACTCAATGTAACTTTCCTTGACATAAAACGCCATCAAATTCTTCTTGTTACATTTTACTTCCGATAAAAGCATGCAATGTAAAAGATTACCCGATGGATTTAGATTACCTAATTTCATCAAATTTCCAAAAATCTCTTTCTGTAACAATGACAACAGTGTGTCATCCAAAAAGCTCATTATCGTTGTATGATAATTTGAATCTCCTCTCCAACGAGGGTCTGACTTAAACCAATCATTAAGATCAATTAAGTACTCGACATGATTTGTCTTTCTAGACATGATTATCAAAATCTGTAGAGTTATAAAGATAAAAAGAACTATCAAATTAAAAATTAACAAAAAAAACAAGAATCAAGCTGCAAAATAAAATTTATTGGACAAAAAAAATTGACCCAATGGCTACACAAAACACCAAAAATCCAAATCTAAACAACCTACTGACTGGACAATAGTGAGATCAGTGAGTAGAGAAACCATCCAAAATGCATTTTCATCAAGGTGATGTAGATAGAAAAAAATAGAGTTTATAGAATGTGATTCACGGAAGAGAAAAGTGATTTTCAGCTCAAAAAAAAGGTAACAAATACTTCAAATGCATGCAATAAGATTATGATAAAATGATATAAATTACCTAAATTGTAGAGAAATGAATGGCAAAATCAAAAACCCTAAGGTTAGAATGCAATTACACCAAAAGGGAAGAGAGAAACCGAAGCCCAAGCTTCGAGATGAACTTTTTTTGTAGCTTTATGAAATTTCTCGTCACCTGATCTTATTTCAATGGGTAAATATCAAAATTCCTAAAGTTAGAATGCAATTTCACCAAAGAGAAGAGAGAAATCAGAAGCTCAAACTTTGAGATGAACTTTTTTATTGTTTTATGAAATGCAAATTTCTCTTTCACCTGAGCTTATTGCAATGAGTAGATATATTTTTTAACTTTATTTTTTTGGTAATAAATGTACTATCTTAATTCGAGGCTTCCGAGCTTTCAAATGAAATTTGTTGTAGCCTTGATATAAATTTGTCCGTAAATGTATTTTTAACTTCCTTTTGGATACAAAAATATATTTTTAACTTAACTTGGTGCAAAAATTATGTTATATAAAAAATAATTTATTATTAATAAAATAATATATTTTAAATTATTTCTCATGGGCAAATGTTAACATTATTAATTTTTATCAAATTAGCTAATATTCTGCAAGAGGCAAACTTAGACCCAACAAAATAAGTTATGTCACGCGGGTAAAAGTAGACATTATTAGTTTGTATTGACATAATTTTACAATGTTTAACTAACGATGTCTAGTTTTATAATGTCCTAACACAGAGTCCACCCAGATAAAAGTTGTGCCCCATGGGCAAGAGTGGACTTTCCCTTGTCTGTAATGATTTGACGAATGATCTATAACTCTTGTCCTAGAGGCAAGACTTTTAAATTACAAAAGAACAAGTTGTGCCCCATGGGCAAGAGTTAACCTTTCCTTAAGCCTGTAATGATTTGGCGAATAATCTATAACTCTTGTCCTAGAGGCAAGATTTTTAAATCACAAAAGAACAAGTTATGCCCCATAGGCAAAAGTTGATGTTGCCTTAAGTCTGTGATGATTTGACGAATAATCTATAACTCTTGCCATAGAGGCAAGACTTTTAAATCACAAAAGAACAAGTTGTGCCCCATGGGCAAGGTTTGACTTTGCCTAGGTCTGTAATAATTCGACATATGATTTATAACTCTTGCCCTAGAGGCAAGACTTTTAAATCACAAAAGAACAAGTTGTGCCCCATGGGCAAGAGTTGACTTTGCTTAAGTCTGTAATGATTTGACGAATGATCTATAACTCTTACCCTAGAAGCAAGACTTTTAAATCACAAAAGAATAAGTTGTTACCCATAGGCAAGATTTGTCACTAGCATAGCTTATTTTGATTTGGCAGATGATATATAATTCCTACCCTAAAGACAAGACATTAGTTAGAGGACTTCAAAAGGCACATTATACAATTCTCGACTTAGATGCATATTGATTTGGCAGATGTTATATAATTCCTGCCATTAAGGTAAGACATTAGCTCGAGGACTTCAAAAGGCACATTATACAATTCTCGACTTAGACGCATAATGTGCAGTAATTATTGACTTAGATAGAAAACATAACATAAGGCTTATAAAAACTAACAAATACTTAAATGGGCAATGGTTTATTCTATTTCACAAATTCTAACTTATTGAGTATTATATAACTATTGCCTTTGGGAGAAAATGTAGTCCAAAATTTTTCAAAAAATTAATGTATGTGAAATAATTTACACCATTTCACTATGTCTAACTAATGAGATACTCTAACGTAATTTGATAACTCAAAAAAGAGAATATATCATGACCTTTATATAACTTGACAAAAATAAACTCATAAGTAAAAAAGACCAAGACCAAAAATTTGATATTAAAGTCGAAAGAGCAAGTAATAAACTAATAAGAAAAATAAAACAACAAAAAATAGTGCAACAATTTACAAAAGGATAAGCAGAAATCGTGAAAAATTGGTTGAAAGTAAACACCATCAATTACAACTTGAATTACTATCTTTAAATGTAAAAAAAAAAAAAAAAAGACAAATTTAAATCCTCTTAAGAATTTTTCACGTCTTCAGCCGTATAAAATTCTTCTTTTATAGAAATATGATCAGAAACATCAGGTGGCGTTGGACTTATTAGAGTAAAACTAGGACCATAAACTTCATCGGGAGGTGTTGAAAGATCAATTTCCCCGCTTTGAAGCTTCGCACAAATTTGGGAACAAGTTTGAAACTTGACTTCATCTTCAATAATAGGCACATTTTGTTCCTGAATTTCATTCACCCCCTTGAAATTCGCAATGCCCACTCCTTACCCGTCACATGGTTTATGTAATCCCTGAATAAGCTCCACAATAGAATCACACTTGGATTCTAAAGACTATATCAAAAAAAATTAATAATGTCAACAACAAAATCAACACAATTATTGATATAATGATGTTGTTTCTATTGAGTAATAAAGCAAATGCAAAAATTACCGTAATACGGCTCATAATCCCATCTAAAGAAGTATCAAGATGAGTCTTAATAGAAGACGTCACTCTCTGCATGAAAATTACAAAAAAAAAAAGAAAGATTACTAAAGTAAGTTACAAACTCAACATTCAATAATGATTTAACAGTAAAATAATAAATTCTCATGGTTTTGATATCTATTGAATCATCATGGATCAATTCACCAAATCTACCTATTTTTTCATATTTAGATTTGTTACACTGTAGAGAGATTGGCACATATCTATATTCGAGAGGTGGTTCACCTCTCGAATAATGTAATGTAAGCACCCATACCATGTTACAATAATGTATGTGTATAGAAAGAATGTCCTAATTGTGCAAACAAATTTTGCACGATATGCCTTTTTCATCTGTGAAACTAAGGAATTAACCTGCTTGCTACAGTACATACATAAGTAAGACGACCCTATAATATAGTTTACTGATGATATATATGATTATATTGTTTTATTAATATCCAGGCATCGGAATCAAGTGGCCAGGAAGAAGGGTGGGTGGTGTGCCATGTGTTCAAGAAGAAGAATTACCATAAGGCTCTTGAGAGTCCTCAGAACACATCAGCAGCACTCTTCAAAAGTACAATTATTCAGAAACCAAACAACGGTGGTGTTCTTGATCAAATACTAATGTACATGGGAAGGTCGTCACACAAACAACAAGACTTTGAAAACAAACACAACACTAACCTCTATTCCACATGAAATGCACCATTCTTGATCTTCCACATGCTGTTGCAAACATGCCACAGACTGAAAATTTAAGCTTTGTAAGAGGGGGTATGTTACAGTCTATTCCCCATGCTGATGCTATTTTACTTAATTTATGCACAAAAGTTTTATTCTTAACATGTCCCTCAAGTTCAATTTTGCTTTATGCTAAAGGTACTCAAAATAGAAAAAGTAAACACATGAAAAAGCTAACGCGATTCAACATCTACTTTATAGAAATAAAATACGATTTTGATTTTGTATATATAGTGTAATTTTCTAATTAACTCTTTCAGCGCTAAGTATTTCTAGTTTGTAGAGTAGAGGCTACAGGTCACTGATTATGATGTTTGAGAAAATATGACTTTTAGCAGCTAGTTAAGCATAATTGGAGCGACGAAAATTGTGCGAAGGTACTGAAGAGATTCAAAGAAGCTAGAACGTATAACGATGAAGGAAGAAAAGGAAAGGTCCTTATCATTGACATGGTATTGAATAGAGATGAAGATGAAGTAGGCATGACTGAATTGAACATGAAGCAACTGCGATGGGATAACAAATCAAAACAACAATCTGCATTTCAACAACAACAAAAGATCCAGTGTAATCCCACAAGTGCGAAAATCAAAATAAAAATATGCATTTTATCAAATAATCGAACCATCATCTGAGAGGCAAAATAAAGATATCCACATTGCAAAGGCCTATTACAAGACCTCCAACTTGACAGAATAGAAATTACATAGTACTAGTAGAAATTATCAAAGATCTCAAATCTAGTAGCACAAAAATTTTTTGGTTTAATTGGTGATAGGGTATTAAAAGATGGAAAATCGAACCCTCACCAACAAGGTGAAAGTTTCGCCAACCAACCAACTGAGCTGCTAGGTTTCCTGCTAGCACAAAATTCAGGTAAACCAACTAAGCTACTGAGATTTTCCAATAGTACAAAGTTCAAATAATCAATCAACCAAGCTACTAAGATTTTTAGTAACATAAAACTTCTAATTTCAATCAAGATTTACTTTTTCCGTGAAATCAAGAATGTGGTATTACTCAAAATTCACTTAGTAACACACAACTAACAAAATTAAAACTTCTTAACTATACAACCACCAATCTGACAAATCCCTAAACTTAACTCCCAAAAATACAACAAGTTTGTATTATGAGTTAAAAACTTAAACGTAAACAACATAAAGAGATTTAAATACCTAATTCAAAAATAACACACCAAAAAAAGATAAAATACATGTAAATTACAAACTAAATTTAACAGCAACTTACATCAACAATGATGTCAATTAAATTTGAAGGTAAAAGTCCCGAAGAGTTGGAAGCAACATCTACTGAGAGGCGCTCTATTTCTTCATCAGAAGCAACATTCATTTTTTTTTTTGTTAATGGGGTTTAAATTTTGAGAGAAATCGGATGAAAGGGAAGAGGAGCAAAGAGAAAGAGTTCTGAGAAATGAGGAAAAAAGTTTAACGAGAAGGAGTAATTGATATTCTGAAAAGAAAAAGAGATATTTAAAAAATTCTAAATGAAGGTTAAAGATAAATAAATTTTAAAAAAGGGAAAAAATGAAGAAATAGATAATGGTTGGAAAAAAAAAAAGGAAAAGAGAAAAAAAATAAAAGTTGAGACAAATAAATTAAAACATGAAAAATAAAGTTAAAAGAAAAATAAAAATTAAAAATAATAAAAATCACAATAATAAATTTAAAGGAAAAAAAAAGAGGGAAAAAGGTAAAATAATAAAAGTAAAGGAAAAATTTAATACAAGAAAAGGCTAGATATTGTCTGCTTTAGTTCCTCCCAACAAACCTACAACAATATACAATTTGATAGTCTCCAAGACGATTATGGAAATGCTATTACTCCCCGTGGATCTCTGAATGTTAAAGTGCATTTTTTAAATAGTAAATTTAATTTTTTTTAACTTTTTATGTGGTCCCACTTTTTATTTTTTATTTTTAATTTGGTTGTCTTCTCCAACTTTTTTGTTTGTCCATTGCAGGTTCTTAATGGAATCCAAACATTAGCAGAAGACAAGAATCAAGTAATCAAGCATTAATTTTCCATCAAATAAAGGTAGACAGTAGTATCCTATGCCAAAATTCGAGTTGGGTTCGAAAGATAAACAATTATTGTACAACAAATCAAAATGCAATTTCACAATACCAAAAAAAGTGATAGTGAGACCATTGAATCTGTGTGAAAAAACTGAAATCCACAGCCAATTCACTAACAAAATACAATTTCATCGAAGTTTAAATTTTCATAAATCAAATTTCAAAAATTTAGAATAAAAAAAAATTGAACAAGAGAGAATAAGAAGGGGGGAGGAGAGTTGGTGAAGCTCAATTTGGTGGTGTAAAAGTGGGTGGGGTGGGATGAGAAGATGAAGAATGGGGGTGGGGGTGGGGGCACTGAAAAAGATGAAGAATAGTGGTGGAGATAGTGGGGGGGGGGGGGGGGGGGGCTGGAGAAGATAGAAAATAGTGCGTAGTGTGGGGGTGGGGGTACTGAAGAAGATGAAGAATAAGGTTAGGAATAATTTTTTTTTAATATATATATATAATTGGTTTGAAAATTATTAAAAAAAAATTATTGGCGTGGCTCTGACATGACGCGAGTGTATTACACTCTCCGTAATAAAAGTGGTATAACACTTTTGGGGTGGTATAAAATTCAGTTCAAAGTTCTTAAGGGGGTATATAATTATCCGATTAATTTAGGGTTTAAAGTAAGTTTTGGCAACAAGTTGGGGGGTGATTTGATGTATTTTCTCATAAAATATGTAAGGTTAGATATATGTATATACATGTAAATCATTAGTCTATTATTTAATAGTTTAATTATGTATTATGTTATCTAACCTATTATGTATAATAAAGGAAAAGTTTTTACATATCATATGGTGTTATAATTATTTCAAGCAGAGGTTCCATAAATTTTTCACTTTGATTTTTGAATATTGTTTGAATATTTCAGCATAGGTAATTTGTTTTTCTAAATCTTATCAATCACACTAGAGATTTGAGAATAAAATTATTAGTAACGAAATAGCAAATAAAAATAAATAAATTATATCACTTCTACAATTGCTAGCTGCTTTTATTAGACAACATTCTCATAATTAATGTCTATATCTCATATTTCATATTTATATTATTCTAAAAGTAATAACATATAAAGTTCAAAACTGAATTAGCAAAATGTCAATCAAAAGTTCAACCTCCTGTGCACCTATTAAATTCTCACCCTTTAAATTTAATTTAATTCATTGAAATATCATAATTTATTTTAGTAATTTAAATAAAAAGAATACGAAAAAGTAACTAGCTCTTTAAACACAAAAAAGTAGCTACATACACATAATCAATCAATCAATCAATATACATACATACATACATACATACATATATATATATATATATATATATATAAAGAAAAAACATAGAGAAGGTGATGTGACACTCATCTATGATCTCTATTGCTATTTATCTATTTTTGTGATTATTTTGATCATTTTTTAATTTTAAAAGACTAAAAGCTCACCTTAGCATTATACACAACATTAAAGATAGTCATATTAAATTCCTTTCATCATCAATGCTATTATATTTTTCTCATTTATGTGTTATTTAAGAAAAAAAAAATCACTCTTTAAACTCTCTTAATCATATTAAATATGTAAAAAAAAAAAATGTGAAAACTCAATAAAATATGTATATATATAAAATATGTGTTATATAGAATATATATATATATATATATATATATATATATATATATATATATATATATATATATATATATATTCGTTATTTGTTTTTACTTTAGAAAAAAATAACAAAGTAGTTGAAAATAATAAGCATATATTGTGCACTGATTCTGCATTTTATTCTCATTTATTTTCTTATGATAAAAATGCTAAGAAAGATGTGTGTATTGTATATTTTCTCTATGTAACTTATTTAAAAGCTAAGTGCATCAACTCAATCTCTCTCTATATATATAAAGGAGAAACATATAAGAGGAGATGTGGCACCTCTCTATGATCTCCATTGCTATTTATCTTTTTTGTGGGTTTTTTTGGCCATTTTTTTTATTTTAAAAGATTAAAAATTCATCTTAATACTATACACAACATTAAAGACTGTCATATTAAATTCCTTTCATCATCAATGCTATTAAACTTTTCTTATTTATGTGCTATGTAAAAAAAAAAAAAATATCACTCCTTAACACTCTTATTCATGAATAGGACTAGAAAATGAAAAGTCAATAAAACTGTTATCTTTTAATCCTTCCAAAACTAATGTTTGTTTGCTATTTGATTTCACGTGCTTTTTCTAATTAAAACGAAATCAATTATGACAATAAAACTAGACCAAATACATTTTCAGATGTTACAACTTATCATTTTCCACTTCTTAATTGTTAATCCTCTTAACTTCTATCATTAATCACATTCATATACAACTTTTTATGTACACAACTTGTGCCTTTATAAATTGGACAGAAAATGTTAGTCCACTGCACTCTTGTGTTTCATCATCTTATATAATTTTTTGTATTTGTATGTATAATTTTCTATTTTCTATTTATTGATCATTTTTCCTCCTCATTAATATATTGCTTTGTTTATTTTTTCACATTTTGTATGATAAGATGATAGGTAGGGGTGTACAAACCGAACCGTTAAGTCAAACCGAACCGATGAATCAAACCAAACCGAGGAAAAAAAACCGACTTATGGTTTGGTTTGATTGGTTTGGTGTTGGCAATAAACAAACGATCATTCTTGGTTTGATTTGGTATTAAAAAAAATAAAATCAAACCGAATCGACATAATACATATATCATTTTAATTTTTTATACGTAAAAAAATATTACTTATAATCTACTTTCTAATTACTTTTATTATTTTTTATATTTAAAAAATAGATATATATTCTTGGACCTTTAATTATAGTATTTATCCATTAATAACAAATTAATACAAAGCTCAATATCTATATCTATATTTATATCTATAATCTATATCTATGATATATTAAAAGTGAAGGGCCTTAGAAATGTTGTTTGAACTTTTTGTCCTTCATTAAAAATTTTCGCTTTAGACAAAATCGTCTTTTCACTTTTTTTTTCTAATTTTTAAAAGTTAATAATTAATTAATATATATTTATGGTAAAACCTTTTCTTATTAGAAGTCGTCAAAATTAATGATAACTAATACTTTTTCCATTAGTTTAAGAATTATAAAACAACTAAATTTGATTTTAATAAGATTTGAAAAATCTAGAAACAAATATAAAAGACTTAGAATAAGAAAATTTTAATAAGTATTAAATTTTAAAAAGTTTTAAATACATAATAAGAAATGTCTTTTTATTATTTTATCAAATTCCTATTTAACTATTTTTACTAAAAAACACGTCCCACCTCAAAAAAAAAAAAAATAAGTAGTGTCAGATTGTAGTTAGCATACGACCTAATTTTTTTCTTTTAAGTATGGTTTTTGATTTAATTAGGAGTCCTTAATTTTCTTTTCTTTTAAGTTTTATTTGTCTTGATTTTCTATAATAATTAGTTTTTTATGAAAAAAGTTTCTCAAATTAGATTAGATTTCTTCCATGTTTCATGAGAAAATTGAAGGATAGGTGTCTTTTAAGTCTTGAATGAAGGATTGGTGACATTGACCAACAGATAGGGTCAAACATTATTAGGAAACTTGATCAAGTTAATTGTGGACTTGATTAATATTTTCAAAACTTTCTAATCTTTTCAAAAATACAAATCAACCCAACCCACACCTTCTTCAATCTAAATCAACCACTCTCTCATCTCTCTCACAGCTTCTCTTAACTCTCTCCCAACCAATAGTTCTGCAAAATTTCTCCCTTCAACCCTCGACGACAAATAGTTGGGCTTCAAGTTTCCTTCTTCAATTCAATCAACTTGTCTCTCATCCCTCTCTCGACAGCTTCTCTCAACTCTCTCTCAACCAACTGTTCTGCAAATTTCTTATTTCAACCCTCGGTGACTTCAACATCCGACTACAAATAGTTGGGATTCCAGTTCTTTTTCAACTTCAATCGATGTGACAGCCTTGCTCTCCGGTCACAACAGCTTCGAATTCTTCATCAGTCCTTTTCTTCTTTCACAGGTAAAAATTTATGGCCTTTTTAGTTTTGAAAAAATTGAAAAGCTTGAGCCAACTTCTCTTATAGTATTGGTTAACAATTTTAATATTTGTTGCACTAATTTAAAATGCGATCTGAATAAAACTCTAATTTCTGGTATTTCTTCTCTTCTCTTCTCTTTTTAAGTGAATTATGATATTTTGTTGCTTGTTGCATTTTTTTTAAGTTTGATTTTTATTGTTTGTGTTTATAAAAACAAAAGAACAATTTGGTTTGATTTGTTCTGTTCTTGTTCTTGGTAAAAATGGTGAAATTGTTGTTTTTTGTTTAATAAAATTGTGTTACTGTTTCCTCCAATAGATTACCCATTTGGTGAAACATATTAACCATCTGATACAACAGATTCATCATATGATGCAACAGATAAACCATCTGATGCACCAGAGGAACCATCAGATTATAATTCTGATGCAACAGATTAATAATCTGATGCAACAGCTTTACCATATGTTGTAACAGATTAAGCTTCGGATAAAAAATCTGATGCAACTAATTAACCATCTGGTGCAATGGAAGAACTATCAGATTAATGATCTGATGTAACAGATGAACCTCCTGTTGGATAAAATCCTACCAACTCTTCCTACAAAAAAAGTTCAAGACTTGATTTTTTCAACTGATCATTCATATGCCGCGATAGACGACCCTATGCTGGAAGAAATCTAAACAATATTGACCGTTGATAACTGTTCCAACAGATCACTCATCTGTTGCAACAGATGTGTGACCTGTTGAACAGACCATTCATCTTTCTCAACAGATGAGTGATATGTTTTGTATTGTAGCAACAGATTACTCAGCTATTACTATGGATTATTTAACTATTCCAACAAATCACTCATATGTTGCAACAGATGATGTCACAACAGTTGTGTGATCTGTTGAACAGACCATTCATCTGTCTTAAAAGATGAGTGGTATGTTTTGTATTATTGCAACATATTACTCATCCACTGCAATAGTTTAGTTATATGCTGGAACAGATATACTACCTAGTGCAAAAGATCGGTGATCTATTGCAACTGTTATTTTACTGTTTTGCTTATTTGATTTACTGTTATCCTTTTTTAATGATGCATTAATCAACAATAATATATTATTTTATGTTCCTGTTAATTTTAGATAATATGATTCTCAAAAGAACAGAAACCGAATCAAGTCCAAGTAAAGGAACAAGTGAAGCAGCTAGGCTACATCTACCACTCTATAAGCTTGCTTTACAAGCGTTATCTCAATTAGGAGCAGAATATGATGAACACGGAGAGGAGGAATGTTTCAAAAGAGATGATGCAGATGCTAATAGCCCTTCCATGGAAGAGCTGGTCAAAGCCTTCAGCATTAATCATTATCCTGTGAGAATGCAGTGCGATGGTGCAGCAGATTTAATGGGTGATTTCGTGGTTAAGTCAGTCATGGAAAAATCTTTCGACGTCTGTAGAAAAATACTTCGAGAATAAAAATTGGATGCTTTTTTCATGGACAGCTGCTTTGGAAAATATCTTGATTTGCCGGAGGACAACAATGCTCGTTTCCAAATGAAAATGGTATATAAACTTCTCAAGCGTAGGTTTATGTATGAAAACAAAGATAAGATGGATGAGGTATGGATAAATTATTGTGGCATGCCTATTTGTTTTGGTTGAAAGGAGTTTGTCATAGTTACTGGAATAATATGTTTTCCTCCTTCTCAAGTTATACCTATTCTAACCCCAAAAAAAGCACCCCGCACACCCAAAAAAGGAAAAGGCAAGTCGTGTGATCGTGATGACCTAGTGTCCATTGTTGGTCCAAGATTCAAAAACAAAAATTTGATAGAAGCATTGAAAGGTAAAGGACTTTCAAAGAAGCACAAGCAGTCATTGTGCTTGGTTTGGTTTGTACATAATATTCTTTGGGCGAGAGACGTTAACAACAACATAAGCCTCGATTTAATAAAGCTCTCCGAGGATCTTGAGGCGTTTAACAGCTATCCATGGGGGTATGAAAGCTTTAAAACGACTATCAAATATTTGTTGACTCCGTTAGCGCCAAAGACAGTCAACTTATATGACTTCCCATGGGATTTCATAGTAAATGTTTCTTTCTTCTATTATGATATCATTCATTTTTTTCGCTCAATAATGGTTTTGATTTAGTGGCGTTATTTTATAGGCTTGGGCATTTAAAGTCATTCCTTATTTGAGACAACAAGTGAACTACCAGGAAGGAGTTTCCTGTCCAAGAATCTTGAGATGGTTGTCGGCCAAAACTCATAAAAATGCAAAATTTCTTGATCTATTCAACCCCTCAAAGAATGCAGTAAGTACAATTATAATTAATTTTTTCTTTTAATTAATATTTTTTTTGAATGATATAATCATCATTCTAATATATGTAATGATTTATGTTAGAATGTGCATCCATCGCTAGTTCCGACCAATCGAGAGTTGAAGATGCCATTTTTTCTTACTTTACGGTCTGTGAAAACTTTACCGGACCCTAAGGTCATCAACAGAATAAAAATGTAATTGTTTGAAGCAACAACCATTACAAGAAAAATAATTTTGGAGGGTGGGCTTGTTGTTGTTGATAGAGTTGTTGGTGGTGGTAGTAGTGCTGCTGTTGGTGCTAATGATGTTCCTCTTACAGTATTTAATGCAAACCATTATGAGTATGATCATACTGGTTATATAGATTTTACCTCTCCCAGCGAATATTCTGCATGCAAATGTCAAGACTGCAGGGCGAAACATGATGTAGTGATTAATGCTATTAATGCATTAACTGCTTCTGTAAAGGAATTGATATCTAAGAGGGATCTCATTCCATCAAAGAGGATTTTATTTCCATCCGCTCCATTAGAGATTAGAGGTAAGAGGAGAAGGAGAGTGATTTCCAGGGAATTATCAGGTATCCAAAAAAAGCAAAATTACAACTCCTCTATCTGCGTGTTGCACTGAGCAACGTACAATGTCCAAAGGAGAGCAGCACGAGCTGAAGAAGGTGAATATATTATATGTCTTCCAACTGACAAAACAAAAAGACACATATTTGTTTCAACAGATAACACATCTACTGAAAATTATCAAACAGATATATACATCTATTGCAACAGTTGACTAACCTGTTGCACCAGATATTTTATCTGGTGCAACATATGTCTCGTCTGTTTTAGCAAATCAAACAGCTCTTTGTACATCTTTTATTTGTACCAACAGACGACCTATCTGCTGCAACAGATGATTCATATGTTGCAACGGATGGTTCATCCATTGGAAATTATCACACAGGGTCTTTCTCATGTCGAAATTTAACCCAACAGTTGATTCATTGTTGCAACAGAAATATAATATGTTTGGGAAAATTTAAAACGGAAGAAAGACCTGTTTGATTTGCTAGAAGAGATGAGTTATCCTTTTCCATTTTGTTGTATCTCCGTGATTAGCATTGACCAATTCTGGCTTTCCAAGTGGATGTAGAAGAAGCTACTGCTGAACATCATTGACAATATGCTACTCTTTTTATGGAAATACGAAGAACAGAAAGCACAGAAATCGTACGTAAGAGATAATAAAGATCCACAACGAGCAAAGACGAATTCCATAGCACCGGATGAAGAACAACTTGTCCATACTGAGTAGATCTTTATAGCTTGAGCATGTCAAAGCAATCCTTGGCAGTATACTTAAATTTTTGTTGATGTATTTATTGAGATCTGTACCCATAATAATTTTTTTACATTTCATTTATTCGTTGACTTATTTCAGCTAATTTATGAAGGCTTCAATTTATTTTATTTTATCTATGAATTTTATTTATTCCTTAGATTTGAACTTATTAATTGAAAAGGAATACTAGATTCAAATATTGCAATAGATAATGTATCTGTTGCAACAGACGACACATCTATTGAAAAATTTGAACAGATTTAGACATATGTTGCAACAGGTAAGTGATCTATTGGAATTTATCAAACAGGTCTTTCCACTGTTGCAACAGATGAACTTTAGATAAAAACATCAAGATAATGCAACAGATGACATATCTATTGGAAAAAAAAGAACAGATTTAGACATATGTTGCAACAGATGGACTTTATCTGTTGAAACAGATGACACATCTATTGGAATAATCGAACAGATTTATACATATGTTGTAACAGGTAGGTTATCTGTTGGAATTTATCAAACATCTCTTCCCACTGTTGCAACAGATGGACTTTAAATAAAAACATCGAGATAATGCAACAGATGACCAACCTATTGCAACAGATAAACTATATGTCAGAACAGGTAGGATAACTATTACAATGGATAGAGAATCTGTCGCATTATAAAAATTCAACTTTTGTTGGACATAAAAAATTGCCACTACATTTAAAAAGGTTAAAATGCATTGAAAAAAAAAAAGTGCAACCCATCGACGGTGTTCAGTTCAAACACCTAAAATAAAATAGGCATTAAGTAGACAAGTTCATTTTAAAGACGTAAAATAAAATAGGCATCAAATGTGTTAGTGTCAGTCCTGGAACATTTCTCTGACTTGCCGTCACTTGGCCCCCAACGGTCATTTTGTTCCCCCCATTGTCTTATATATTCATCTTCCTTCTAAAATTTAACCCTAAATTCCCAAATCTTCTTCTTCATCGTCATCTTCTTTTATCTATCCAAATTCTTCAAATTATTACTTTCATTATTTCCAACTAACCTTGACAATGTCGAGCGCATCTTCCACTATTTTTTGTGATAAAGATTTTCGATATTGTAAGTGCGGTCATGAAGTTCTGTTAAAGACTTCGTGGACTCAACAGAATTCGGGTCATAGATTTTTTACTTGTAAGATTTCAATGGTAATATTTTTTTTAATTAATTAATTAATTATTGACTTTTAATTATTTTGTAATTGTGTTTTCTTTTTTATAGAAATTGGATGGATGTGATTACTTTGATTGGTATGAAGAACGACACCCTTCACAAGTAAATCGTGTAATCTGGGATTTGTTAAACAAAGTCAAGGCTTCTGAAGATAAACACAATAGAGCAAGAAGATACTACATTGTTGCCGTTATTGCTACTAGTTTGGTGTTGTTGGGCACATGGATATTGAAGCCTAATTGCTGAAATTTTCATGATGGTGTGTGTATTTGCTACTGGTTTGTTATCGACGAGCACATGGATATTCAAGCGTAACTGTTGGAAAATATCAAAAATATTTAGGTATATGTTGTAAAATTTAGGTCATCTGTGGAAATTATCAAACAGGTCTTCCCGCTGTTGCAACAGATTAGACTTAGATTATTAGATTATTCATAGAAATTATCAAACAGGACTTTCCACTGTTACAACAGATTAGACTTAGATTATTATATTATTCAAACAGGTCTTCCCACTGTTGCAACAGATTGACAATCTAATCTATTGCATTATAAAAAACTCAACTTTCATCAGAAAAAAATTATTGCCACTACATGTACATGTAATAAAATGAAGGGTGACTTGAAATTAAAAATTTCTAT
Organism: Capsicum annuum; assembly: GCF_002878395.1. Lineage (NCBI taxonomy): Eukaryota > Viridiplantae > Streptophyta > Magnoliopsida > Solanales > Solanaceae > Capsicum > Capsicum annuum. Next base: position 183,358,554 of record NC_061114.1, read on the forward strand.
TTCACAGGCTCTTCTAGATACACATACTGGATTCAAGCGTCCAATACCCCATAAGCCCAGACCTCTTGCAGGTTTGCCACAGCATTGTCGCACAGAAAAGTCGTTGGCTCGGCCATTTCTATACCGGTCAGCAAATATTTAATGTGTGCAAGAGTGTGCGAGCTGCTCGCTTTAGCGGCATCATCTTTTGGAAGGATCATTCCCCTGTTTCGACCTTTAAAATCTCATGATTTCTTCATCAACACTTTCTTTGGCAAATGATTCAATAGTTTACTCTCCCTCAACAAGATGGGCAACAGCACCATCAGTGGCTCCACGAGGAGAAAAAGATCAAAATCATCGATGAGAGGTATGTTGGAGTCATAAACATTGATCTTTCCCTCCTTGAGTAGTATCTCAATAGCTTGATAATGCATGCCGTTCATGCTAATGACTGTAAGAATCCTTTTTGCCTCGGTTCAGCTCTTGCCGTGTGGATTTGTCCTGTCGCAGATCCCTCTTCTCTTTGGCGCCAAGTTCCGTGTATATGTCCACCTTTCTAACTGGCCCCTGAACTTCAACAGCTTTTAGAGAGGGAGGAATTACAATTTCTTTTGATTTCTGAGCGGAGAGTACATCTCTAATTGTTTTTTTCTTTCTCCTAACCAATATTGTAGGAGTGTGTGGCTCCCTCACCTTCTGGGATGGTATGACACACCTCTTGGATTTGAATTCCCCGATAGCTTTAGAGATAGCCTCTACTTTTTCAAAGAGTTTATCCTATCTGTCCTTGCACTCATCCCATTCGCAATGAGAACACGAGGGTGGAGAGGGGTGAAAAGGACCTGTGTAAGGACGAAAAGGGGTGTTTTCAAACTTATTTATTCTTTGGTAGTAGCATCAGCATGCCTGCCACCAACACCAACAACTCCACCAGAAAAAGCACCCGGATCTGCCTTAGTAAAAGGTTGGTCATGAAGAGCCTCAACATTAGGCTGACCTTGCCTAACTGCTCTTCTTATGGCTGTTGCTCCAGCCAATTCCTTATTTATTAACTCCATCATTGGGTCTGCAATAGTATCAACATGACCAAGAGTAATATAAGAAGTCATCACCGACTCTTCCTCAGTAGGCACGATCCATGGAAGCACAACCTATAAAAAAAAGACAGATCCATTTAAATCATATAATATAATAATTTTCACAGTTGGGCTACATTTTAAAAAAAAGACCCATCTGTTGCATAGTTTGCAGTATATGGTTAAAATCCATTTGAGTCTAGTTTAGACAAACAGAGCAACACATGGATAATCTGATGCAAAATATCAATCATTCGTTGCAACAGCTGCATAAGATAGGTAATCTGTTATGCAACAGATGATCCGTAGATCACAACAGATGAATGATATGTTATATGATTAAACATCTGTTGCATAATTTACAGTAGATGGTTAAACTTTTAGGAGTCGAGTTCAGAGAACCAAAGCCACAGATGGGTAATATGATGCAAGATATACCTCATCGCAACAGATGTCCCATCTGGTGCATCAGATATAACATCTCATGCACCAAATATAACATTTGTTCAATATCTTTCTTATCTTTGAGTAGAGTTATTTTACTTGAAGAAGACGTACTGTATCATCTGGACGTTAAAGAGATCAGCCTCCTTAATATTGGTGTTGCTCTTTATAGCCAACCACCTAAACATCCTTGGATGAGAAACCTCATCTGGGTAATCCATTAACTGCTTTCGGAGGGGAGAAATGGCTTCAAATGCCCAAGCCTAAAAAGTGTAAACAGGAAGCAAGAAAAAAAAAATCATAATAACTATATTCAATATAAATTAATGGATAAGTAAAATTAGTGATTAATTTTACCATGAAAGCCCAAGGAAAGCCGTATAATGTGGTCCTCTTTCTCTTTCTGACTCTCCAATTCCTCTTCTTTCTCACTTTTATTTTCTTCATCGCCATCTACGGACCCTTGTCCACCTCCCTCAATGTTGTTTTCATATCTCTCCTCAGCTTTACTTTTCCCTGACTGAGATTTTTTAGGAAGCTCCTTCGAATCGCTCTGTACTGTAGCTTTTTCTTTTGAGTGGTCAGACGTTGATCCACTTTCACTTTCTTTTCTTTTGGGAGACATGTTTTACTTACAGACAAAGAAAACCAAAAATTACATTACAGTTGATGTCTGCATAGATTTTAAAAAATACATTACAAACACCACGAATACCGACACACCAACAGCCACCACCACAAACACCGCCAACCAATGCCAACAAACAAACAAACACCATGAATACCGACACCACCACAAACACCACCAACCAATGCCACCATCAGTGCCACCATGACGACCACAAACACCACCACCACCACCAACACCAACACCATCCAACTATACCACGACAGTCAACGGAACACTGCGATGGAAACTAAGGATTTCTCAAATTCTTCCTACGATTTTACCATCAAAACTCAAAATTGTAAACCTATTCACGAAGATAATACAACTAAAAGTTTTATTTTTCATCATTAACTTAAAAGCCATTATTTTTTAGAAAAAAAAAACAAATATAGAGCTCTTCTCGAACTTTGTTGCCTATGAAGACAAAGAAAACGATTGATACAAGCAAGAATGATGTCGAAAATAACACCTATGTAGTCGGAAATGAGAAGAAAAATGATCTGTTGTGGAGGGTTGAGCAAATTTGTTGAGTAGTTGTTGTCTGTACTGTATTGTTGAGTGAGAATGAGAGAGAATGAGCCAGACCTCGAGATTTAAAATGATGAAACGTTTTGTATGGGTTGATTTGTATTTTGAAAAAGAATAACAAGTAGTTTTGAAAATGTTAATTTGGTCCAAAATGATCTTAATTATTTTTAAAATCATAAAATATATGCGTAATGTTTAAAATCATATAAAAATAATTAAATTTGTAGTTGACCGAGTACTCTAGGAGGTGACCCTGTGAAAACTCACCCCTGGTCCTAGATTAATCAATTTAGGAGTCTAACATATGAACTCAATTGAAATTGTAAAAAAACAAAACTTCAACATGTTGCATCAGATTTCTCATCTGTTGTAAATTATCAATCAGATTAGGTAATAACAGATTATGAATCTGATGTAAATTATCAAACAAATTAAGTTATCTGTTGCGACAGATTACCCATATGTTGTAAATTATCAAATAGGCACTGCCATCTGTTGTGGCTGACCCTATGAGAACTCACCCCTAGTCCTAGATTAATCGATAGTTTACCCTATGAGAACTCACCCCTAGTCCCAGATTATTCAATTAAGATATTCGTCTAACATATGAGGTAGTAAGAATCGGTTCGGCTCAGAGTGATCGATTGCCGACTCTGGTCGGGAGAAACGCAGTACCGTTTCATCATGCAATTGACAAAAGACTCAATTGAAGTTGTAGTTGACCCTATGAGAACTCACATTCAATTAAGGTATTAGTCTAACATATGAACTCAATTGAATTATATATAAACAAATGCTCAAACTATTGCAGCAGATGTCTTTTCGATTGGATCAAATCAAATAAATCATATAATCTGTTGCAACATATTACACATCTGTTGTAAACTATCAAACAGATTAAGTCATCTGTTATAACAGATTACCCATCTGTTGTAAATTATCAAATGGATTGAGTCATGTATTGTAATAGATTACCCATCTGCTGTAAATTATCAAATAGGCGTTGTCATTTATTGTAGTTGACATTATGAGAACTCACCCCTAGTCCTATATTAATCAATTAAGGTATTAGTTAGACCTATAAGGTAGTAAGACACGGTTTGGCTCAGAGTAATCGATCGACGACTTTTGTCGGGAGGAATGCAGTCCCGGCTCAATATGCATTTGCCAAAAGACTCAATTGAAATTGTAGTTGACCCTATGAGAACTCACCCCTAGTCCCAGATTATTCAATTAAGGTATTAGTTGAACATACGAGGTAGTAAGAATCGGCTCATCTTAGAGTGATTGATCGATGACTCTTGTCGGGATGAATGCAGTACCGTCTCATCATGCAATTGCCAAAAAACTCAATTGAAGTTGTAGTTGACCCTTTGTGCTCATTCATCCATCCCTAATTCCACCTAGATCAATGTAGGTACTATTATTAATCTTAACATTAAGTTAATGAGAACACATTTCAACTCAGAGTGATCGATCGAGGACTCGGGTCGGGATGAACGCAATACTAATACTATGCAAATGCAATGACTCAATTGGATTTGTAATTGATCCTGTGAGCTCATTCATTCATCCCTCGTTTCACCTAGATCGATGTAGGTACTATTATTAATCTTAACATTAAGTTAATGAGGAGCTCATTCTTTCATGCCTAGTTCATCCTAAAGCAATTGCAATGAAATCCGTTGCAACAAACAACTGAGCTGTTGGAGAATTTCAAATAGATAATAATATCTATTGCAACAGATGACATTTCTTATTTAATTATCAAATAGACATTTGCATCTGTTATGATGGATGACTGAGGTGTTGGAAATTTTCAAATATATATTGATATCTGTTGTAACAGATGACGTTTCTGATTTAGTTATCAAATGACATTTCCATCTGTTGTCATAGATGACTGAGCTGTTGGGATTTCTTAAATAGATATCTAAATCTGTTGCAACAGACGACATGTCTGTTTGAAAATCTTTTTGTTTTCTTTTAATTTTAAAGCAAGCTACTGTCCGAGTAGATAAAGCAGTAGTACTACTAAAGGCGGTAAAAAATATTTTTTAGATAACTCAAAAATCTCATTGAGTAGTCTTGTCCTGTCTTTTCAATGTCATCCGTTTTCTTCCTCGTGCCCCTCAAATTATTAGTGAATATTAATTAATAAATATTGAAACCCTTAATACTTCTTCCTTTTCATATTGACTTGCCATTCCCATCAAGAAAATATTAATTAGAAGTTTATTTTACTGCCAAATTAGCCTCATTAATTATGCTTTGTAAATATAAATTTGAATAAATACATTTTGTTTAGTCATTTAATATTAAGGATAGTACATCTAGAAATTAGAATTATCTCATCTCTCCCCTCCTCTTCTTCAGCCCTAAATCTCTCTTTTTTTCTTTCTATCCTCTTTAAGGTTATCACAGCCTTTTTTTTCTCTCTTCTTTCTCAAAAAATTTCGTTCGAATCTAAACTGATCGATATCCATATCTTATATTCCTCGACTGAAATTGTTGTTTTGACCCCCTTTTGACATTGTATGATATGATTCACTATTGCTCTTTCATTTTCGTCTTCTTCTTGCAACTTTATTTACATGTTGTTGTTTATTTAATTACCATTTTCCCATATCATATTTATTTAAAAAAATTGAAGAAACTTTTAATTGTTGAATAAACATACCGAGAATTTTTATTATAATATGTGAAAAAAAGTCATCTGTTGGGAGAAGTTTAAAGGCCTTATTGGCAGTATCATTTTTTTTATGTATTTTGTTTGTCTCTTTGTTGTTGATGCTGTTATTGATGTTGTTGGTGGGGCTGGCATTGTTGGAACTTGTGGTGTGGTGTTGTTGGTGGGTTTGGCATTGTTGAAACTTGTGGTGTGGTTTGGTTTAGACGGTGGGTGCTTCTTCACTTAAAAATAGTGGAGTCCGAACAATCAACACAAAGAGTAAGGGAGAAAAAAATAAAAAGTTTAAAGTGAATAAGAAGAGAAGAGTTGGTTACCAAAATTTAAAAAATATGTGCTGAGTGGTAATTGAACTCAAGACCAAAAGAAATAAATAGCCTTAAGCACCCATTAACAATAACTAGGCTAACCAAACAACTCTTACTATGGGTGCTCACTACTTAGATTATATACGTTTTTTTCTTTATTTCCACATACATATATAAAGTTTGATACGAGTTCAGTCTATGCTCACGCGCCCGGAGGACTCCATGTAGGTCCGTCCCTTGTTGTTGATGGTGTTGGAACATAGGATGTATGCTTTTTTGTAGTTGATGATGTTGTTGAAACAAATGTTGTTGTTTTCTTTGTTGTTGATAGTTTTTATTTGTTGTTTGTAGTTTATGTTGTTGTTAATGTTGCAACAGACGGAGCAACTGATGGAACAAATCAAACCACCAGCAAGGCTACTATGTATTTTAACAGACTCCATATCTGTTGCATCAGACTCCATTTCTGACGCAACAGACTCCACATCTGACGTAAACTATCCGGGATTTATGTGTTGTGTGTGTTACTTAAATAAAATTGGTGACTTTATTAATATGTAAATTAAAAAAATGGATCTAAATACAACACTTTATCTTTTTATTGTATTTCTAAAAGAAACAGATTGGTAATCTGTAGCAAAATATATTCCACCTGTCAGATAACTTACAACATATGGACAATCTGTTGCAACATATGTATATATCAGTTTGCTTTTCCATCAGCTGTGGCGTCTGTTGCAACTTGCTAATCATCTGTTTATTCAATTTCATCGAGAGCAATAGATTTTTCTAAACACTTCTTGGCCAAACTCAATTTTTGCTCTTGGACTGCACCTCTTTTTTTCTTTGCATCCTTCAAGCTGGCCTCCAAATTCAATATTTACCCTCAATCCAATAGCAAAATTTTAGTTTGGTTGAAGGATGCAAAGAAAAAAAGAGAAGCAATCCAAGAGAAAAAATTGAATTTGGCCAAGAAGTGTTTAGAAAAATCGATTGCTCTCGATGAAATTGAAAAAACAGATGACTAGCAAGTTGTAACAGACGCCACAGCTAAAGGAAAAGCAAACTGATATATCCATCTGTTGCAACAAATTGTCCATATGTTGTAAGTTATCTGACAGGTGGAATATATTTTACAACAGATTACCAATCTTTATCTTTCGAAAATACAACAAAAAAGATAAAATGTTGTATTTAGATCCATTTTTCTCTAATTTACTTATTAATAAAGTCACCAGTATTATTTAAGTAACACACAACACATAAATCTCGGATAGTTCCAGCAATATTGCATTAAATCCCGGATAGTTTGCTAATTACATTTTATCCCGGAATTTCGAATTGTGATACATATGTTAAGCAGTGATACATATAGCATATGTATCACTAGTAAATATGAATCCGGAATTTTATGTAATTTTTTAAAACATTAAGGGATATTGTGTAATGTGGTGTCTTAAATATGGGATTTGTGTAATTTTTCCTTTTAAGGGATATGAACAGTCGTGGCTTTTTGTTTGACTAATTTCAGTCCCTTCCAATTCTCAATCATTTTATAAATAGGTCCCTCCGCCCTCCTCACTCACTCTCACTCACTCTCGTTCATTCTACTATACTTACAATACTAATATGTCAGATTCAGATTCATACAAGAAGGTTCATATCGAGTCCTTGCAGAAATTTCAAAGGCAGTTTGATGAACTCCAGGGGATTTGGCCAACTTCCGAGCAAGGCTAAGCAGGGCCCTGCTGCTGTTGGATGAAAATTGTTAGGTTGACAATAATAATAGAAATAATAATAATAACTAGGTTATGTTTTTTCTTTCTTTTAGCGTATGTATTTCCCTTTTTTATATCTGATCTACCTATAAGGGATTCAAAAAAATCCATGTATATGTTTGGTTTGGTTTGGTCGATTTTAAATTTTTAATTCTTACTCACTATTTAATTATCATTCTATTTGTTCCCTATTCAAAACATGTCGGCGGTTAGAGTTAGGGATGCGATCATGATGAGAAATTCTCCTAAAAATGGTTCGTTAATAAATAATAAGGAACTAAATATATTATAATCGTAAAAGAAAGATTATTTAATTTAAAAAAAGTCACAACATTGGATTAATTTAATTAAGATATATATATGATAATATGATTTTTAAGAAAAAAGTTAATTAATAGTCGTGACTGTGACTTTTATCTAAACACATTCAATAAACAAACAAAAACAAAAAACGTTTTTGATGCATCAAATTCCTCATCTGTTGCGACTTATGAATCAGTTAGAAGAAATCAAAAAAACTCCTTAAACAGATGGTCGATTTATAGCAACAGATAGTATATCTGTTGAAACAGATGGGTTATCTGATGCAACAGATATACAATCTGTTGCCATAACTCAATTAATAAAAATGGTTATTAAAGAAATGGAAAGATTAAGTCACCACCAGCTTGATTTAATTAAGTCATTTCTTTTCACAGAAAAGAATAAGGAAATAAATGATAAACACAATTTAAACCCTAAAAAACTCACCAGAAATATTCTTGTTTTTAAATCTTCTTTATTAATTTATATAATTAAAAAGTCAAAAAATTTGAATGTCATGAAGATAAAAAAAAATTTAAAAGATATATATATTATATGTTGCAACAGATATATTATCTGATGCAACAGTTGAACTATTTGTTGCAACGGATGATATATCTATTGTAATAGATGATTTATCTGATGCAACAGATATATAATCTGTTGTGCAACTCAGTGTAAAAAGTAAATGGTTGCTGGAAAGAACTAATTATTTTAATAATTATAAAGCTAAGTTTCAAGCTGAAAAGTCATGACTTATCACAATATTGCTTAATTTAATTAAGTCATAACTTTTTATAGTAATCAAGAATGTCATTAATAAATGAAGGTGAACAATAGTGCCTTTAAATCTGCTTTATTAATTTATATAATTAAAAAGTCAGAAAATTTAGATGTCATGAAGATAATATATTTTTTAAAGTATATATATATATTATATGCTGCAACAAATATATAATCTGATGCAACAGGTTATCTATTTGTTGCAAATCATGATATATCTGTTGTAACAGATGATTTATCCTATGCAACAGATATATTATCTGTTGTCCAAAACAGTGTAAAAAAAATGGTTCCTGGAAAGAACTAATTATTAATAATAATAAAGTTGAAAAGTCATGACTTATCATAATATTGATTAATTTAATTAAGTCATAACTTTTTACAGTAATCAAGAATGTCATTAATAAATGGAGGTGAACAGTTGCGATTTTTTGCCTAACTCATTCAAGTTCAATCCTCTATAAATAGGTCCATCCTTACTCAATCGTTCGTTCTACTACACACTATTTATTCCTCGCTCTTGTTACACCTTCAACTACTTTCTCTTCAAGGACTTGATAGCTTTTTCCTATCTCTGATAAGTTTTTCTCTTGATTTTGGTGTAAATATACGTTGTATTACATTACATTACATTCGAATTCTTTATTTTCTTTACTTTTGTGTTTACGTGTGTATTTTGTCAACTTATACGTTTTTTAGATATGGTTGATCCTGTGTGGGATGTCGCTATTTTACGAGACGCTATGAGGGAACTGCAGAAAGAGGTTCATGACCTGCATTGGGAGTTGGCCGCCGTCAGAGTAAGGATACTGCGGGAGATCCACAGGCTGCGGAGGGCGCTGCTGCTACCCTTTGAAGATTGGTCAGCTGGCCATACAAATAATAATGATGTTAATAATAATTAAGCTTTTTTTTCTGTTATCTATGTATTTTTTTTGTTTGTTTTATAAAAAATTATGTTTGATGCACTTGACTTTTTATTTCTTATTTAATTTTCTTGCTGTCTATTTCTATTTCTTAACGAATGACATGTCTACAATTAAGGAATAATTTGATTCCAGTATCAATAGAAAGAACATATGAGTTATCTGTTAGGTTGTGTGTGTGACAGGAGCTGTATTTTGTTGTTCGAAACATATTAGTAATCTGATGAAACAGATTATTTATCTGTTGAAACACATTACTAATCTGGTGCAACAGAATACCCATCTATTCGATTCATAATCATATTACGAGCACCTAGAACCCTTAAACATGAATCCAACATGAGTATACTGTTACAATAGAATATTTATCTGGTACCGCAGATAATGGATCTGTTTAAACAGATTGCTCTTATATTGCATTCATGTTCGTGTGCAAACTATTGTTAAAAAAACAACACACTAGCAGTTACCCAGATTCAACTAAAAAGCATAATCTGACTTACCAAAGTCTCCTCTCAAGTAAATTTCAAAGTTGAAAGTGATTTACGAAACAAAATTTGACATAAGAATTTGGTCAAAGAGCAGCAGTTGGGGTAACAACAACAATGGTCAACAAGAAGAATATGAAGTTGATAGTATAAGATGATGATAATGAATTAGAAGATGATGAATAAAGCAGCAGCAACAATGAACAACAAATATCGCGAAGAGAGAAAATAACAACGGATGAGGAGAGAGAAAAGGACATCGTTTTTCCCTTCATTCCCCGTTATATATTAACTAATATTTGAATCAAAGCGTAAATTTAAAAACTTGTGGGTTATTTTAAAAATTTTTAAACTTTCTTAAACCATAATGAAGTAATTGTCACCTCTACTCAATTATTAAGACTTGTGTCACCTACACCTCATTTTAAAACTCTTTTGCCACCTGTGGCCCAAACCCCCATGTTTGATTAATTCTTTCTTAAAAGGAAAAAAATCGTACATCTATACATTGAGCATTCTTTTTTTCCAATAAATAATAAAATAACATTCACAATTTAATTGTTAAAGAGTATGTTCAAGAGAAGATTAGTTTTATGTTCTTTAATATTAGTTTTTAATTTGTAGGTCAATAATATTAAATATTATGCATCTTTTATTAATGTTTTTTTATCGTATAATTTATTATAGTTTCAATTGTTGGCTTTCGCATGATGTGCAGGTAAAGAAAAATTATGTGAGTGTGTGGTTGAGACTTCGTGCCGATTACGAGAGGATTTAAAGGTGTTTTTTTTTAAAGAATTATTTCTCATTCATATTAGCACGATTTATGTTGTTAAGGCGTTGATTAGAAGTACACCTTCTGCTCTTTGATTCGATTTTATCAAATTTCAATTCAATTCTTTAATTTATAATTTTAAAAAGTAGATATCGAACACCGAATCGAACTATTTCAGTTTGGTTTGTTTATTTCAACTTCATTTTTATTTGATTCGGTATTCAGAAATATTTGAACTTTTTGTCCTTCGTTAAAAGTGTCTGCTTTAGACAAAATTATTTCTTCAATATTTAAGAATTGAAAATTTATTAAATATTTTAATAAAACATATGTTATGTTTGCACTATTTTATTAAAGTGTGAAGGATCTTTGAGAAGTGATTTAAATTTTTTGATCTTCATTAAAAAATTTTGCAATAGACAAAATCATCTAATTTTAAATAATCAAATGTTACACGTTCGAGACACGTGGAGTTTAACTAGTTCATATAAAAACCTAAAACTCTTTAATTGCTTCACTTTTTACATTTTACTTTCCAAGTTTTCAAAGAGTTCTCATTATTTTCTCATCTTACTTTTCTCATTTGTCAAGTTGTGATATAGGTTTTTTTCTCTTCTTTCTCTTTTTATGGAATTATGTTATAATTAATTACTTTATGAAGTTAAGTTTTTAATAAGTTGTCTAATGCTTCATTCTTTTGTGTGCTCACATTTTATGTGAAGAAAACTTTCAGACAATCTACTGTGACTAGTGACTTAGAAATTGAACTACTTAGGTATCCACATAATATTATTTTTAGATAATAGTTTAGACCTCTTAGTAATTTGTCAACTTACTTTTTATTGGAACTACTCTATGACCATTGTTTTTTTTTTCATCTTTTTAGTGAAAACATTTAATTTTTTTCTTCAATCACATTATAATTGTAAAAAAAAACCGAGAAAACCGAAAAACCAAAAAAAACCCGACTAAAACCGAAATAAAAAACCGATTGCATATTGGTTTAATTTGGTTTATAGATCTAGAAAATCGACATTATTGGTTTGATTATATTTTAATAAAAAAACGAACCAACCCAACCTATGTACACCCCTAATGATAGGTATGTCTTTTTTTTCCAGGTTGATGAGCTTGATGTTTCAAAGGTTTGCTCTTCAACTTTCATTCATTATTTCTTTTGTTTTTAACAAATTTCTTTCCATTATTTCTTTTAATTATGCGATTTTGATAAATTAATAAAACATGTAAGGTTGGATATATGTATATACATGTAAATCATTAGTTTATTATTTAACAGTTCAATTATGTATTATGTTATCTAACCTATTATGTATAATAAAGGAAAAGTTTTTACATATCATATAGTGTTATAATTGTTTCAAGCAGAGATTCCATAAATTTTTCACTTTGATTTTTGAATATTTCAGCATAGGTAATTTTTTTTTTCTCTAAATCTTATCAATCACACTAGAGATTTGAGAATAAAATTATTAGTAACTTTTTAGCAAATAAAAATAAATAAATTATATCACTTCTACAACTGCTAGCTACTTTTATTAGACAACATTCTCATAATTAATGTCTATATCTCATATTTCATAGTTATATCATTCTAAAAGTAATAACATATAAAGTTCAAAACTGAATTAGCAAAATGTCAATCAAAAGTTCAACCTCCTGGACACCCGTTAAATTCTCACCCTTTAAATTTAATTTAATTCATTGAAAGATTATAATTCATTTTAGTAATTTAAATAAAAAGAATACGGAAAAGTAACTAGCTCTTTAAACACAAAAAAAGTAGCTACATACACATACATGCATGCATGCATACATACATACATACATACATACATACATACATACATACATACATACATGGCCAAACCCATCGGTGGCCCCCTAAATTTGACACGATCTTTCACTTAGGCACCTCAAGTGGCCGTTGTTCATTTTTGACACCTCAAGTAGCTTACGAATGTGTTATTTTGGAACCTTTTTACATCAGTTCTAGCACGTGAATTACACTCGCTTTTTGACATGGATTAAATGACCAATTAATTTGTGCCAACTCACTTTAAATTGCCACGTCATTATATGCATCCACAATTTTAAAAAAAAAAAGGAAAAAAAATACATTATAAGGTCTCCAATGAATTAATGACACGTGACTTTTGACCAAATAATTACAAAACTTCATCTTCCTCACCCCAACCATTCTTCAAGCTCTCCATCAATAGAGGTTGCAACTTCTATAGCATTTGTAATATCAGATAACTCAAATTCCATTCCAACCAATTCAGCAACAACTTAGTCTGGATCCATTTACTTTCACTCTAATAATTGCTTCAACAACAATGCGGCTAAGACAACACATACATAAAAAATTAAATATTCTAGATTGAACTAAAATCAAGCAAATTGTAAACTTCTGAACTTAGAGGGGGGGGGGGGGAGAACTCATATACAAGTACATTGACGTTTGGGAACTTAAAATAGCTTAAAATAATACAAATAATCTAATTATTCTCTAAATTTAACCAAGAATTTAATAAACAAGAGATTTTCAAACTAGATCTTCAAGCTTAACCTCCATATTTTCAATCCGCATTAATAGCTTCTCGAATTTCAGATATATGACTAAAAAACATGGAGGAGAAGAGGCCAGTGTTCAATTAAAACATTAATCGACAAAAGAAAATTAATGGAGGTTGAAAGATGTAGGATGCTCCATTAATGGAGGTTGAAAGATGTAGGATGAAAAAATAGGGAAGAAGATGGTTAAGTTAAATGAAAAATTGGCTAAAATAGCATTGCCACGCGCCCAAAAGCGAGTGTGATACACTCTCTTTGCTGAATCAGCAAAAGGTGTCAAAGTGACACAGTTTATGGCTACTTAAGGTGTCAAAAGTGAACAACGTCCACTTGAGGTGTCTAAGTGAAAGATCGTGCCAAGTTTAGGGGGCCACCGATGGGTTTGACATATATATATATATAGGAGAAACATAGAGGAGGTGATGTGACACTCATCTATGATCTCTATTGCTATTTATCTATTTTTGTGATTATTTTGATTATTTTTTAATTTTAAAAGACTAAAAGTTCACCTTAACATTATACACAACATTAAAGATAGTCATATTAAATTCCTTTCATCATCAATGCTATTATATTTTTCTCATTTATGTGCTATTTAAGAAAAAAAATTAAAAATCACTCTTTAAACTCTCTTAATCATGTTAAATATGTAAAAAAAAAAAAAGTGAAAACTCAATAATATATATATATTCGTTATTTGATTTACTTTAGAAAAAAATAACAAACGAATTAAAAATAATAAGCATATATTGTTCACTAATTCTGCATTTTATTCTCATTTATTTTCTTATGATAAAAATGCTAAGAAAGATGTGTGTATTGTATGTTTTCTCTATGTAACTTATTTAGTTTGAATTTTTACTATAGCAAGTTTTTATTTTCATTTAGATGCAAATTAGTTATTATAATTTTATGTATAACTCATGTTTATAAGTCCGATTCAGTCAGAATAGGAGCATTCCATGAAATCTAAAGTAAAGGAAAGAAAAAAATCAATAATGTTCTATTTTTTTACAATGAGTTTAATAACCAAAATTATTTATATTGCATTTACTATATCTAACGTTATATCTATATATATATATATATATATAGTAACGTTAGACATTAAGTAGGTGATGTGTCACATTTCTTGTTGTGTTTTGTACAATTTTAAAAAATGTCAGTAAATTTATTCTATAAATTTTATTGAGTTAGAAAAATAGAAAAATAAATTATAAAAAACAATAAATGACAAAATCATAATATAGATATTTTAGTAGAATCAGAGATATAGAAAATTATTTAAAAAATTTATACATTATGAGAGGGTAATACAAAATTTTTCTCCTTACATTATGTCTTGACTAGGTTCAAATATCAAGAAATACTCCATATTAAATTACATAACACAATTAGATATCTAAAAAACAAATAAAAAATCATATATTTGTATATGTAGATATTCACATAAAAATTCAATCTATTAAAATCAAACTTTACATTCATAAGAAAAGTAAAGAGAATAGTTTCACCGATGTACAAAGCATCTGTAAAAAAATTAAATTTATGACCACGCGAAGCGTGATTAAGTTCACTAGTATATAATAATATTGATGGAATATATCGGCAACTTTAAATTTATTAGTAAATTTTATTAAAAACTTGAACCATATGTTCAAATCGAGCACCTGAATACATGATAAATTGTTCCACTTAGACAACCCTGCCTCAAAGTTTGTCGCATTCTTTAATCATATGCATTAATTTCAATAAGTCATAAAACCTTGGCATGTTCTTAAGAAGGTGACATAATTTATGTAGTTAACTTAAATACTTAACAGATGCTTGAGAATAAGCAGAAATAGAATTTCAAAATTGAAAGTATCTAGCGGAATATTTTATCATGTGTTCATTTGAAACATGTCGTAGTTCAAGTGTTCAAATGAAATTTACCGACAAGTTTAAGGGGTTGTCAAGATATTCCACCTAACATGCTTGTACCTTAGATATTAACAAATATAAGATAACTAATTCAACTAAATTCCTCATCTCTTTTTTTCCTAAATTCCTCATCTTTATATGTTCAAAAAATATTAAATTCGATCATTGTATTAATATATAACACTCATTCTCAATAGTTGAACAAATATTGCATTTAGTGCAACGGCAATAGCTATTTTTAAAATAAATTGTTTTCTTACTGTTTTATATTAATTGACATGATGTACATGTACGGAAGCACGTACACTAAAATCAGTTGAGCTAAAAGTATTAATCAGTTACTTCGTACTAAGTAGGTAAATTATTTCTTCTACCAGCTGCTATCAAATATATCATCATTCGTAATTCTAAAAGCTATTACCATTAATCCCGACTTTTGACCCCAGTAAATGCCACTGGAACTCGAGAATTAACAAGTAACAAGTGGAATTCAAGGAAGGATTCATGAGGTTCAAAAGTTTGCTAGAGTTTCAAAAGCAAGAAAGAATTTATGGGGTTGAACCTTTATAAGTTCTTTTGTGTTTTAAGCATGATGCTTTTGTCCAAATTTTATTTCACATTAAAGTGATTATTTCCTTATTACTTTTTAAACAAGGACTAAAAACACAGCAATTTCCACATAATGGTGAATGGGCTCTGCCGTCAATGATTGTGAATGATGAAGTGTGGCAACAAGAATTTAGAAAAGGTGAAAAAAGAAGTCTATTGTTAATAATTTTCCCTCTTCTTTACTTACATTTGCATTTCCTGGAACTTATGAAACAATTCCCTCTTCTATTTTCAAATCAAGATGGATTTGAACTATTCTCTTCAGGAAATAAAGGATATCACCAAGCTAATAAATGGTCAATTCACCACATAATTACTAAAAGCCCATCTCTTGGGAAAAGGAATACAACATAATGCATAGACTCTTGCATATGGATTAAGAATAAGATGTGGCTCTTCTGAGAGAATCAGCACTCTTTACACCAAACAAACTCCAATATACTAACGCCAAACAGTGTAATTTGAGTGAATCAATGAAGCACACGAGGCATCTATTGCCATAAAATTGATGCATACTCCCTACAAGTCCGTATCGCTTTCTAATACTACTGTAGGAACCATTACAACAACAGCTACTATGTATTTTGGTTATGGAGAGTGCTTTGTATTGTCCATCTTAAGCCCAGGATAGGAGAAATCCATTATAACACCATCCATTTGATGATTTGTAGGAGGGCTGCACAATGAAGACAGTTGAGGCTTTGATGTGCAAAATGAAAAAGTAGGTGAGAAAGTGGAGAGTTTAGAAGCTTTTTTTTTTTTTGAGAGCAAGCAAGAAGTGGATTAACAACAAAGCATCGAGAGGATGAAAGATTTACAAAAGTAGGAACAGTCAGCTCTAGAGAGGGCAAACACAAAACCTATCATAATACAAGAGAGCTGACAAAATCCAAGAATTGTTCATGTTTATACAAAGGTGTAAGGTTAACCCAACTAAAAAGTAAGACTTAACATATGCCCTTGAAATTGGAGCTGTTAGTTGAGACGCCATCAGAACATCCCACAAAACAACAGCAGGAACCATAGACCATAATCTTCTGAAAGACTTCTCAAATTTCCAATTGCTCCAGCTGACAACCTTCTCTGAAACTCTTAGGCATAACCCACTGAAGACCAAAAAGGGAGAACACTGACCGGATGTCTATAGCAATAGGGCAGTGCAATAAAAGGTGGTTGACAGTTTCTACACTGTTTAAATACATATAGCATCCTGTTGGCTGAGCTGAATCCTCTTCAGTTGAGGTTGTCTAAAGTGGCATGAATTTTTCAGAGCTAGCAAGCAAAAAGCACTAATCTTGGGGAGCGATTTGACCTTCCATATTAGCTTCATGGCCACTGATCAATTACAGTTATGTTGGAACTCAAAAGTTGGTAATTGACTTTGACCAAGTAGGAACTATCCATGTTGTTGCCCCATTTGAGCATGTCTTTTTTCAGGGGATTGACAGCAGTAGAGTAATCTTCCCATAAGTGCTGCAAGTGCATCAAACTCCCAATCATTCAGGTCCCTTCTCAGTCTAGGACACCAAGTGCGCCCCTCCCAATTTTGTGAGACAGTGGAATCAGGATCAGAGGCAATAGATAATATCATGGGGTAGAGCTCCTTCAATAGATTCTGACCAAGCCAAGGGTCTTTTCCAGAGAGGATGTGGTTCCCACTACCCATTCCTACCTGTAGAGTTGTTTTAGAAGTGAAATCAGTCCACAATTTCCTGATTCCTTTCCACAATCCACAATCATGAAGTAATCTACTAGGCTCAGTAACCCAATGGCTATCATGTCCACATTAAGCTTGGATCACTTCCTTCCTAAGTCCCATGCCCTCTTGATTATACCTCCAATGCCATTTAAAGAGCATGCTTTTGCTATGTAGCCAGGTCCTTGACTCCTAGTCCACCAAGTGATCTTGGGATAGCAACCTTCTCCCATTTCATTAAGTGAAGTTTGTGGGACTCGTTATTGCCATCCCAAAAGAATGAACTAATGCTATCAAGCTTCTGCAATATTTCATCTGGTACAGGGAATAAGGACATGAAATAAGTCAGAATGTTGTATAACACATTGTTAATCAAAGTAATTCTGTCTCCAAGAAAGAGGTTGTTGTTGCCAGGTGGCCGGCGTTTTCTCAAACTTTTCAACCATCCCATTCCATATCTCAACAGATCTGCAGCTAGCCCCCAATGGGAGTCCCAAGTAGATAGTTGGGGAAGTCCCTGTATTGCAGAAGCTTAATATTAATGCCCGGACACAACTCTTTGCAAATTTTAGTTTTACCAAATTCCACGGGGACATGAGTTTGCCAGAGTTTCTTAGCTATCACAGAACCAAAAAACATTTGGATATTTTTACAATCTCCTTGCTGTTGACACCTAATTTTTGCCCTCCCTAATCAAGATTAATTTCGAGCTTCTTCGGTTTCAATAAAATCGAAATATTTATTGAATAGAACTTTTTCAAAAGAATATTCACCTGGGCAAGTTTGTCATTTTGAGTGACGATTATACATTATTGTATTCCATTATACGAAATTATGTAGTTTTGTCACTTAAATAATATCGGATTTTAATCAAAGATTATTTTGAAAATAAGTTCAAACAGTTGAAGTCTTGATTTAAATATGATTATTCTGAAAAAATAATATATTTGGAGAAATATTGATTCAATTTTATCGAATCAAGAAGCTTGGGATTGAAAGAAGTATTGATTCGTGTCAAATTTCGATCTAATTTGACCATCCTGTGAAATTTGATCATAAGTGAAGTTAAAGTGGCCACAATTGCGATGTACTTGGCTAATTAACTTTCAATTTGGTCGAAATTCAAATAGGATAGGCTCAATTAAAATCGAAATTATCTTTTTGAATAACCCCAAATTTAATTAGGGGTTATTTTTTAAATGATACCCAAGAAATTACCCAATTAGAAACCAAATAATCCAATTCAAGCTTAATCATCAACCCACTCCATACCCAAGCCCAGTCCAACAACCATCCAACCTTAGCTCCATTTAACACCCAACTTAATCAGCACTACCCCCAGGCCCAATTCCCTAATGTTAGCAGCCCAAATTAATAACTGACCGTCCCAAGCCCAATCCATACCGGCTGAACCAGCCCACCTAAGATCCCTCTTCTCCTCCAAAACAGCAACACCATCGATAATCACCAGGAACCCACGAACAACTTCAGCTCCAACCCGATTCCAATCAGCTTCGACCCGACAAAATACCCTATTTCTCCTCTCCCTTACTCCGATCGTACTCCCCACGTGAGTAGCATATGGGTTCGTACCACGGGGGTTCCGAGAATCCTCTAGAAGATGTGTAGGTGTCCCTTCAACGGATAAATTCAGCAAATTTCAGGGTACTCGTACGTTTTCGTACATTATTTGGCTAATTTCCATTGGTTTTGGGAAAGAATCCGTTTTCCCCAAACCCTAGTGGTACATCGATTCCAGAAGAGGTACAAATTGAGGGCAAAATGGAGCTGGAGGGAGGGTTTCGAATTTGAAATGGGATATTTTCGAAAATCCCTGGAATGCCCTCAACCCCTTCTATAAAAAGGCTCATAGAGAGCCGAGGAAAAGGGGTTTTAGAAAGTCTGGGGGGTTAGGGTTCTTTCATAGAAGTTTTGGGGGGCTCTTCTCTCTTCTCTCCAAGCTAGTTTCGAAATTTCTAAGAGGAAAAGCGAAGGGACGCTCTGTTGGTGGTCGACGTCACGAGATTTCGGTAGCGACGATTTTGCTTATAGCTCGTCATCCCGTTTTCTACCCCGAAAGAGGTAAACATATCTCTCCCTTCTAGTTTTATTGTCACTTTCTCGTTCATCTCATTTCTCCATATTAGTCGTTCTTTGGTTATTAATACTTTAACAGTAATACGCTGGGAATTTGTTGCTGGAGAAAGTTTTAAAGATCATAGGTTGCTCTTTTTGCGAATGATGATGTTGTTTGTATTGCGACATTAGGATTAATTTCTGCCTTGATTGTCTGATATGTGCCATCATCGTCTTTGTCTCGATTCTGTGATTGGTCATCTATTCTTGGCGTTACTGATTAATTGTCCTCCTAATGAATCATTTTGTCGACTGTCTGTTGTTTGAAGTAGTTGAAGATCATGTTGTGATTATCGCTTAATAATTTTCATCCCCTTGTTGCCCTGTTCGTAGTTGTAGTTTTATAATCTTGAGTACTGGGTGTAGCTCGCTAGGAGGCTATGAAAGCCCCAGGTTTCATATAAATTGTGAGCTTTCGAACTTCGTTGTCGTTTCCGCATTTAGGACATATTGATTTTCAGAACTTCTGATTTTGTTAGGATTCATCTGGGAGCATTTACTTTTTTGCTCATACAATGTTTCTTTTTTTTTCTTTTGATGAAAATTTCCTTGAATTCGGCTTCGTGTATGCTTTATTGCTTGAATGATGAGCTTCTAGCCTAAAGATTGTTGCTAATATCCTGTTCTAAAAAGGGGTTAAAGTCCACGCCTTTTCGTCGATTTCGCATTAGAATTGAATTTTGTGGTTTCAAGTTTGTGCTACGTTTTTCTTTTGGGTTTCTCTGCTGTCATAAGGCCTAAACGGGCGTAAATGGCTTGAGGAAAGTGTGTGTCATTTAAGTTGACGAAGGACACGCTAATACCTATTTTCAAAAAAAATGGGCCATTGGGTCCTCGAAATAGTCAGGTTCCTTTAAGATAAAACGAATTGTGGTGCGACTTAGTGAGTACTGTGTCATGATAATATTATTTATTAACTACTAAAACTTGTTTAGCATATCGTGAAGATTCTGTTTTCTTTTACCCAGCCTATTTCACGTCGCGATTTCATACTTTTCATTATTAAGTTTGATCCCCGTTTCAGTGCTATCCTTGTTTGATGTAGAATTCATGTACAACCTCCCTTTGATTTAGTATTCCTCGGCCTAATAACAAGTTTAATGATTTAGTTTTGTGACTTATGTTCCAAACTTTACTAACGAAATTGCTGTGACACTAGGCTTTTCTTTCTCTTCTCGTTGCTAGTTATAAACTCATTGCAGACGTGTGCTTGAACACTATGGCCTGATTCACTGTCCTTTTTTATTTTATTGTATTTTTATGTTTGTTTTGGTTCCTTGTATCAGTTGGTCATGGCCTTTCTCATTCTTAAGGCTCCTATTGACAAAAGATGTCAAACCAGGGTAAAGAAATATTTTACAAGTTTCTTTATTCCGTTGAAAGTTACAAGTTCTTTCTTAAGTCTTTTAGTTTATACTTTTGAGTCACCAAAGTCTCCTATAACCTTAATACACAATCTGTTAACGTTGTTTGCTTGCAATTGTGAGAATTTCCTATTTTACCTTATCCTATTGTTTGTTTGGAAATCATTAGTCAATGAAAGTTCTTCTTCAACCTTGCAAGCCATGTGTTTCATATTCCTAGAGTTCATATAAATTTTATGGTTTCATGTGTCTATATGTAGTAAGTGAATTGGTGTGTTCTTTTGTTTAAAATGTTGTCTTCTTCATCACATAATTCATTTACAAGTATAGAATTTTTGAGAATATACATTAATTCGCTCTTTTGTCTTTTCCTTTCTTTGCATGAATATACCTCGGAGTCCAAACGGGCTTGTTTCTTGCATTTCCTTAATGGGCCATTGCCCGTCTCATTGAATCAAGCCCAAAAGAAAAATCCAAGAATCCATCGCATGGCATACGAAGTTGCAAGGAGTCGAAAGGAAAACGGGTTAAAGTCCCGTTCTTGAAGCGGCTACGAGACCCCCAAAGTCTCATTTATTATTTTGGTTTATTTACTTATTGTCGTCTTCATTTATTTATTTATTCATTTATTTATTTATTTCCTTATGTATTCATTTGGGCCTCGAAGTCAAAGTTGTACTTAATACAGGTGAAGCGAGACTCAAGCTAAAGGCTCGAAAACATAGAATTAGGACAGGTCGAAGACGGGCTGAAAGCCCAATATCTAGATTAGGACAGGGTTGTCGATTTTCGCCTAATGACTCAAGTCCTTCTGCTTCTACCCTTTCCCTTACTTTTGCTAATTTGTTTTTATGTGTTTTCGCTAAAAATTGGTTTTGCATAGACACCAAAATATTCCTAAAATCGCTTTTCTTTTCAAAAACCAACATTTTCAAGGTTAATCAAAGACGATTTTTAAACAGTTCGGATAACCGCAAATTAGCGAACGTTTTAGGTGCCTAACACCTTCCTAAAACGTTAATAGGAATTACTTACTCGGAATCTTCAAAACTTAAAACGATTTTTCTGTTTTGAATCGTTTGAAGTAACTCTCTAAAAGTTTCTTAATTCCTTTTCAAAATTAAGTGGCGACTCTTCTCAAAAAGTCAAAATTTCTCCGCAAAACACTTATATTTTAAAGGACTCAAAACGTTTCTTTCCATACCCATTCCCCAGTTACTAAGCATGTTAAGAAAGAAAAGAACAAGAAAAAAATGGCAAAAGAGAGCACAAGAAGGAAAGAGCAAGAAAACCAGGGAAGGCCGGTAACAAATCGATTTCTTAGTATAGAGTTCAACTCATCTGACAAGAGCACAATGACACTGCCATTGCTAAGCCTCTGAGTTATCTCAGCCTGCAAAATGAGAAGCCAATATGGGAAACTACTAGTTAGATATAATAAACCAAGTATAACTACTAAATTCAGATAGAAACAGAACATCAACATATTGATAGTTTAATGCAGGTGCAACATAAAAGAATTCTATTTACATCTAGAGCTAAAAATTTCCTCTCATAAGGTCAATAGTTATCTTGGTTTATGGGGAAAAAGGATAACTAATTGAGACATTAACTCATCAAGTTTCATAACCCGCTAATGTTATCACCTGGATAGATGGACTTGGATTGAAGGAGGCATTTTGAGTCCATCAGTTCATATGCAGTGATTTAATATGGTAAGAGATAGATGTCTACCATGAAAATCATACAGTTGCAGCTCACCCAAGTAATTTCCTTCTTATGTTTATTCAAATAGTTGACTCTTGATGAAGACAAGCATATTACCCTCTCTCTCTCTCTCTCTCACCCTGCCGCTTCCAGAACACTCCCCCCCACCCCATCCAAGGGAAAAAAAAAACAACCATCCCAAAATAACCTCAAGATCAAGAAGAGCCAGCATATATAGAAGACAACGGAAGACCTTGCTCAACCAAATAAACATAGCAGCAAATAAAAGCCAAAAAGTTGCCACTCTATCTCCCCTCATCATGCAAAGGCTCTTGTTTTCCCTTCCCTTTCCAAGCTGACACTTTCTTCCCTCCTCCCTCCCCACTGCACCAAGTTCACCATTTTTCCTTGTCCTATCTTCTCCATGCCCAAAGATGCAACCACTAGTTATCTTTCTTCCTCCTTCCCACTTATCTACACTTACACCAGAACCCCTATCCACATCCTTCATAACTAAAAGAAGCCCTTAAACAGCAAGCAACAACATTGTAAAATAGAAAATGATGGTCAAAGAGAACTTCTACAAATTAAATGCAAGTCAACATGTCCAAGAAAAAGAGAACAGACTTGACGCCTCGAGACAGTAAACTTCTAAAGCTTATGTCAAATGCTGAATACCAAAGGATGGAGTGATAAGAGCAAGTAATAACTTGGAGAGCGGACATATTTACTCATGGGTGAAAATGTGCTGGTTGAACTGGATATAATTTGGAAAGAGAATGGGCCTTTTAAATATTGACTTAAAACCCATCATTTGACCTATTCAATCCTTTCAGAACCTTATAAAATCTAATGAAGTTAAACTATTGTTACAAGCTAAACCTTCTATCTTTTAGCTTCAATTAAAGAATGACAGAAAGATTGATTTCTTTTTCTTTTCCAAAGGACTGACACTTCAAACAATAAGAAAGGAAATGAAAAAGAGGTCCAAGAAAGATGAACAGGAAGCAACATATAACTAGAAAAGATCTTGTGTTTTTGAATTGATCAGTTAAAGAAGAAAATTAGCCACAAAAAGTTGTCGCTAATTGAGCCACTGCAGAAGGCCATTTGATGCGACATGTATCCAACTGGTTTATATTTTAACACATACGCACCACATTCAGCTTAAATAGTTGATGGAACTAAAGGCCTGCATTCTCCCTCCAAGTATATATATGTTGAACTTCAGATGAAATCAAGGACTTTAGACAGATGACCACTATACAACTTTGTGTGTCACAAAATTGATGGAGATAAGTAATTACTATAGATTAAGGTAGCCCTTAAAAGAACTCAAAATCAGTAAAGACTACCAAATTGCTTATTAGACCAGAAGGATGCACTATAGTCAAATATTCAAAAAAGAATTCGTGAAAGAAAAGAATTGGTAACATAGTCAAATTTTCAATTATTTCCAGCAATTAAACATCTTCTAATCATGCAAAATGTAACTACCCAAGTTTGGAAGTCAAGCGATAATTTCCAAAATCAGGAAGGCATACGAGAAACTGGAAAATTACCTTTCAGTATTTAGATCTTTTGCAGTTACTTGTGATGGGATCCTAGTATGCAAAGAAGTACAGAAGAGGTCATTATTCCTTCCATGCCAACTTTCAGAGGCTGCACTTTTAGACAGCACTGTCAAAATGTTGCTTTCTAACAGTGTTATGCATTTCATGTAGCACCGCAATCAGTATTCGTTTCATGACAACTAGACACCTTTCAGAGGTGGTACTTTTAGATGGCACTGCCAAAATGTAGCTTTCTAACAGCTATATGCATCTCATGTAGCACTGCATGATGTGTCCTATATTAAGGTAAGCTATCAAAGTAACTTCCGTAGATCTATAAAATAAGGAGGTAAGGACTAAACAGAATAGCAAACCTCTTTAACAGGAAAAACTCCTATCCAAGAAA
Organism: Capsicum annuum; assembly: GCF_002878395.1. Taxonomy (NCBI): domain Eukaryota; kingdom Viridiplantae; phylum Streptophyta; class Magnoliopsida; order Solanales; family Solanaceae; genus Capsicum; species Capsicum annuum. The sequence goes on from NC_061114.1 coordinate 183,383,296, forward strand.
ATTAAGAAAGAGAAGAACAATTAGCTTTTTAAGACGTATAAATAGAAAGAATAGATCAGCCACCATTATGCGATCAAAAGATATGTGTGCCAAAAGAGAATTGAGACAAAAGTGCCACAACATCTCAACCCTGCATACAAAAGAGAATTGAGACAAAAGTGCCACAACATCTCAACCCAGCATAGAATCAAATACATCAAGCAAGTGACTTTATTCACCTTACCTACAGATCTGCACCTAGGCTGTGCCCAATAGTTTGTCCATAAGGAGGCAATATCGTTTCTAATTTCTTTGTCATTTGGTACAGCTTCTGTAACTTTTCCTCCTCTCCTAGCTGTAAGAGAGACCTCTTCAACATTTGAAACACTAGCTCGCTCATGTGCCTACCCCTCTTCAACATTTCCTCAGAGCACTCAAATGCTTCTTCAACTCTCCCACGGGAACACAATCCTGTGACCAGAATTTCCAAGGAATGGCAGTGTGGACAGTTCCCTTTATCCATCAGGTAATTCCATAAACTCAAACCCAGATCAACTCTGTCGTTTCCACAGAAGAATTTCATCAGAGTCACAACCGTACGTGCCTTAGGCAAGAAATTTCTGTTGATCATCCTTTCATAAAGAGCAATGACACCACCAACATCATTTGATCTTATAAATCCCCAAAACATAGTGTGGTAAGTTAAATAGTCAAACTCAATATTTTTCTCCTCCATCTCATCCATTAAGACTGCAGCAGATTTAACATCCCTAGATTTGCTAAGTGAACTCAAGAGGGCATTATAGGCTCCAGTATCTGGTTGCAAATTTCTCTTGAAGATTTCATCGAAGAGTTCTTTGGCTTTAGTTATATTATGAGCAATCCCTGCTCCATGAATCAAAGTTGTTATCGTTTCTATTGTAGGCAAGCAATTTACCTTATCCATTTCTTCAAATAGCTTCAAAGCATCACCAAGACGACCTTTTTTGCAGTATGCATCAATTCTTATACTGTATGTTACGCAATTAAGCTTAAAACCTCTTTTAACCATCTCATGGTAAAATAACTCTACCGCGGTAATATCCCCTGATTCCTTGAACCCCAAAAGCAAGATATTCATTGTCTTGGTATCAGGTGGGAACCTAGAATGGAGTTTGTTGAATACTGAACGAGCTTCTTTCATCTGCCTCTGCGTGCAAAATGCTCGAAGAAGAATATTGAACTCTTCGGTGCCAAATTTCTTCCCGGGGAATAAATGTTGCTCCATCTTCTCAAATGCTTCAAGGGTATCTTCATAGGACTGATATTTTGCTATTCTTGATAGCATGATGCTCATTGACTTAAGGGTGAGCAACGACGGTTGTAGCTGGTGAATTTTCTTCATTAGTTCCCAGCCTTTATCAAAGTAACGCATTCTTGCTAGTACATGAAGTGTCTTTTCAAATGCATCAGAGGTCGGACTATACTCAGAATGGCGGAGACAGAACTCAAAAAATTCATATGCTTTAAGACCATTTGCATGTGCTGCAAATAGGCGACCAAGGACATTTTCAACAAACGTGGTAGATAGGACACTTGGAGAGATATGATGTTTAAGCATTGGTTGCAGAGGCTGAACAGGAAAAGGGTGGTCATTGATGATCCTAGCAATTGTTTCAATTTCATCTTTTGCTTCAGAAACAGACTGAACCACACTGCTTGACCAAAAGAGATGTCCAACGACTCGCTGAACTTGACCAAATCTATCTATTCGTTTAGAAATCACGACCACCATTTCATGTAACAAGTCAGAGTTTTGTGCTTCAATCAATACAAGCAAAGATTACAACCACACCTTATCCTATCTGAGCGAGCTGACGGTTCTTTCACAATTATGAGAACTTGATATCTACATAGGTTTTAGGAATCTATCAAAAAAAGGAAATATCTAAAAGTTCATCCACTCAGAGCAATTAAAGGCATCGTGTGACAACACAAAAATAATAATAGCATTTCTAAGTGAAAAATACAAACAGCAACGCAGCCTATCATTCTACAGAAACACATTGCTTTTATAAAAGATTGCTCATACATTCGATAAATCTTTATTCTCCCGTTCATCTTTACTTGTTCATGTTTGACTTGGAACACTCCTTTAAGAAAAAATAAATAAAAGGGTAAGTTTATCATATCACCCCTATTATTTATAAGTCATCCAAATGTTGAAAAAATGAATACTAGTATTTAATAACAAAGGTAAAATAGATTCAAGATTGTAAATTATCTCTTGGTTTTCCAAACTAGACAACTATTTTAAGTATACTGGACAAGTAAAGATGGACGGAACACTTACCACCAAATCTTTCTTATACATACTTAGCAACTAAATGCAAAATTTAGGGTTCAACTTCCATAGCAATAACACTAACACTGGTACTCTAAAGCTCTTGGAAATTAGATACTCCCTCCATTTTTTAGTTGACCCTTATACTAAAAATATTTATTTCAATTTATGAAATCAATAGAAATTAATTAGTATGTTTCTTCAACACTACCCTATATTAAATGACTCTGTTTAGTGTATATGCTCAAAGTTAAAATTTTAAAGCATAATTAATAGAGCTACTTTAGAAAAATAAATCCACAATAAAATTTATTTTCTTAGAAGTGTCAAGTCAACAAGTCCAACTAAAATGAATCGGAGGGAGTATAAACATCTAAAGAAGCATCAATGAGTTAAACGAAAAAGCTCTTAAAGTTTTTTTAACTAAATTGGTTAATCGCAAACCAAAAAGAAAAAAAGAGAAGTTTTATGAAAATCAATTGATTTCAAATGTTTGTGCAACTTACAAGAGACAAATGTGAAAGGCCGTCGAAATTTGGGAATTTGTTCATTCTTTCCCCCAGCAAATTTGCAGAGACAGCCTATTTGTAGAATGTGTAGTCACATTTTTCAGAACTTTACATTTGTAGCCATTTAGGGATCTCAGTATTAAAATTACCATTGTTGCAAAATGGCGGCTCTTGAATATTTAAAACGGAAAATGATCACATATACCCGATGCCCGACCTATTAAAAATGATACCTAAATACCTTTCGTGAAACTTTTTAGTTATTTATACCCTTAACGTCTAATTTCGATTATGTATATATTTTCAAATTACTAAAATAGTATGTATATATTCTTCAATTAGATGATGTGTGTCATATGTCCTTATCCTAAAGAAATTAACTCATTTTTCTTGACCATTTATCCCCCAGACTGCTAGCGAAATAATTTATGACCGAAGTTGGAAGCGAATTTCGCTCACGTGTCATCATCCTAAAGAAAAGTTCTATGACTGGATTGGCTTTGATTCGCCAAGAAATAGGCATGGCAAAACTTGCTTCCAACTCTGCCACATAACATTCGTCGACATGTCTGCTAAGGGAAAATGGGTCGATTCCTTTAGGCTGAGGACATGTGGCACACATCGTCTAACTAAAGAGTATATACATATAATTTTAATAATTTGAGGATATATGTGTACCCAAAGTTAGACTTCAAGGATATAACTAACCCAAAAGTACAACGAAAAATATTTACGTACCATTTTCAATAATAAAGGGATATATATGACCTTTTTTCATATTTAAAAGGCAAAATGCCTTGATAGACCTGTGTACTATGTTCGTTTTGTAATGTGAATACTCCTACTTACATGTTTGTCATTTGTACCCTTGAACACATTAAAAAGCAACATTTTAAACACTATTTCGATGCGTGCAACATACTTGTCTCACGTTAGTTGGCACGTCATTTTTAAGTATTACATTAAATTCCACATCATTTTTAAAATGCCACATAAAAAATTAAATATTAAAAAATGAAAATTTAAATTGATAATTAATAAAAAAAAAAAGTAAAATGGTGGGGGCTCTTTCCTTTGCTGCTTCTTAAACTCTTCAATTTATCATATTTCTCTCTCTATAATTTTCAACTTTGCTTCTTCCCTTTTGCTTTGAATCTTCTAATACAGACGATTTTTTCAGGAAAAGATTTTGCTTTAATCAAAAGAATACTCACAAAAAAAAAACTTATCAATGAAATTCAAGGAATAATTTTGTGAACTTGTGGGCTACCATTACATTTCATTCCTCACAAGCAAAGCAAAGCAAAACAATCAGTTAATTACCGTCACTATTACTGCACCACTGTGTGAAGTTCCAACAAAATCAACTCCACCACACCAAAATATTTTCTTGATGTTAACACTCAGTTTAAAAAATAGAAACTATTACCCATTTCATTTCATGAGCTGAATAATTCATTTTATCTTTCAATTGCTTATATCCATCTTGAATTCCTAACAGAAAAAAAAAACGAATTTCTCTTCGAATCACCCAACTTACCCTTCAATTACTTATACTCAAATCTTGAATTCCTACAAGGAGCATGAATTTATCTTTAAATTAGGTTTATCAAATTCGGATACTTGAAAATTTTATGGACATCGATGATTTACTTGATACAAATAATTGGGGGGGGGGGGGGGGGGGAGGGGGGGGTGTGTGGTGCTGGGGGGGGGGGGGGGACATGGAGAGGGGGAGGGGTAGATGAGAAGAGAGAGTTTTGGGAATTTTGTTTTAAATTTGGTGTTCCTTTTTAATAATTAATTTACCTATTATAATCTTCTTTTTTTAAAAAAATGTTTTAATGTAAAATTGATCAAAAAATGTCCCTCACGTGCATCCATGCGTGTGTAATAACGCGTTTCGTCTAACTCAACTGATTTTGTTCCATATAAGCTTGGTCAACGGTCAAGGAATTTAAAATATTGAGTTTTAATGGGTTCAGGGGTTCAGATGACAAATATATAAGTGAAAGTATCTACATTACAAAACGACCATAGTACAAGGGTCCATCGAGCCATTTCACCCATTTAAAGTGAAAAATTGAATTTAAATCCAATGAATATTGTTAAGAAGGCTTTAAAATATTGAGTGAAATAAAAATTAGATAATTTAAACTGGGAAAAATTACTTTTAGTTACAAATACATATGTGAAACTTTGGACATACATATTTTTATTTTGGCAAGTCAAATTTCATGTGAAGACGGTGAAGCACGCTACCAAACTTCATACGCAAGTACGCCTATAGTTAGTTTCTAATTGACCAAACATATAATTTTTATAATGTTATAGCTATACTTAAATGATGTTTTTTCTTTTTTTTTAAGAAAAAGAACAGAAATGACACTTCAAATTAAATTATTTCTGTGAAATTGTAATAAAATTTAAATTTCACTTTTTAGCTATTTCAATTTGCTGGTTTGTTCTATACCGTTTCTACACATCTTCTATACAGTTTCTATACATATCTGATACATATAAATATTCTATGCGAAAATTATACAGTTTCGATACATAATTTATACAATAATTGTACTTTTTTTTACACATTTTATGCAACAATTATATAATTTTTATACACTTTCTATATATTTTTTATATATATTTTATACATATACATATTTGATAGAACTATACAATATTTATACATATATCTTATGTAGATACATATTCTATATAACAATTATATCATTTTTATATAATTATATTTAATTATTATTTCTAAACAATTAAAAAAAGAGAATATTTTTTCAGTTAAAAAATTTATAGCAAAAAAAAAACTGAAATATTTTGAAAAGGGTTGAATGGCCCAAGTTAAAAACCGTATCATTATTGTATATGGACTGTATCTGGACTACGTGGGCCAAAATGATCCAAATTAGGAAATGACCATAAAGTGAAAATAATATACTCGACTGACCACTTTTTGAAAAGATATCAAACTTGAGCTATTTTTTTTAAAAAAAGTGCTATAGAGTGTCTTATTCCATCCCTTTGTTTACTGTTCTCTACTTTGAGCCGAGGGTCTATCAGAAACAGCCTCTCTACTTTCGCGGAGAGAGCTGTATGAACTGCATACATCTTACCCTCCCAAACCCCACTCTTGTGGGAATACACTAGGTTTGTTGTTGTTGTTGTTTTTTTTTTGGTTTCCCAAGGTATCCCCACAGACGGCAGTCGTGGTTTCCCAAGGGAACTGGCCACAGAGTTTACTTCATTCGCCAGAGGCGGCGATCGAACCCCCAACCTCTTGCTTAAGGAACATGGCGCTGAACCACCATGCCAACTCTAATGGCATTGTTGTTGTTGCTATAGAATGTCTTTTTCCCCTTTTTTAATCAAATTTTTGGTGCCCTGTGAAGGCCCTTTTATAATTAATCAAAATCCAGTCATGCACTTTCCCCTTTTATCCCATATTAGATCTAATTGGATTTGGGCTTGTGATTGAGATATATGTAAAATTCAGAAGTGATGCTCACTTTGAATTTGTTAACCGTAAAAGTTACATAAATTTCAACTTTTTTGAAGCTAATTTGCAGTTAGCTACTATTTGAAATGTAATCAGAATTTAGTCACGATTTTAAATGTCTTCCATGATTAATATAATTTTCATGCTTGTGTATAATCAGAATGCATCATATAATTTGATTGGTTCAGATTGGATAATGTACTGAATATTAATCAAATTTTTGTGTCTTTCTCTTTCTTTATTTCACGATTCCTCTAATAATTAATATCAAACCAAAATTCTGTCTGAGTATGTTCGATGATTGCAACACAGTTTGAACTTTCACATCAGAAAAAATTATTTTGGTTTCCTGTATTTCTAAATACTATTTGTAGTAAAAGAGAAAAAAATAAGTAACAGTAAGTTTGATAAAGTTTGAAATTAATAGATTTAGTGGACACTAACTTCAATGTCTGAAAGATTTTGATGGTGTTGCTACGGAGAGAAGGTTAAATCCATGTAATTAATGGGAAGTATCCGATGGTACTATATTGCGGAGAAATGACTTTAAACTTGTTTGAATTCAAAAATTTAGGAAAAGTTTCAAACTTGATTTTGAAAACAGCTCTGCCACTTAATTTATTTGAAACGGAAATTAAGAAAACTTGAAGAAAATTCTAAGTCCTAAAATAGAAAAAGACTTGAATTTTTTAAGAAATTCCGGATAAGAGGTTCCTATTAACACCTCAAAAAGGATTTTAAGGCATCCGAAATATCCGCTAATACATGGTTTTTTTATTAACTTTGAAAAGCAAATATTTTTACTTAGAAAAGAAAGAATTAAAGAAAAATTTATTTGAAAATGGATGCAAAACAAGATTTAAGCAAACTTGATGGAGATATTAACTAAGTTAAAATTAGTAGAAAATAAACGAAGATAAGTGAATCTAGGCCTTTGAGAGGCCCAAACTCAATTAAGTCTCTATCCTAATCTAATCAAGTTTTTGACTGCACCTGTCCTAATTTAATAATTCGGGCTTTTGGCTACAATCGGTCCTAAATTATTTCTTGGACCTTTAAAGCCCAAAATCTGCTCCACCTATATAAAATTATAAATTGAGATTTGAGATCCATGAACCATAAACTTTAAGACTTTTTGAGTCTCAAAATAGCTAGCATCTTCAAATTAAATGGGCTTTGACCCATTTTTCTTCAACATGTACGCCATGCATCAATGTTGGGCAGTTCATTTGGGCTTGGGTTTTAGGGTTGACTGGATGGAAATGGATCTCCTTAGCCCATATGAGTAATGAAAAAAGGAGAAGAGTTCAATCGAACTTCCAACAAGTTCACATGCCACAAGTAAAGGTAAAGCATTAATATTCATCTGAAATACAAAGCGACATACTAAAAACAAAATAAAGAAACTTGTCATGAATTCAATTTAAACGACAAAACAAAAGAAATGATAGTAATGCCAAGATAAGAATGCATATACAATGTTGAGAAGAAATGAAAAACAACAGATTGAATGACACATATTTGCATACTTCATGATTTTCATATCCAGATAAAAGAAAAAGAAACGGCTATGGATATTGCAGCAAAGGCAATAAATTTCAAGAGGAAAAAAATTTGACAAAAAGATAGTTGCAAGAAAGAAATAGGACATGGGCATGTTGATATTTCTCCTTGTAAGCGCAAAGAAATATCTAAAAATTATAAATACACAATTTATCTTTTCAATATTATAAAAAATCTCAACTCCCTGAACATATTACAAAAATTCCACATATACACAGAATGTTATGTATATATCAGCTATGTTATGTATATTAATAGAAAAAGAAAGTAAAGTAATTAAAAAAATGAGAAATGAAAGATAGTATAATTACTTTTAAAAGGTTGGTATTTATGTTATTTATACAAGAAATATTCCGGTTATGTAGCCGAAGGAAATATTTTGGCCCATTATCAAGCTGTCCAACTTTTGGACTTTATTCTCATGGACCTTGATCCATTTTAATATCTCGTATATCAGTTGTATATCAAAGCTTTCTTTCACTCATTTTTCCTGTATATCCAATGTATTTTGGGAGGTATATCAGCCCAACGGTGAACCTTAACATCAGCATCTTCAGGTTCCTGACCCATTTTCCAATTTTGCATCCTATATATTAGTATCTCTCTCATATATCTTTTGTATATCGCCGCAGATCAGTCCCATTTTGGGACTTTGACATGGGATTTTGACTTGAAGGAATGAGACTTAGTCTCATAGATGCAGGGGGTTGGAGTCCAATGGATTCAATGACATACGTGTGTCAAAGAAAATACATAAAATTAGTACAAGTCCAACATAATTCATCCAAAGTGAAAGAACAGAAAGAAAATGAACAATAAGTCATTTAAAATTTCATCCATATAATGTCATTTTCAATCAATTCAAACATAAAAGAAGATACTATGCCGATTGAGGGAAAAAATAGAAGAACAGGCACATTTTAAATTTTCAGGAAAATGATCAAGTTAAGGAAGGTATAAATATCAAATGAAACATACATATTTGTCCTTTACCTTTAGAAAAAATTTCACCATATCTTCTGAAAATGACAGAACATGGTAACATGAAAATCGTAAATAAAGCAGAACATGAAAACATAAAATAAAACTTTAAGATGGTTATTTGTTATCTTTTTCGGGGAAATCAATCGGGGCTTCAAAACTTCATCGGAACAACTTCCACTGTAGTTTCAATTCGCTATTGGAATTTTAATCGATTTGAGTGAATTATTGAGAGTTCTCAAATTTCTTGGTTATGTAGGGTTAGAGGTATGCACCTTCAAAACCCACAAGTTTTTTCCCCAAAAAAAATTTCTATCCCTCTCAGGAAAAGATTGGCCCTTAATCTCATGTATTTAAAGCAGAAAATATTGATTTAAATTCGAAAAATAGCTTTGAGTGGGGGATAAGAGGTTGATTGATAAAGATGAAGAAAAATATCAGTGGGAGAAAAACATATCCCCAAAATTCAGATTCAAATTTATGGCTCCTAACTTAGATTAGATTTTGACAAGAAACAAAGAATTTCTCTAAGAAAAAGTCAGCAATCGAAGCTCGAGATCTTAGGATTTCAGATGAAGAGAGAAAGAGAGAGATTTTCGTGATTTAGTGGTACGTTCGGTTGAGTTTTTCAGTGTCCATAATTTGCGGTTGTATTGTTGTACACGTTTGAAGCAGAAGGAGAAAAGGATTAAATGAATTGACCAGGTCAGATGATTTTTAGGCTCTTTGGGAGTGGCGTGATTGGGTAAAGCTGTTGTTATTGTTGGAATGTTGGGCTAGGGGATAGGAAATATTAAGGGAGTGGGTCGGTTGCTAGGCTGGGGTGGATTAATTTAAGAAAAAATTATTGAAAATAGTATATTTAAAATTATAATTATAATAAATAATATTTTTTTCGTTTCATTTTATATCTCGTCACTTCCCCCAAATATAGTCATATCTTTTATCTTTTTTTTTTTCATCTTATTTTCTTTATTATTTTATTTTTATTTTATTTTTACTTTATTTTCTCTCTTATATTTCTTTTCTTTTTTCCTTTTTCATTTTCTAATTTTTTGTTTTCTTTTTTTTCTCTTTTCATATTTGAAGATAATTATATTCATGATTTTAAGATTTTAAAATAAAACATCATTATTGTCTTTCAGTATCTTATGTCTCTATTTTTTTTTCTTGTTAGTTTTTTTTCATCTTATTTTTTTATCATTTTATTTTTTTATTTTAATTTTTTTTTCATTTCTACTTTATTTTCTCTCTCTTCTATTTCTCTTTTTTTCTTTCTTTTTTTCGTTTTTTTTTTCTTTCTCATATCTTTTTTTTCTTTTTCTATTTTCCTTTTCTTCTTCTTCTTCTTTTTATTTTTTTTATTTTTACACTTTTATTTATCTTTCTTCCTTTTTTTTCTTTTTCACTTCTCTTTTTTTCATTTTTTTTCTTTTTATATTTTTATTTTTTTTCTTTTTTACCCTTCTATCTCTAACTTTTATTTTGAAAAGGCAAATACGTATATCACATACACATATTCAAAAAACATAAAAATACATAGCCATACAGATCTAAATATGTATTTATGGTACAAAACATACATATGTATTTACGATATACATATCATATTCATATTAAATAGTAACAAACATAACTATATTATATATCTTCATATGTATTTGCGAAATACAAAAGTAACTCATATAAAATAAGAATATACATATGGATCAGGTATGTATTCTGTAAATACATATGTAGAGCTATATGTATTTTATACGGTGTTGAATTTATCTTTGAACTATACATACTAATGTGATTTTAGAGGGTAACATATGTACTTATTTATTTTCTTTTACTGTTTAAGATATCTATCATGTATTTTTTATTACCTTTATGTATATGTATATAATTGTCATTTTATTATAGAGATTTTGTGTCATATATGTTTATATACACATGTGAGTTAGATATGTATTTCTGTAAATACATATGCATATATATATGCATGTTTTTTTTTACCGTAAATACATATGCAGATCTGTATATCTATTTATTTTGTATATTTTTTGAATATGTATATATCATATAGATATTTGTCTTTTAAAAATAAAAGATAAAGATAGAAGAGTAAAAAAAAAATCATAAAAACAAAAAGTAAAAATTCAAAAAAAAAAAAGTGAAAATGGAAAAAAAAAAAGAAAGAGAAAAAGAAACTAGAAATAGAAGTGTAAAAATAAAAACGAAAAAAAATTTAAAAAAGAAGAAGAAGAAAATGAAAAAAAAAAAGAGAAAAGAAAAGAAAAAAGAAAACGAAAAAATAAAAAACGAAAAAGGAAAAAAAAAGAGGAGAAGTAGAAGAGAGAAAATAAAGTGGAAAGAAAAAAAAATGGAAAAGAAAAAGAAATTAAAATTAAAATAAAAGATAAAAAAATGAAAAAATTGAAAAAATAAATAGCTAGAGATATAAGAGAATGATATTTTGAAATTTTGAAGATCATGGAAATAATAATTTTTATATTTGATTTTGATTTGGAAAAAGAATCTACTAATATAAATAAGAGTAATTTATGGGAATTTAATTAGATGGGATAACTATTCCTTATTCAACTTAACTAATTTGAGTAAAACAAGGGCAGTAAGGGTGCATTTGTTTTTTTTAAGATTAAGACGTCTGAATCTGAATGGATGTCTGAATGATTAAGATGTTATTTCTAGATCTGAATACTGAATGATTAAGACTGTTTGTTTTTTTAACATCTGAATATATATAATTTATTTATTTATTTGTAATAAATATGCAATTCAAATTTAAAAAGTAATAAAATATTATATTATATGAAAAAAATATTTAGGTAAAGTATTAACTTAAACAACAAACATTATTTGAGTGATAATTAAAATATTTAAAAATATTACTAAATAAATTATATTAAATATAATCATTGAACTATCTAAATTATTAAAAAAAGATATATCGATTAAAAATTATTGTGATAAGATGTAATCATAAAATGAATTACTACAATAGTGAGAGAGTTTTGAGGTGTAAGTTAAATTACTAGAATAGTTCAATATTTTTAATAATAAAGTGAGAGGAAAATAAATAATTTTCAAATGAGAGAGGAAAATAAATAATTCAATACGTGAATTATTAGTATTATAATCCATTACATTATAATTCATTTGATAATAAATTAAGTTATTTTAATTTATTTTACACGTATATTGAGAAGAAAATAACAAAATGAGAGAGTTTTGTGGGAATATATTAGTTTTAGAAAGAGTCTGAATAGTATTCAGACTCTTTTTCATATCTGACTGATTCAGAGGATTTCAGACACATTAAGAGACAGTTTTAAAGAAAAAACAAATGTACTTAATGGACTGAAGTCTGAACCATTCAGATTCAGACCTCCATTAAGTGCAAACAAATAAACCCTAAATCTTGTTGTATATGTTTTTGTATAGCAACAGTTTACTTAAATACAAAATACAATTTGCTATTTTTCGTAATTATGAAACCGTTGCTATAAAATTTGCAATTAAGACTCTATAGTTGCTATTTCTGAAATTTTTCCTTAATTTAAAGGGGTAGGGTCATTGGACTGATAAAGGTAGATTTAGGATTTTGGGCCTTGGTGGAAGGGCTTTAAGTTATTTAAAGGAAATTTTACATATATACCGACATGTTAACTCTTAATTACCAAAAATCCCAACATTTTTCAAAATCTTCAAAAATCCCAACATTTGACCTCTGATGATACAAGTTAATCACATTAGATACATACTGATGATACATGTATCTAATGTTATTAACTTGTATCATACATTAGATACATGTAGGGTTAACTTGTATCTCAGAAATAGTCCCAAATATGAAATGTAGGGATTTATATAATTTTTCAGAAGTAGGGAGATTTTTAGAAATTTTGAAAGTTATGATGTTTATTTATGTAATTTTTTGTTATTTAAAAGATAATTCAGAGGGCAAAATTCAGAAATAGCATACTTATCCTCTTAATTATGAGTTTCATAGCAACATTTTCATAATTACATAATATAGCAAGTTGTATTTTTTATTTTTGTAAACTATTGCTACAAAAATACAAATACATATGATTTTTACTCTTCTTATGATTGATATGTATTTTGTATTTTTGCAAACTGTTGCTACAAAAATACAAATAAATACAAATACATATGCTACAAAATGTAATTTGATAAAAGTGTTGTTGTTTTTTGTAATTTAATACTTAAATATGCTACTTTATGTATTTTTCCTGATTCAAATTGGATTAGAATTTAGCCATCTCATTTACTTTTTGGTCAAATTGAAAATCAATTGTCAGTTGCACTGCAATTGTGGTCAATTTGATTTTAATATGACCAAATTTAATAATTTGGCTAAATTAAAGCGTAATTCGACATGAATTATTATCTTATTTAATTCGAGCTTCTTGATTTAATAAAATAAAATAAATATTTATCAAGTAAATTATTTTCAAAAATAAATTACATTTAAATCAAGATTTTTACCTATTTTAATTAATTTTTCAAGATAGCCCTTGATTAAAGTTTTGATTTTTGATAAAAAAAAATAGTTATTTAAATAAAAAAATTCTATGACCTCGTATATATGAATACAAAAATATATAATTGCTACTTAAAATGAAAAATTAACCCCAAAACATTATTTTAGCAAATCTTTATTTGAATAAAACAAATACTCAAATTTATTTAAAAATTAATGAAACTCAAAATTAAATCTAGTCGGGAGGGAAAAAAATTAAGTGTCAACACTTTGAAATTGGGAAATTCTTCTTGATGTTCTTGGGAGAAAAAGAATAAGGCATCTTCCATTCTTCATGCGGCTCAGTCGTGCTTCGCGCGGCATCAGCCGTGCTCCACGCAGACCATCACGTACCTTGGATAGTGTCGCACTAAAACCCTTATAACATTTTACTTCGAACTCGGATTGACGAACGGTCAGTTGAGTTGGAAGAAGACTAAAAGACCTTTAATTTGATGTATAATAGGCCACCTAAATTGTTATATTTTAGTAGTAATGGTCGTTTGAAGTTATCCCAAGTAAGAACATTTACTAAAACTCAATCGGTAAGAAAGTTCTCAACTCAACTTTGAGCTAGGAGATTTCTATGACCTCAATCCATTTCCAAAAATATTTCCACCCTAAAGAATTGATATTCATACTTATATCTAAATAGAAATCATTGGATTCAAATCTATACACGTATGAAGAATGGTTCAAATTCTAGCCAAAACATATGGGGTGTTACAATGATATTGTACATTCCTAAAATGATCATATGTTATGTAATACTTCAAAAATTTGTCCCGAGACGTCAAATGGTGCTTAGAACCACAAGTGATCCCAAGCTAACCCTTCTACTGGCATAACTCATAATCAACTGAATGATATGTATAAAACGACCGAGTTTACTGTGCGGAAACATAATCATGATGGAATCTGGCAAAAATACAATATCAATACAACTTTTACATTCTGATAAAGTCTGAAAGAGGGACTAAAAATACATAACTGACTCTAACTGACATCTGTGAAGCCTCTACTATACTGACTATAGATAATTGGTACATAACTCCAACTATCACTAATCAATACATATAAATAAGAAAATAAAGTACATTAATAAAATCTAACTAAAGTCCTCAAAGTAGGAGGACTCCTTATCTGCTGGCTGGAATCTGCAAAATCTCTGAATATAGTATACGTGCTACAACTGAGCTGATACCTACATTATGAGACAATATATCACACAGACATATATGTGTATCAATACTTTGAGGATGTACTGAGTATATGGGGGTGAAATGCATAAGTAAAACATTATCTCATTATCATAATTTGTAAAACAATGCATGCTAAATGTAAATGACTCACATAAGCTAGAATATCTGAAATACTAAAAGTTGTGCTAATACTCTGTCTTTAAATCATACTGTCTAAGTGTAGAAAGGACTCACTTCTAAGTCTAAAATCTGAAAACTAAAATCTATAACTCTTATCTTTCTATAAAGCATAATCTGAGTAAAACTTGTGAGCCTTTACACCTAGTTTTCTGAAATCTGGAAAATACCTTATCTTAGGGTTTAAAATCTTAAAACCATAACTTCCAAAACATATGTTTTTATCTTAAATCTTTAAATCAATAGACTGTTGAAGAGTAGGGGACATCTGTTGGGATGTTCTTCTATTCGATAATATACCATGTGAACATCCATGGAGTCCCACGACTGGCCCCCATTAGGTAGGGCTATTTTACCTTTGCCATCGAAATGGAACATTCTAATATGAGTGATCACAATCTGAGTCATCCATGTAGAAGTGGGAATAATCTGATAATCTGTACCTACGGTGGCACGTAGTTTTGGGGTATGAAATTGTAGTAACTTACCCATATCGATGCTAAATATTACTCCCAATCTCATGCTCAAAATCTTAGGAAATCCACTTTAGAATTTATACAAAGGTTTATAGAAAAACCAACTCTGCTTTGCTTTTCCTTAAATCTCAAGTCTTCTGAAATAAAGTGGATTCTTTATCTAAAATTGGAAAATTATCTAGTCATGGGGTGCTTATAGCACAAACAATCTTGAAACAAAAATTTCTAAATGGGGTCTATTGACCCAAGCATCAATCTCATGTTAAAACATCTAAAAATTCATACTTGGTAATGTAAACATTCATCAATATCTTAAAATCTGGAAATTTCAACAATATGCATGGAAATATAAATATAATCATGTAATTCAACTTCTAAATCATTAGAAATCTCATAATCTTGCAAATAATGATGATGGGTATAAACCCCAACTTGAAATTCATGGGAAATTATGTATATTGCAGTAAATTTGTAATAAAGATAAAGTTTTGGGCACAAGTATGAAAGATTTATCCTTGTTCAAACCCCACATACCTTGGATGATGAACTAGATGAACAAGCTTGCTTTTGAGATCTTATTTGTGCTCTTGAATGATAATTCTTAGTGTTCTTGAATTGGGAACTTTGAATCTTGAACTGATTTGGGAAAAGAATGGTGGAATCTTAGAAATTCTTGAAGTTGAATGATGAAGCTTAGGGTTTTGTTGAGAAAAATTTTGATGAATATAATCATAGAAAGATTGTAATAGGGTTAAATCGTGTGTTTGGATGGATTTGGGGGCTTGGGAATTGACCAAAACACCCTCTTTAAACCCCCAAACAGAACTGAAAAAATGATCAAAAACTCCGATTTGGCTGGCCACTGCGATGCGCCACAATTGTTGTGGCTTACTGGAAAATGCCGAATGGTAACTGGGCATGCAATGGGACGTGCCACCATCGCGGTGCCCTATAGTTTTGCCATTTTGGCCATTGGTGCGCCGCGCCACTGTCGCGTAGGCTTGCTGGAAATTGAAAAATGTAAAATGGAACTTCTCCACAACATGGTGGAATCGCGGAGTCTCACTAAAATTTGATAACTGCCAATTTCTTAGCTTCGTGATGCGCTGAGAGTCCAAGTGATACACTGTCAACTTAAAAATGCCATAACTCCTTCACCGAGTGTCGGATTTAAGAAAATTTGGTATCGATGGAAAACTTATTCAATTTACCACACCATGAAAAGTTGAAATATTGAAAATACAACATGAAATAAATGGTATTTATCTTTGAAGTAAATTCTTGACATTCTAGGGACGAATTTAAGCTAGAAAAACTATGGGGTATTACACGTTATAACTTGAGGGATTGCATATTTTATAAACTATGAGAATTTGGAAATACTAGTATTTAAGAAACTCCATTTAATGATGAAGATGAAGATTAGGAGCCCCCTATTACCTTAAAATTTAATAGGTTTAGTGCTTTTCAATATATCGAATCTTATTTTGTCTGTGAAGTCAACTACTTTTTTGTAATGTAATCGAAAATAATGCCATGTATTCTTGGGTATGTCATTTAGTATTTAATTTACAATGTCAAACTTGTTTTTCGTTACTGTAATACCCCGCGATTTTCCTAACTTAAACTCGTCCCAAAAATGTCAAGGATTAGCTCTTAGAATCAATGATATTTATTTTGTGTGGAATTCTTTAGATTTGAACTTTCCATGATGTACAAAACTGAATTAGCTTTCCAATGTTATAAGATTCGCCTAAATCTGATAATCGGGTGAGAAGTTATGCTATTTTAAGTTCCAGTCGTAAAAAACCGCCATTAGGGCCCATAGCATGTCATGGAGAAGTGCAATATCATAATTGTCAATTTTCAGTGAGCCCCCGCGATCTTGGTACATCGCGGAGAGGCCAAATTTCTCATTTGGCAATTTTCAGGGAGACCTCGCGATACTGGCACGTCGCGCCAGTGGTCAAAATGACAAACATAAGGGCTCCGCGATTGTGGCGCATTGCGAAGGGAGCCCATTTCCCGTTCGTCCAATTTCTAGTGAGCCACCACGATTGTGGCGCGTCCGGTGGCCACCCAGTTCGAAAAATATTATGATTTTTAGTTTCTTTTGGGAGTTTAAATAGGACATTTTGGTCATTCTTCCAGCCTCGAATCCATCCAAAAATAGAAGATTAAGCATATTTCAAAGCACATTATGCTTTATTCATCATTCCCTCTCAAAGCAAAATCCTAGTTCATCAACTTCCTCCCCAAGAAATCCAAAATTCTTCCATTAATTCTCCAAGACAATTCAAGATTGAGATTTTCCACGATTTAGAAATTGAATTACATGAGTATGTTCATATTATTATGCTTACTGCTGAAATTTCTAGATTTTATGATGAATTATAACCATTTTTATTATCAAGCATGAATTTTGAGATATTTTATCATGATATTGGTACACAGGTCATTAAGCCCTATTTAAAGATTGCTATTCAAAGAATTGTTGTTCTATAAGCACCCCATAATTAGAATACTTTTGGATTATTGAGAAAGATTTGACCTTTTGGTCTCAGAACAGATTTGAAATCCACTTTACAGATTCAGATTATAGATTTATAGTTAGTTTTCATTATAAACCATTAGATTGCTTTTAAAGTGAATTTTTCTTAAGATTTTGAGCATGAGAACGGGAGTAGTATTTAGCACCGAGATGGGTACGTTACTACAATTTCATACCTCAGAACTACCTGCCAACGTAGAATTTAGATTATTCCCACTTCTACATGGATGACTAAGATTGTGATCACTGAGATGGGATTGTTCTATTCAAATGGCAAGGGTAGAACAACCCTAATCTTATGGGGGCTAGTCGTGGAGCACTATGGATGCTTGCATGGTGTACATGTCAGTTAGAAGAATCTCCTAAATAGATGTCCCCAACTCTTAGAACAATTTTAATTATTTAAAGTCCTGAGATGAAGTGTTTACTATGCAGAATAAGTTTCAGACTTCGTGTAGTCTATATGATTTGAGAACAAGAACAGAATACAAATTTTAGAACTAAGTGAAATGACTCACAAGATTCATACTACATGCTTTACTATTCATGATTTATGATTTCTAGATTTCAGATTTACTCAAGCTATGTGAGTCATTTACATTTAGCATGCATGATTTGATAAACTGTGATGATATTTTACTTATTACATGCACCCACATATACTCAGTACATCCTCAAAGTACCGATCCACATATACGTCTATGTGCTACATTATCTCATAATGTAAGTTCAGGTGCTCAGTCTCAGCAGTAACAGTGATTTTCAAGCATTTTATCTACATCCCTTACGGTGATGAGTCCTCATAGTTTGAGGACTTAGCTATTCATGTTCTCAGTTTATTATTAGATATTTCAGTTTAGTCCGAGTCAGCTGGGGCCTGTCCCAGTGACTCTCTAGATTTAGTTAGTAGAGGCTTGTCGGACTACCAGATTCAATCTTAGATCTCAGTTGTCATATTCAGACTTTTCAGTATTTGTTTAATCGGATTTGTGAGACTAGTACTTTCAGATATATTCAGGTTATTCAAAAAATTTTCCGCATTTTATCATGATTTTATAATTACATTTCCTATGATGCGATTTAGATATGTTAGAAGGCAGCCAGGGTTAGCTTAGGACTACTTGTAGTTCAGAGCACCGTGTGGCATTCTGGAAACTAGATTTTGGGGCATTACAATTACTTCATTCTCTCCAATAAAAAATAATATAAGAGAGAAAAAAGCTAAAGGGATTGATAAGAGGCAGTTTTGATTAGTCAAATAAAAGCTGTTGGTTTTATAAATAAATAATTATGTGTTTGTATAAAATTGCAAGTTGAATTAGCTAGTTAATATTGGAATACTTTAAAGAAAATTCACTCAAAATCACATGTAAATCATTAGATAGAGATTCGAAATTAGAAGAATAGTAGGAACACTAACCTTTATCCATAACAATAAATTTTGAAGAAGACAAGATCTTCTAAATCTTGAAGATCGCTCTTTCTGGTGTTCTTTATCGGAGATGAAGAGAAAAAGAAAAAAATATTGTCTTTTGATTTAGGGAACATGCTTATTTAAGACTTTGGAGTGCCTTTTCAAGAAAGGTTCCTTTCCAGGAAAGGTACCTTTTCTATAAATTTCCATCAAACTTTAGAAAAGGTCCATTAATTTTTTATAATTTCAGTTAAACCCATACTAATACATATTTACTTTTAGGCTCAAAAACTTTATTAATTTATTAGATCATAGATTGAGATTCTTTAGAGATAGCATATCTATGTATAATATATTAATATGTGAGTCCACAAAATAGAAATTACTAATAATCTCCACCTTGGACCACTTATCTATAATATATTAAAAGTGTAAAGACCTTTAAAAAAGTGATTTGAACTTTTCGCCCTTTATTAAAATACTCCGGTTTAGACTAAATTGTCTTTTCACCTTTTTCTTATCAATTAAATGTCTCAAAAAAAAATAATTTCAAATTGACTTTTCCCAGCTTCTTCTCCTATTTGATTTGTGAGACAAATTTTCCATGCTATGACTTTCCTTATAACAATAATAGACTGATTATTTAAGGAAAAAATAATTTAAAATAATAATTAAATTTCAATGAAAATTAAACTTAGAAATCCAAAATTTTAAAAAGACTACATCAATTTTTTTTTAAAAATATTATCTATATTCTAATAAGTTTCAAAAAGAAATTGTCCCAAAGTTCTAATGAACTACCATCTTTTTATTTTTTATTAGTTTTTATTTTCGAAAAATTTTATTTATCTACATCTACATATACATATGCATATACATATACAATATATTAAAACTGTGAACACCCTTAAAAAGTGATTCAAACTTTTTGTCCTTTATTAAAAGTTTATCCTTTATCCAAAATCGTCGTTAAATTCATATAATATTTAAAACTAAAAAAGTCTTAAAATATATAGTAAGAAGAGACTATATTTTAAAAATTAATGAGTCTTAGAATATATAATAAGAGAAGAATATATGGTAAAGAGTTATTAGCATAATTATTAATTAAGAAATCCTAAAAATGGCAAGTAAAAATTACTTTATTTTCGATCAACTAAAACTCCTATATTTTTGAAAAAACAAAGAATTTGTTGTGAAAAGTGAAAACTACCATATATGCTAAACTTGAAAATCAATAACCCAATGCATATTTAGGTATGCATATTTTTGGAAAAAACAAAGATTGTTGTGAAAACTGAAAATTGAAAACTATAATAAATAATTTCATTAATATTTTACTTTCAGCAATAGAAAAATAAAAAAATTTTATATTTAGCTAACCTTTTCTTGAAGGAAAAGATTTTGGATTTCTATAAATTAAGACTTCCTTTTTTGTTTCTACAATAATATAATAACATTCATAACGTAAATTTTAGTGGCATAGATATTCTTATAACTACTTTTTCGATGAGTTTGACGGAATCGTCTATTATAACAAAAGATTAGGTTTAATAGTATTATTATATTGTAGTTTCTGTTTTGTGCTTAATTGAGGATTCTTTTTCTCTGCAATAATATAATAACATTCATAACATAAATTTTGGTAACAGAGGTATTCTTATAACTATTTTTTGATGAGCTCGGAAGTGTCATCTCTAATTACGCAAGGTTAGGTTTAAATGTATAGTTCTAATATGTTGATTATCATATTATTTTGTTGTATTTTATGTTCTGTTCAAGTCTGTATTGTAGATAGTGAATGTTCAATGAAGCATGGGTGTGTGTTGGATTCCTTCTTTGCTTTTCTGCTTGATCGTGATGTAGGGTCGGATGACCTTTTCACCCAACTTAATATTCACATTTTGTACAATCAAATTCTTTGTTTGTGCACTCTTTATCGTTCTCCATTAGTCTTTTAAAGATCGAAAAAATAAATGTAGAAACAAGCTTCTGATTATATATACCGACCATCAAACGAATATTTGATACAATGTCCCAACTCACCCAATAGCCTTCATGTTATAGAAAAACTCATGGCCGAAAATAATCCTTATGATTTGTTTTGATATTCAATAGAAATAATAAAAAAGAAAGTCCAGGAGCTTTGCTTTATTGGAAATTACTGGTTTCTAAGTTTGGATATTTTGAAATTTATGTACAATTTTTCTTTTCATTCAAAGTTGTTTATATGTGATAGTGAGC
This sequence comes from Capsicum annuum, assembly GCF_002878395.1. NCBI lineage: Eukaryota > Viridiplantae > Streptophyta > Magnoliopsida > Solanales > Solanaceae > Capsicum > Capsicum annuum. The sequence goes on from NC_061114.1 coordinate 183,404,778, forward strand.
GTAGATCTCATGTTTTGGTGCTTTCATGTTTGATTGTTGAATGGTTTTTTGAAAAAACATTCTAGCATTTTAAGGTGGAGATTTGTGCATGGTTATATATTTATACAATTAGATGAAAGTTCAGTCAGGATTTGAATTTTTTTTAAAAGTTAAAATTTAATCTTATTGTTCTGACATCTTAATTATTGTATTATTTTGTTGTACTTTATAGGTGGTAGATGAATGATCGATCGAGCTTTGAAAATTTTTTGTACAAATATTAGGTTCAATCATATTATTTTGTTGTAGTTTCTAATCTATTACTAGCTTTTATTTTTGTTATTATCCGTTACGTGATAGTTCACGTCAAACGATCAAGATACTGATACTTCATACATGTCTGGATACATAAAGTTGTCTATCTTTGATTTTCAAATTAATTGTTATTTTTTAATAAATTATTTATATATATATATATATTTATATTAATTGATGACTTGACATGAAGCACACGTGCAACGCATTTACACTTGACTAGTATTTCTAAATAATCATACATAGATGAAACTTTAGTGCACACAAATTTTTGCTATCTTGATTTAAGTATCTCAAAATAATCTGATCCATCTATACCACCAATATAAGATCAAAGTGGTCTTCGTAACATATATTCAAAACTAAACCCACACTGGTCACAAATAGTAGTAATACTAATAACATAGATCAGATACAAAAATTACAAGTAAAATGATCTAAGTCATGCTTATTTCCAAATAGTCATACCTTATGACTTTAATAGTTCAAATCACTTTCTTATACCTTATGCAAAACTCTAATAGAAAATTAATATCTTTATTTTTTAGAGTTATTGAAAATTACACGAAATTTATAGATTTTATAAAACTTGAGTCTGTAAAAAAAATAAGTTTTAACATATTAATAGCATAAATAAAATAATAAATTCTCACTAAAATAGCTCATTATCAAATTTGACAATATCCATATGAGCCACATGCCCATGAAATAGTTTAGATGGCAAATTTTTCGTGAGTGGATCCGTAATCATCAAGTTTGTACTAATATGTTCAACCGATATAAGATGACTCTGAACCCTTTATTTCACAATCAAAAGCATAATGTCTATATGCTTTAAATTTGACGAACTTCGGTTGTTCTTTGAATATAACTCAATAGACTTATTATCACAGTGATTTTCAATGATCATTCTATGCCACCAACTATTTGCTTTCTAGTGATCAAATTTCTTAGTTGTATTTTTTGATGCTTCATAGCAGGCCACAAATTCAGATTTCATTGTAGAGTAAGCTATTAATGTTTGTTTCATAGTTTTCTAAGAAATAACTCCTCCAGTCATCACGAAAATATAACCTGGTGTTGATCTGTACTATCAAGACATCCACCAAAATCTGAATCGAAATATCCTGTGATCTCTAAATAATCCGACCTTCGATAAGTGAACACGTAATCTTTAGTTCTTTGAAGATGCCTCATAACCAGTTTTGTAGCTTTCCAATGATTACTTAAATATCAACCCAACAATCCCACTCTGTATGCTATATTTGGACGTGTACAAACTTGTGCATACATGAGACGTTCCACTGCTGATGCATATAAGATTTTTTACATCTCTTTCTTCTCTATGTCCAAATATGGATATTGGCGCAAACTAAATTTATCATCTTTTGCCACAAGTGTATCTCTTGGGGCATAATTTTGTTGGTCAAATCTACTTAGTACCTTTTCAATGTAAGTCTTTTGCGTCAGTCCAATAATGTTTCTATTGTGATCCTTATATATCTTTATACCTAGAACAAAGGATGCCTCACCAAAATCTTTCTTTTCAAATTTACTGGATAGAAATTTCTTGGTTTCATGCAACAAAGTTATATCATTGCTTGCCAATAGAATGTCATCTACGAACAACTCAAGGATGACAAATTTTCTCCTACTAAATGTGAGATATATGCATTGATCATTGGTGTTTCCCTTAAAACCAAAATAGGTTATCATTTGATCAAACTTTTGACACTACAAAAAATGAATAAAATTGCGGGAGTTTATTTGCGGGAGTTATTTTAACCTCCGTAAAATTATATGAAATGGGGGATTAAAAATTCATCGCTAAAATTTATAAATTTGTGGGGGTTTTAAACCCCCGCTATCAACTCTTATGCCATAAAAAAATATTTTTCCTCTTTTTTTAATTGGATAAATATTTTCCCTCTTGGCCAAAACATTTTTCCTATTGTTTAATTTACAGCTCTCATCCCCCCCCCCCTCAAATCACCCTCTCTCTCATTTTCCACCAAATTGACTCCGCTAAATTCTTAAACTTGGATAGAGGTGAATAGTCTCCATCACAAGCAGATTTTGTAAATTAGAAATCTTAAATCTCTACTGTTTGTGAATTGAATTGAAGTGCGAAAATAATTATTTTGGTAGAATATTTCCGTGGAATTTAGTGAGGTCTGCAGAGACATTATTCTCGCATTGGGCAATTAAGAGGGTTTGTAAGTTTTGTTGAAGAAGAAATTGGAGAAATTTATACTTGGTGATATTGATCTTAATCATCTCGATGTTCAACTTAATACTGGTATAATTCAGCTCTCTAATCTTGCTCTCAATGTTGATTATAATTCAGCTATCTAATCTTGCTCTCAATGTTGATTATCTCAATCAAAAGGAACTACTTTCTGTTTTATATTTTTTGATTTATTTGATATTTTTAAGCGTTGGTTGATACTTGATATGAGCTTCTTTGTAGTTTTTTTGTGATGTTGCAAAATCCAGAGTGTAAGAATATGAATTTGAGACTGAAGCTTGTAGATTTTTAATGAATTTATTTTATTTAGTCTCTATTTATCTTTAATGAATCTCCGTTACTAGTTTGATTAGCTTCACTTGAGCCTAGGAATTTCATAACTTTGTGAGATTTCATTGAGTATGTTGTTGTTGTTGTTTTTGTTGTTGTTTGTGTTAAAGAATGATTTTCATTGGATAAAGTTTAATCCATTCTGTAGTTTTGCGAGATATGTTTGCTGAGTTGTAGGTTTTATAGTTCTATCAGCTTTGGAGCAAGGTGATGGTGGTTTGGGGATTTTAATTTGGAGCATTGAGACTTCTGGGAACTGATTGGATTGTTCTACACTTCTACTAGTAATGTTCTTTTAAAAGTGGACTTTATTTTCCTCATTTTTGGATGAGCTATGTTTCTAACTTCAAGAACCCACTTAGTTGTGATCATCTATATGGATTCTTTGTATCTATATGGACTCTATCCAATTTGCCACTGGCTAAAGAAAGAGTTCGCCCATGCTTCTAAGTAATAACTTCGCGTTTGATTTCTCATCAATATTTGCTCTATTTATTTTGTTATTTGTTTCAAATTATACCTATTTTCTGCATTTTGCTATAAGTTTAAATTTTTTCATGATTTTTGGATAAAAAATTAGCCGTCGGTTGGTGAATGAATAGTGTGATAAGAAAGATCAGAGCTCTTTATTTGTAGAAAGAACTACTAGCGTTATTCTTCTTGGGTTACAGTGTGAAAAAGTAATTGGCTGGCTTAACTGTAATGTTAGCAAATTCAATGAAAGCACCCTTCAGGTGCTTTTGATTTCGACCTCGAAAACCAATAAATTATTATCTACTAGAAATTTGCTAGGAGCTCTTTCTGTGGGTCTCTAAGGTCTATTCTACAGGACTGCTATTAAGAGGAAGAGAAAGGAGAAAAGGAGTTGTGTTGAGGGTCGTTAGTTCAATTGCCGGTGTTGTTTGCCGATGTTTTGTGGTTTTCAGTTGTGTTGTTCCTTAGTTCTCTAAATAATGGGCTCCATGTCCTTAGAATTAGTAATGAAAATTGTGAACTTAATCTGGCTTTTTGATGTTCTACCTGAAGTCCTATTGCTTGTATATTGGATTATTACTGCAGTTCATTTTTCTTAGACTCGTTTGTTTTTTGTTCTTTCTTAGTAGGGGTGTGTTGTTCACCAACTTAAGATGTAATTTTATGTTCATTGAGATGGACTCAGTGGTTGGTGTACTTTCTTTGAATTTTTTTAAGGGATCAAAGGTTGTGAATTTATTTAAGGGATCATGTTTTTAGAACTTTTTCTTTGATTTCTTGTGTGCTTTTAGATATGTGAAGGTGGTCTGAGTTTAGTTTGGTATTTCAATCAGTAAAGCTAGTTGCAAGTAATATTGTGTTGCAAGATTATTAATTAGATGAGTAATGCATTTGTTTTAGGAGAATTTTATAGGGTTGTAGCCTTTATGCAGGGTTTGAGTATTTCTCCTCTTTTGGCCTATGGAAAAGGGAGTCTTCTATAGTTTTGCTGAAGAGGTAATTAGGTAACTATATAATATTTAGTTAAGAAATGCAGTGCATTCCAATAGCTGACCCAAGATATCAATTGCTTTGAGGTGGTGGGTTGTGGACTCCAACCTATATCTCTGCTAGTCTGTGTCAATGTGATTTTCCTACTTTTACACTTGTATGATGAATTATGATGTTTGTGAAATAAACTCACTCCTATTTTCTTCTCTGTGTGAACCCATCTTCAACTCAATAATGCTAATTCTATAATAAATCTGGTCATTGTGAGAATTGAAATGGTGTGGTTCTGGACTAAGTAGATATTATATAACTAAACTAAGTGAACAAAGATTTTTTTAGAGAGAGCATTGGAGGCGCTAATCAGTCTACTCTGTGATTGAGTGCTAATTTGACTTGACACTCACTGGTTTGATTGTTTTGTTTCCATAATTTGCAGAAATAAGTGGAAATATGCCGACCTTGATGAATCAACTGTTTTGTGCATGGTAATGGAACATGTTGTTCTTAATGGTTTGGAATGCAAGATGGCTTCAAATTCATCAAAGGTAAATGAGTTCTTCTTCGGCTATCTGCTATAATCATAATATTTAATAAGCCTCCTGAAGTTGTGTGCACTCCTTCATAAGCTTTTTGTGCTATATATTATACACCAACAAGTTGTAGAATGGTATAGATGAGCTAAACTAGTTGGATTTGAGTTAGCTGATTGATTGATATATAATCAAGCACACATTCTTTTACATTGTTAGCATTTTTTATCTAATCATTATTCCATTGAAGAACGTTGGCATTGCTCACCAAAAAAAATTAACACATTGAAATAGTGATCGTCTATTTATTAGCTCAGCCCATTTTGATTCATCCAAATTTTAGTCAATGACGCTCATTTGCCACCTATATATATTAAGGAGACAACAATGAGGAAAGAGACATAAAAAAAGTGAGGAAGAAGAAGTATGTGGGTGAGGTCAATTGTATTGGTAAACAAATGCACTAAAAGAGGTTTAATACAAAAAAATAATAATAAAGTGAAATGTGTGTTATGGTCATTTATGTTAGTAAAGACAAGTCAAGACATGCACTTGACATTTGTATTTGATTCTGGGCAGGGAACATACTACATGTGCAATTAATCATACAAGTGAACAAATGCTTGTGCATGTGATCAACTTGATACTTGAAACAAACATCTATATTTTTCTTACTTGTAAGTGTTTTCTTCTTTCTTTCAATATGTCCTATTATCTATTATGTCATTATCATCTTTCTGATACATAAAGGAAAAACAGGGAACTAGAATTCAAATCAAATCTTTGGTACTCAGGTTGCTAGTTTGATATTACCTGTATGTTGAATGGTACTCAGGTTCCTAGTTTGATCAACTGATTGAGTAGTTTGAAACTGTAACGTGTAATAGTTGTTGATTGATCTATTTATATTTATCATGATATTTTTTGGTAGTACGCAGATATAAATGTAATAAGGATTGAACGTATATCTGATTGATTTTTATATTTTTTATTTTTATGTAGCCAAGTGATGCGGCTAGTGAACCCATTTCGCCCATGGATGCAAGGAGACCACATGATGATAGTGATCCTAATGATAGTCATTGATTACGTTGCAAATTATCTTGGATATTCAATTATGATGTTGTAATTGTGTGGTTGGGGTAAATTTTAGAATATTGAAGGTTTTATGTTTAAATTTGATTTTGGAGTTTAAAGATACTAGGTAATGTAGAAAATTTGGAGTTTGAAGATGCTAATATTGAAAATTTAATTTTGAAGTTTAACTTTCAATGTATTTTTGATATGCTTGTGAATTACAATGTTTAATTAGTCATGTTGTATTAATGATATATGAATTGAATAAATATTGGATTGTAGATTATGCCTAAAGGAACAATTAAATTTGAACTAATATCAAAATTTATAATTTGTTATTGAAAGCTAATGGGCCCTATTAAATTAAAAAATAATAATAAAAGATAAAAATTACAGAGGTTTTAAACCGCCATAATTTTTAAATAAAAATTGCAGAGGTTTTAAATTACCGCAAAATAACCGTCGCAAATTAATTATGGCGATCGAAAAAAAACTGTTGCGAATTATTTGTGATGACTCATATTGTAGGGATTTTGGAAACCGTCGGAATCGCAATTTGCGGGGGTTTAAAACTTTCGTAAATCTTAAAATTGACCTTCACAATTTAATCCTTTTTTGTAGTGAGATACCATGACGGAAGCCTGTTTTAAATCATGTATGAACTTCTTAAGTTTACATACCAGGTGTTTTGAATCATGAGATTCAAAGGTTTCTGGTTGCACCATGTATATGGTTTCTTCAATATCTTCACTGAGAAATGTGGTCTTTACGTACATTTGATGTTGCTCTAAGTCATAATAAGCTACAAGTGCCATAATGATTCTGAAAGATTCTTTCGATGAAACTGGTGAAAAAAATTCTTTAAAATTTATGCCTTCCTTTTGAGTGAATTCCTTAGCAACTAGGCGTGCGTTATATCTTTCGATGTTACCTTTTGAATTACGTTTAATTTTGAAAATTCACTTCGAACCATTCAGTTTAAGTCTTTGTGGTAACTCAACAAGATCCCAAATGCAATTGTATTTTATAGATTTCAACTCATTTTTCATGGCTTCAATTCATTTACCAGAATTTCGACATGATTTCACTTGACTAATAGTTATAGGATCATCTTCCAATTCCATGTCAAAATCATGTTCTTGAAGATCAACAACATAATCATCCGAAATTATATTTTTCCTTTCTCTACTAGATCTTCATTTAGGCACTTTAACTTGAGGTTGTTGAACATGGGGTAATATCATTGTGTTTTCTGCATAATCCTGATTTGCAGGTTGAAACACATATGGTAAAGTAATATGATCATTTTTACTAAAATTGATAGCATCAATTCCTTTTCAAGCATAGTTTATTTTTTATTGCTCCCAGTATAATAATCATCCTCAATAAATTTGGCATTCCCTATTTCAAAAAAGGATATGTTCGAGGAATCGTAAAACTTAAAACCCCTCGATCTTTCTGAGTAACCTACAAAGTAGCAACTAACAGTTCTTGAATCCAGCTTCTTTTTATTAGGCTTGTAAGTCATTGCTTCGACTGGACATCCCCAGACATATAAGTGCCTAATACCAGGCTACTTACCAGTCTACAACTCATATGGGGTCTTAGCTACTGCTTTGCTAGAAACTCTATTTAATTTTTAAACTACAGTCCTTAATGCTTCTTCCCAAAGCAACTGAGGTAAAGAAGAATGATTAATCATACTTCTTATCATATCCTTAAGAGTTCGATTTTCATTGCTAAGCTACACCATTTTGACTTGGAGTCCCTGGAATAGTGTATTAAGGTACAACCCTACACTTTGTCAAATACTTTACAAAAGGTTCTGGACATTGTTCACCTGATCCATCATATCTACCATAGTATTTTCCTTCACGATCATATTTGACAACCTTAATTTTTTTTACCTAATTAAGTTCAACTTCAGTCTTGAAAATTTTGAAAACACCCAAAGATTGTGACTTTTAATGAATTAAATAGAGATATCCATAAAGGGAGTAGTCATTTATAACATTAATAAAATATTATTAACTATTCCTTGAAATCGTAGGGAACGAACCACAAATGCCTGTATGTATCAACTCTAAAGGGATTTTACTCCTATAAGTACTTCTTTTTCTTATATTCATTTGCTTTCTCTTAATACATTTTATTCAAATTTCAAAATATTATAAATTAAGGAAAGCAAGAATTTCTTCTGACACAAGCCTTTATATTCTCTGTTTAGAATTATGGCCTAGTCATTTATGTCATAACATTGATAAATTCTCATTTGTTAATCTACGCTTAGTATCAAAATTATTTGAATGCATGTTTTTGTTATTGTGTGAGACTTGTCTGTTAATTTATATAACTTATCCATTAGAGTATCAGTTCCAACAATATTAGAATTTAGAGAAATGCTTTATATAACTTATCCATTAGAGTACCAATTCCAACAATATTAGAACTTAGAGAAATGCTACAAATTTTGTTTCCAATTGAACAATTGTATCCAGACATGTACAAATAAGAAATAGAAATTAAATTTAGTCTAAATAATGGTACAATAAATGTTTTCTTCAATTTCAAATAGAAATCGGTATCTAATAGAATTCTAAAGACACCAATAGTCTCTACAACCACTTTATTGTCATTGTCATATAGGTTCCTTATGCAATCCTATATAATGGCACTTACGTGAGTAATTGCACTCATATCTACCCACCAAGTATCATTAGGAACCATAGCCAAACTAACTTCTGAACAAACGAAGTTGAGAAATGTACCTTTCTTTTCATGCAAGGCAATATACTTGATACACTCTTTCTTTATATGATCAAGTTTCATGCCAGAGAAACATAATGATATTCCTTTGTTTGCAGTTTCTTTAGTCTTACTTTTTTTTTTTTGTGTATGTGCAACAATTTTAATACTAGAAGTATAGCCCAAATGAGCACATTCCATTGGCTCTTCTTTAATTCTATTCTTTTATTGCACAGATTGAGCTATAAGCCCATTCAAAGTCTGGTTCTTAAAGTTTATGTCAATTAGACACAAAAATATTATTCATATTGACAGATATAAAAGATACTATAATATTAAATAAATAATGCTCACAGTTAATTATTCAAATAGATCATGTATATGTAGAGATGATTAAATTAAATATATCTAGAGAAAATAATAAATAAATCAAAGACTATATTTACCCCACACATACACATAAAAATGGGTTCATCTCAAGATACCGAGCAAAACATTATCATTTAGTTTTTGAACAAAAATAACAATTTGTAAATGGTACTCTTATACCAAGCAAAACACTGAAAAATAAATCCACTCTAATTCATGGCAAAACATCAGAGAATATAATTACATATTTGATATAAAATTAAATCTTTGATAAAAATCAAAGAAAAACTTAATTCTAATACTTTTTCCAAAAACATAATATTGCTATCAAATAAAATGGACCCTCACAGTATCTAGTATTAGAAGAAAAAATAAAAAACAAATTGAATGTCACTGTGCGGTGACGTAGAACACCAATTTTTCTTTCTGTGCCATTCCACATACCACCAATCTTGTAAGAGAAATTTTCACTTTAAAATTAAATAATAATAATAATAATAATAATAATAATAATAATTCCCTTTATAATTGTTCTAAAAATTGAATCGCATCATCATATGCCAAATTTTGATCATTTTAAAAGCAGTAATTAGCAAAGAATTTTTTATAAAGATTCTGACAATCATGTACTGAATTCGAGAAATCCATTACTATTCATCAACTAAACAATTACTTGACTCAAATGTTAAAATAATTTTAAAAAATTATTAAATATCTCATCTAATAATCTAACACGACCTTGCTCTGATATCATTTGTTGGAATACTTTAAAGAAAATTTATCTGAAATCTATTTGTATTTTTTTTCTCCTTTTCTTTGCCTTTTCCTTCTTATTTTTATGCTTCAAAAAATCATAGTGTTATAATCATAGATATAAATGATCATTTTAGTAAATGAAACCATAGAAATTGGGTAAAGAGTATACCTAATTAACTTAAATGACATATAAAACGTTAAATAATTAACAACTTAGACTTGCACATTACAATCATAAATATTATTTATAATAATCATTTTTTATTCTTTTCTAGTAACAACGTAGCGAATTCTTTTTTCTTCCGTATTCTTTACAAAAAAATAGTAATTGAATAAGAAAAATGAATGGCTATTAAGTTAAAAAATAAATAAAATTGCACGGCTATTAAGTAGGAAAAAACTGAACATTGAATAAGGAAAATAAATGACTATTAGGTGGGCAATTTATTTTTGCCTATTCATATTCTATTTTTCATAGTATATATAATCTTCTCATTTTTTGGAGGGTCTCATGGTATGTTTTTTTTTCTTCTCCTTTATTTTCTTCTTTATTTTTAATTTCAATTTTATTTCTATCCTTGATTTTAATGTATATTGTCATCATCTTATAAAAAGTATGGTGAAGATGAAGTTGTTTGATATGAAGAGGTAAGCTAAGAATTTATTTTATCATCTTATAAAAATTCGTGATTCAACTTTTAATTTATTTTGAAGTTATTAAACTTTGGGAGAGTCTCATAATATGTTTTTCTTTTCCAAAATATTTTTTTGACAACTAATTTAAAAAATATAGTCATAGTATATGAAGTCATCAATATGTCCTTATAGTAACCAAACAAAAAGAAAAACACAAAGCTAAGTTAAGAGACTTAGTCGAAATTGGTGATAAAGTTAAACAGATTTTATATTTAGTTTGTTCCATAAGAGAATTGGCTATATTGAGAATTTTCAGTGACTATTTATCTTTTTTTTTCTTTCTTTATTTAATGTTTTAAAAGATAATAATAACGTTGCAGAAAAAGAATAACTATATTTTAGAAATTCAATGCACAAGTATCATATCCTTTTTTTTTTTTTTTGAGAAGGAGAAATAGGTGAGAGGCCTAAAACGTGGACAAATAAATCCTCATCGATACGGTGGAAGTTCAAGTAGTCAACCATAAGTTGATTTTTCATGTCTATATTTCAATGAAAAAACTGTATGTTGAACAATAATATTTTTAGTTGCGTGAAGCGCGGTCAAGTACCCTAGTTTTGAAGAAGACAAGATCTTCTAAATTTTGAAGATTGCTCTTTATTGTGTTCTTTATCTGAGATGGAGAGAAAAAAAAGAAGAAGTGTCTTTTCAGGAATGGTTCCTTTGCAGGAAAGGTGTCTTTTTCGGAAAAATGTCTTTTGCATAAGTTTTCATCAAACTTTAGAAAAGGTCTATGAATTTTCTATAATTCCAATTAAACCCATACTAACAAATGTTTACTTTTTGACTCAAAAACTTGAATAATTCATTAGATCATAAATTGGGCTTCTTTAAAGATAGCATATCTATATATACTAGAGGAGCATGACTCGTGTCAGCACGGGGCCAACGTTAAGATATTTTTACTATGTACAGTAAGTTAAATTGATATTAGTTCGAATTATGAATTATAAAATATGAATAGACAAAACATATTAACTGCTTGGTAGTATTTTTCAAGAAGTCAAGTCTTACAAGATAATTATGTATAACTTACTCATATAAATAACAAAATTCGATGCATATAGAAGTCTATATATTTAATCATATGATTAAGATTTGCTACATTAAGTAGAAAATATGAGATTAAAATTGATACATAAGACTTGACACTTGTTGTATAAAATAGAGAATAATTGTTGAAAAAGATAAAGGGTTATCTAGTCATTGCATATTATATCACATGTGGGTTGCAGTTAATAACCCACATTGTATTATCTTACTAAGTCGCCATAAATATCATTTGCTTTCATTTTCTCCTTCTCTTTTATTTTTCAACTTGTTCTTTGAAGTTAAACTAAATTAATATTTTAAATTCAAATTTTAAGTGTTTCAAAAATTATATAGAACCATCTTTTATATTAATTTAAATTATTTGACTTTGAGAACACGATAAAACAAACTTATATAGATATTTTATTGAACTTTGCTTTTGTATATTCTCCTTCCATTTAAATGTGGAGTCGTTTGTTAGAGTGTATAAAAATAATGTTGATAGAATGTATTAATAATGTTTGTATTAATAATATTGGTATTATTTTTGCTTACATTATTTCTTATACACTGTTTGATGTACTGTATTAGAACTTGCATTTTCAATCTTGATATATTTAAATAAAAGTTTTAAAAAAAGATGGATTGCATATACATCCTAAGATTCATCCGGGATCGAGAGTCAACCAAATATTTATATCGTTTAAAATTTTAAGTTGTTAATTATTGTGATTTATAGTATTTTTAAAAAATATATAATAGATCAAATTATTTTTAAATATTTCTAGTTTTTAATTATTGTAATTTATAATATTTTTATGTAATTTTTTAAAAATATATGCTACTTTTCTTGTCCAAAGTTTTGTGTCATTGATAGTCAATTATATATTTTTAAATAATTTGAATTTTTAATTATTGTGTAAAACTTTTTCTACTCCAATTTAAGTGACATGATACTTAGATGAACATAATGATTAATTAAAGATAATAAAGTAAAATCACGATTGAATATATTAGGAAAAAAATTAAATTAGGTGAAATTGTAGAAACAAATAAGAAAGAAAGTAAATTATATGTTTGATATGAAATTAAATAAAATTTATTTAATTGCATCAATTATAATTGTACAATAAAATATCATCCTACTAATCAATTTACTTAAATATATCTGAAACAATTTTATACATAAAAAAGATAAATAAGATTGAAAAATAAATGGAAGATAGAGGGCCCACATGTGTGGAAATATATGCAAGGCCATGTGTGATGGCATTATGGTAATTTTATTACATGGCATTGCTTGTAATTAAAGAGAAAAATATGGGCTTTTATTCAAACTTTTGATGAGATTCCAAAATCAAAGCACAAAAAAATAATTGAATTGAGCTTATAATTTATTGTAATGACTTAAATACCCTTAAGTATGAATTTAAAGACAAAAAACTACCATGTTGAAACCACATCTTCTATAATATACTAGAGGAGCATGACCCGTGTCAGCACGGGCCCAACATTAAGATATTTATTTATCTTTTTAATCTTGATATATTTAAATAAACAATTTTAATATAAGAATTGCATATGTTTTCTAGGATTCATCCGGAATCTAGCATGAGTTCAACATATGTTATTTTAATATGTATTTAGATAATTTAAGTTATTAACTATTGTAATTTATAGTATTTTTTTATGTAATTTTAAAATTAATATACGTTAATTTTTTATCCAAATTTTTGTGTCATGGATAGTCAATTATATTTTAAAAATAATTTAAGTTTTTAATTATTGTGATTTATAATACTTTTCTTCTATTCTAATTTTAGTGACACTAATATAATTTTAAGAGTCGACCAAATATTTTATATCTTTTAAAATTTTTAAGTTGTTAATTATTGTGATTTCTAGTATTTTTCATGTATTTTTTTTTTTGAAATATATAATATATTAAATTGTTTTTAAATATTTTAAGTTGTTAACTATTGTAATTTATAATACTTTTTATGTAATTTTTTAATAATATATGCTACTCTCCTTGTCCAGAGTTTTGTGTCGACAATAACCAATTATATTTTTTTAAATAATTTAAATTTTTGATCATTGTGATTTATAATATTTTTTCTATTTCAACTTATGTGGCACAATACTTAAATGACCATAATAATTAATTAGGGATGATATAGTAAAATATAATAATTATTATTTATTATTTATATTATGTGTATGTGTTGATTCAAGAAGAATTTGAAAATATTTAGAAATGTGTTGAATGTTACAAATGTTAATAATCCATTTGATGCTTCTTGATTTCTCTACATTTATTTCTTGTGTGTTTTTACTCTTTTGCCCTTTGAGTATATGTAGCAATTTTTTTTTTTTTTAAAAAATATCATGAAATTTTTTATTCATAGTGTGTGTGTGTGTGTATATATATATATATATATATATATAGTAAAATCGTGGTTTCAATATTATTGATTTTTCAATACATAAGTGACTTATAATAATTAATTGCGGGTGATACATTAAAATCACGATTGAAGCAACAGTAATTAGTCAATTTTTTTTGTTAATTATTGTTATTTATAATACTTTTATTTCATTTTTAAATAATATATGTTGCTTTATATCTTCTTCTGTCTCGTCCCAATTTATGCGGCACTAATATAATTTTGATAGTCAATCAAATATTTTATGTTGACATATCATTTTGTTATTCTTATTTTTCTAATACATAAATGACTTATAATAAGGAGTGATATAGTAAAATCATCGTTTGAAAGACGAAAATTTAATTTAAAATATTAAGAGTTAATTTCGTATTTTATGTCTATTTTATTTTTTATTAAATATTCTTTATTTTCTTAATGCCTAGATGACTCATAATAATTAATTAAGAGCGATTGATTATGTTATTACTATAAAAATTAATATAATTTTATCATATCCAATAGTAATCATCGATAATTTACCGAAATAGTATATTAATTAAATACGGGATGCTATATTTGCATATACAAAATATGATATTATTAAATATTATTGGATAGTGCATTATATTTATCTTTCACAATAATAAAATTTTACTATATATTTTTCTTTATTTCTTTTTAACATGATAGATATTGACCCAACACAAATTCTAATAAAATATTCATTTGAAATTTATTTTATTAAATTAAATTTATTAATTTTGTACTTAAAAAAATTAAATTTAAGTTTAAATATTAGTATTTCTATATAATAAAAAAATAATTTTAAAATTTAAATTTACTAAAATAAATAAATAAATAAAAAGATTAATTTTCTATATAAAAGTCAATTAAAATAATAAAATTGATTTACTTTAAATATTTATTTGCAATTAATTAAGATAATTTTTTATTTCGTCATGATTTATGGTGCACCGATAAAATTTTGAGAGTTGAATAAAATTTTTATCAATTTTTAAAAAAGTATTTTAACTTGTTAATTATTGTGATCTATAATAATTTTTACGTAATTATCAAATAATATATTTACTCCTTGTGTCCCAATTTATGTGGCTTCGATACAATTTTGAGAATCAACTAAAAATTTTTTATATATCTTTTAAATATTTTAAGTTGTTAATTATTATGATTTGTAGTACTTTTTCTTTTATCTCAATTTATGTGGCATTGCTAAAATAATGAGAGTCAATAAAATTTCTATATGTCTTTTAAATATTTTAAGTTATTAATTATTGTGATTTGTGGTAACAAATTAGTTTTGAACATAATAGCCAATTAAA
>NC_061114.1:183420188-183421504 GCF_002878395.1 Capsicum annuum
TTTGTGGCATTGCTAAAATAATGAGAGTCAATAAAATTTCTATATGTCTTTTAAATATTTTAAGTTATTAATTATTGTGATTTGTGGTAACAAATTAGTTTTGAACATAATAGCCAATTAAATAAATAATTTTTTTTTACTTTCAATATGTAGTTATAGTTAATTAATATAAATTAATAGAATATATTAAATATTTAAATCATTATGATGAAATAATAAAATTATTATCTATTGAGACATAGTATGTAATTAAGTGGGAGTGGAGGGGCTTTTTGGTAATTGCATGTGAGGTGGTTGAAACCACTTCTTCTATATAATAGAAAAATAGGGTCAAAATCATTTTTCCTCCCCAACTTTGTCTTAAAAATCAAACTCCCCCCTCAACTTTAAACAATAATCATACTTCTCCCTTTATCCTAATTGACTTTTTAAAATTTCTATTTTACCCTTTATCGTCAATTTTTTTATTTTTCTTTAACTTCTTTAAAATCATCATATTTTCTTTTTAAAAAAAAATTCATATAATAATTTTTTCATAAAAACATAAACATTATTCATATAACAAAATTTTCATAAAAACATAAGCATTATCTTTTAGAAAAAAAAAGTAAGAAATATATAAGCTAATGATGATCTTTATGAAGTAAATTAGCATAATAAGAAAATTAGTTTTATTAATAATAATAAAAATTATAATATTTATTTTAACAAGTGAAAATAATAAGTACTACTAATTATATAAACATATTTCAATGCAGAAAATACAAACAATAAATGAAAGAGATAAGCCTCTAGTACCACCCCGAACTACGGTCAAAGTTGTTATGACACACTCCAACTTCACAGAGATCTTATTATCCCCTGAACACAAATTTAGTGTATTTTTATTATTTTTTGTGCTAATGTGGCACCTTTATTACATAAAATGGAGCCCATATCAAAGATGTCACGCCATCTAAAACGATTGACAAAAGGTATCAAGTTAGCTAAAAAGATTGATAAAACTACGCTAAAATTTAGTATAAGGGGTAATAGGACCCTGTAAAGTTGACGTGTGTCATAGCAAATTTGGTCATTGTTCGGGGATACTAGATATTTTTCTCGAATAAAAATAAGGTCAAAATTTAAAGATTATATTTATTTATATAAATTATAAAATATGTAATACTCTATTAATGACAATCACAACTTATTTACTGATATAGACAATAGATAATATCGTTTCTTATCACTTGATCCTCATGCTAAATGTAAATGTTTTAGTTTGTCTGCTCAATTTGTGAAATCAAGAGAATTGTATTATGTTTTTTTTTTTT
>NC_061114.1:183424504-183491737 GCF_002878395.1 Capsicum annuum
TACAGGATAAAATAATTAATGAATATATCTTACGAAAAAAGTAAATTATTAAAAGATAACATCCACGCACTAAATAAAAATAGATTAACTACAAATATGTACCAAATCTATTATACAAAATCTATTATACCTACAAATCCGCGCACCCCCCTACAAATGAATCTTTTTTGCTACACTGAATGTATAAACAAAAATAACTAAACACACAAACAAAGATTAATCAATACCTTTGTGAATTAAACAATCATAGAAAGATTCAAGATAAATAGAATCTAAGTTTAAAATGATTGATAATAGAAAAGAAGAAGAAAGCATACAGTGATATATGTGATACTGAAGGGGTATACATATAAAAGATTAAAGAATTAAATTTTCATGAAAACTAAATTTTCGTTGAAATTCAAAATTGAATGTGGTATTAATTTGTTAGAAAAGATAGGATTCTAAAATATCATGATGATCTTATAATTTATATATTGAGTTCGAAAATATATTTGAAATTGATGATATTAATTAAGAGTTTTTCATAATAAAATAAACAAAATAAAAGAAGATATTTGAAATTTATAATATCAATTTTGAATTTATTAACTTATTTTATCTTTTCCATACGTGTTTTCCATGTTTTCTATCTCTTGTCATTTTTTTTAAAATTTAAAAATAAAAAATTATTCTCTATTATTATTAAAATTATTGTTGTTGTTGTTGTTGTTGTTGTTGTTGTTATAATATACGGTTACTATTTTAAATTTAAATCTAAATTTTTTATATTTTAAATTTAAATCTAAATCTAAATTTTTTATCTTTCAACAATCATTTTTATTGTTATATTTGATCAAAATAATAACTCTTTTCTTAAATGTATTTTGAATTTGTGAACTCTACCAATTTTCATTTTATGGCAGAAACAAATCATGCAAAGAATAGATATCTAATAATTTTGTTTTAAAAATTTTAAGTTTATTTAAAATTGAATAACTAAATAACTGATAAAAATAGAACAACTATCTAGGAGAATTCACAAACAACTAACTTTCAAATGAATTAAAAAAAAAAGAGATAAAAACCATGCATTACTAAGAAGAAGGAAAATAGTTTATCTTTTTTTCTTTTTGCAAAATCGTGTATATGGAGTCCAACTATTTTTTATTTTTTAATTTATTGTTCTTATATTTTTGTCCTTTTTTTATTATTTAATTTTCCCTTCTAACAAAGATTAAAAAATAAAAAAATAACAACTAAAGATAAAAATAAATTTTTATTCTTATTTTCTTAAATGTGTTATTTTTCAAACAAAGACATATATGAAGCCTTTACTATACCGACTTTAAGTAGCTGGGACATGCCTCCAACTACCACTAATCAATACATATGTAAAAATCAAAACACAACACAGTACATGAATTAAATCTGACTGGAGTTCTCGAAATATGAGAACTCATCACTTGCTGGCTAGAAGCTGCAATTTTCTAATTATGATGCGTAGGCTATAATTGTTACCTACATTATGAGACAATGTAGCACATAGACATATGTTTGGATCGATACTTCTGGAATATAATGAGAAGGGGGGGGGGGGGGGGGTGAATGCAATAGGTAAAACTGGTTTCATACGTAATCTTAAAACATACATGACTAGGTGTAAGTAGACTCACCTAGAGACCAAAATAAACTGAAAGCTGAAATATCTTAAAACATAAGTAACAAACATAATCTAATAAGTTGGTGAATCACTACACTTAGTTTCTGAAAACTTACTTCTATAATATAAGTAGAACTGAAACTGGGATACAAAAAAACATGGATACTTTATGAATACTGGGTCTGAAACTATGTGATGAAAACTAACATATACTAAGCTTATCTGATTAACTGAATGACTAATAACTGAATACTGGTTATGCAAGTCTGGGCTGTAATTAGTCTGAATAAGTAGACTGAAACTGTGGAGTACTATGCATATGAGGTAAGGACTAACTGAACAACATAAGATAACTGAGCATGAATGCATGAAAACTATAAAATCTGAGAATGCAGGGCTAAGTGTATATCTACTATGTCACTGAGAAAATCTGAAAGACTTAAAGCTTTTAAACTGAATATCTAAAAGGCTGTACGCTAAGTCAAGCAAACCTGAACTGAAGAGACACTAAATACTATACTGAGACTGTGGGAGTAACGTCTAATCGAGATGCACCAGTCTGAGCTAATCGGGGTCCAACCTGTAACCGTAGTTAGAAGGGTGTCAGTACAATGCCATGGGTACTAACACTGGCTGTGTGGATCCACTAAAATGGAGTTTCAAAGGACTAAAGAGTCACTCTCTACTGGCAGGTGCTCTGGGGAGATATGTGTCAGCCCTCAATTGGCAGGTTAACATCTCAAACCTACACTGGCTACGTAGTTCTGGAACGCAGAGATTATTACTAAGAGTCACGCCCTCAACTGGCAGGTGAGCCCCTATACCTAGGTTCGCTTGATGCTAAATCCTACTCCTAACTAAACTGACACGGATTACTAACTAGTGCATGCATTGATAACTAATAACTGATAAGCTCAGGTCATGATATTATGAAAATAACCGTGCATATGGATTCTGAGGTAATTGTTAACGTGTAAATTGATACTGGGACTGAAACTGGACTAAGCTAAGCTTAATTGAACTCATAACTAACCATTAGGGCATTTTATCAAACACTTGAGCATTATCAACTTGAACATGGGAATATCTTAAATATGTTAGATTACTTGATTAAGATCATGAATTGGGGGTTTACATGCAATTCGCGTGAAATAGGACATAGGCCTTTCATCAAAATATGTAAATATCATATCTTGAACATAAGAATATCTTAAAAATGAGGGAACAATAGATTTACATGGCAAAATTCATAACTTGGGGATTCATCTTGAAATTGATTGAACATGGTATGGGAATTTTATCAAACATGTAAAGACCATAGACTTGGGAATGAGAAAGTATGCAAAAATATCATGGCTACACGAATTAATCCACACTTAGGGATTTGATATGAAGATCATAACATTTAAAATATGTATTGGCTTATTCCACTTGAAAACACATATATTCTTAACTTGAAATCAAACACACGATTATCAAAAGTTAAAACATGGGAGTAGTTAAACCATGAAAATCACATAAATTTTAATATTTAAAACATATGTTAAGGATTTAACATGTGAAAATCACCATTCAAACATATCAAGGCAATTCCAATGAAAACCATTTGTAAACATGATACATAATAAAAAATCATGGAGGTTTTATGGATATAATTCATATTAACATGTAAATATCATAACTTTGAAGTTGAAAATGGGTTTTTAGGCTCCATGGGTGAAAGGGGACCCATGGATGAACTCCCACATACCTTAATAGACTTGATGTAACACCCCAAATCTAGTACCCGAAATGCTACACGGTGCTCAGACCTCGAAGGACCACAAGCTAACCTATGATTGATATCTGTACCTGTATACTGCATGACATACTGTATAAATATAGAAATAAAGGCTAAAAGTCCATAAGGTTCAAAACTGAGACATAATATCTAATAAAATATAACATCTGGATGGGGTATAAAATACCCAAAACAACTGAAATAAACTATCTGAACATAAAGTAGTTTGAAAGGCCTCTAACTGACTGAACTGTCTGAATACGGAGTTGATGGGACAAGTCCCCAACTAACTTCAACTACTGAGATAAACTAAGTAATAAAATAATAAAGTAATGATCATGTCCTCGAAGGATGAGGACTCACTGCTAACTCTGACTGCTGAGACTAGAATGCTACTGATGCTCTGTAGCTCGTGCTTTTGAACCTATGGTATAAAAAATCATAGCTCAAATGCGTTAGTACGATTGAATGTACTAGTATGCATGTGAGGTAGGCTGAATATAAAGGGTTCACATGCATGAACTATACTAACTGACTGGATAACATGAACGTGAGAATACATGCATGAATACATAATAACTGTAACTGGGGTCATGATAACATAATTACTGAGTCTGAGAACTGATAACTGCATAACTAAAATAACTAATGCTGAACGACTGCATCTGACAGTCCAGGTTTTGATGGAACTAGCTGAGTCTCGTACTATTCTGAGTTGATTGTATCTGACAGTCTTGAAATCTAAAACTAAAATTATGGGAAGTAATATCTAACCGACATACCCTAAAATGCACCATAATAGCCGAGCTGGGGTCCAATCTGTGCCCTGATTGCAAGGGTGTCAATACCGCGCCGCTGGTAAGGACAAGCTGTGAATGACTCTCATATAATAGGTAACTCTAACGAGAACAGTGGGAACCCTCATATAATAGGTTAAGCCACCTCATCTACCCTCATATAATAGGCTATGATGTCTCAACCTACGCTGGCTACGTAGTTCTGGAATGTAAGGATTGCCTTTAAGAATCACACCCTCATATAATAGGTGCGTTCCCATCCTTGGGTTTGCTCGATGCTAATTTTAACTCCCATCTAAATAACACCGAACATGATTAACTAAACTGAATTTATAAAGTTTTCTTGATTGGCAGAATACTACTGAATTACTGAATTACCGAGCTTTCCTGAGTTATATAACTGATTGAGTTCTATGGATCATGGCTTGACTGAGGATATCGTGAAAACATGACACTGGATCTAGTCATACATCTATATTTTTCGGGTATAAGTATCCCCAGGACTCGATAGAAGGAAACTGACAAAGCATGACTTTCTTGAATACATGACCAACATCAACAATCTATAATACAATAAGTTGGGGATTTCATGAACTACATGGTTATCATAATCTTGTACATGAATGGGAATACATATCAACATACCAATATTTCATCAACTAGTCCCCTAAGTAATCCTTCAAACATTCATAATGCACAACAATAGCATAGAAGTCATTTTGATAATAAAGGTAAAGTATGCATTTATTATTTGGATCACAATTTAGCTATAAGGCATAATTTATATCCCTTTAGGCATTTTATCAAATATCTTACATGCACAACTTAAGGCATAGGTGAAATCATCAAATTTTACTAATCATAAACCACCAAATTCATGGATTTCAATTTACATGCTAACGTAGTTTTATAGTTTCACATAAAGATCCCAACTTGGGAATCAAACAACAACCATCACATAAACTTGAACAACGCACAACATAATAAAATGATTCATAATTTAAATAGGGTTCTTGAGCTTTATGGATGAAGGGAATCCATAAATCAACACAACGCATACCTTAGTTCATGATCGTACGAAGATTGACGGAGAAACTTCTTGAATTTAAATCCCCCAATTGGAACCCTAGCTTATTCTTGAGAAAAAAAAGTATATTTTACTTCAATTAGGGATAAATCCCGTGTTTGGGAGTTTATATATGGGTGGAAAAGGAGCATTTTTCCCTTAAAATAACCCAAAAATGGAGTGTTTACGTCACTTGGGCCATACGATATGCAACGCACACCTTATCGCATAATCTAGGTTATGCGGCACACACCTTATTGCCTAAGTTAGGCTGTGAGTCGCACACCTTATGGCATAATTTAGGCTGTGTGTCGACACCTCATGGAATAACCATTCCAGTAGCCTTAGGTGATTTGTTAGGCGATGCACTCCATTTTACAAAGCCATAACTTCTTGCTCGGGTGTCGAATTTTGGTAAAATTGATATCATTGGAAATCTAATTCGATTCTCTACAATTTGGTGGGTCTAAATCTGCCAAAATACCATATATACATCAAGTTATTCTCGTTCAAAGATGACCCTTGTGAAATCAAATACTAAAACTTGATGGATTTGAAAGCTCTTAGCTTGCCTTACTCTAAGTGACTCTCTTATGAATACGCTTAATACATCATATGCTCTCTTATCACTAGGATACTCATTGTAAGTCATGTAATCAAATATGAATCACAGGATAGAAGGTTTCATACGTAGGAACAATAGTTTATTTTCTAGCTTAGAAATATAGAAGGTATTACAGTACCTCCCCTTTGGGAACCTTCGTCCTCGAATAAGACTGATTGAGAGAGGAGAAAAGATAAACTAACGTTCATACTTAACATGAACAATCAAAACATGATTTCATGACTGACATGACTGATAACTGAACACATCATCTGAACATGCATATCTGATGCTTGTGTAACTAATTTAAAAATGCATGACTGAGTGTTCTGATGAACTAATGTTCTCACAATGAGAATGCATGTCTGATGCATGACTACATAAATGAACTGATACATGAATACATTACCGAATATGCAATGATGTTTAAAACCAAGTGCATAATAGAATTCTGAACATGAAGCTGAATAAGTTTAAGGAAAACTGTTACCTTGAGCTTGATCTGAGTTAGCGGAGAAGAGGTGAGGATACTTGGTTCACATATCTGCTTCTGCTTCCCAAGTAGCTCCCTTAATAGACTGATTTCTCCAAAGAACTTTGACTAGAAGGATTTCTTTGTTCCTCAGTCTATAAGTTTGATAGTCTAGGATTTCGACTGGAATCTCTTCATAAGAGAGGCTGTTTTGAACATCTATGCTCTGAATAGGGACTACAACTGCTGGGTCACCTATACACTTTTTGAGGAAAGATACATGGAAGATTGGATGAACTGAGTCTAGATCTGAAGGCAACTCGAGATCATAAGTAACCTTGCCGCAATGATTGAGAATCTTGAAGGGACCTACATAATGGGGACTGAGCTTTTCCTTCTTGACAAATCTTTTTACTCCCTTCATAGGAGAGATATTTAGATAGACATAATCATTAATCTCGAACTCGAGATCCTTTATGCGCATATTTGCATAAGACTTCTGTCAGTTCTGAGCAGCCCGGAGTGTTTCTTTAATCAACTGAACTTTCTCTAAGGCATCAAATACCAAGTCAGGCCCTATGACTGAGGCCTTACTAACTTTGAACCAACTGATTAGAGATCTACATCTCCTACCATAGAGAGCTTCAAATTGAGCCATTTTAATACTGGAATGATAGCTGTTGTTGTATGCAAACTCAATCAAAGGCAAGTGGTCATCCCAACTACCCTTGAAATCAATTGCACACGCTCGCAACATATCTTCTAGAGTCTGAATGGTCCTTTATGCTTGAACATCTATCTAAGGATGAAAGGCTGTACTAAGATAAAATTGGGTACCAAGACCCTTTTGGAATACTTTCCAGAAGTGAGAGTTGAACTGGGTACCTCTGTCTGAGATAATAGATAACAGAACACCATGTAATCTGACCAATTCTCTGATGTAGAGTCTGGCATAATCCTCGACTGAATAAGAGGTATAAAATGGAAGAAAATGAGTTGGTTTGGTCATTTTGTCCATAATGACCCTGACTGAATCATGATGATGACAAGTTTGAGGCAAACCCGTCATAAAGTCCGTGTTTACTTTTTCCCACTTCCAAGTAGGAACGGTGAACTCCTGCACGTAACCATTAGGCTTCTGATGCTCTATCTTAACCTACAAACATATAGAGTACTTATCCACAAACTCTGTAATATCTCTCTTCATCCCACTCCACCAATAGATCTCCTGTAAATCACGATACATCTTTATGGCCCCTGAATGAATAGAGTAGCGTGCACCATGCACTTCTGCAAGAATTTTATACCTTAAGTCATCTACACCTAGAACACAGAGATGACCCTGACAACGCAAGACACCATCTCCTCCTTAGGATAAAACCTCTATTTTCTGATCCTTGATTGACTATTTCAACTTAACAAGGCTAGGATCTCTATCTTACTTTTATTTTACCTCAGAAACTAGAGATGATTCTAAACTACTCTGAACTCATATATTACACTCTTCTGTATCGACTAAGCGGACACCTAGTCTGGCAAGCTGATGGACTTCCTGAGCTAACTTCTTCTTATTGTCCTCAACATGAGTAACACTACATAGACAGTCTACTGAGAGCGTCAACCACTACGTTGGCCTTGCCCGAATGATAAAGGACACTCATGTCATAATCTTTCAAGATATCTAACCACCTTCTCTGACGAAGATTGAGATCTTTCTGAGAAAAGACATACTGGAGACTCTTATGATCTGTGAATACATCTACATGAACTCTGTATAGATAATGCCTCCAAATATTCAAGGCAAATACTACGGATGCTAACTCAAGATCATGAGTAGGATAATTCTTTTCATAGGGTTTAAGCTGTCTGGAGGCGTAGGCCATGACCTTACCATGCTGTATGAGGACACATCCCAAACCTACTCTGGATGCATTATAATACACTACAAACTCATTTGAACCATCTAGAAGAGCTAAGACTGAAGCTGAGGTGAGTCGAGTCTTAAATTCCTGAAAACTCTTCTCGCAAGGATCTGCACTGAAACTTGACTTTCTTCTGAGTCAATCTGGACATAGGGGATGCAATAGATGAAAATCCCTCAAAAAATCATCTGTAATAGCCAGCCAAACCTAAGAAACTCCTGATGTCTGATGGAGAGACAAGGCGAGGACAGTTTCTTACTGCTTCGATCTATTGAGGATCTACTCTAATTCCATCACTAAAAATGATATGGCCAAGGAATGCTACTGACCTTAGCCAAAAATCATACTTACTGAATTTGGCAAATAATTGATGATCTCTGAGAGTCTGAAGTATGATTCTGAGATGGTCTGTATGATCACGCTCATTGTAGGAATAGACCAGAATATCATCTATGAAGACTATGACGAATATGTCCACGTACTGCTTGAACACTCGGTTCATCAAATCCATTAAAGCTGCTGGGGCATTAGTAAGACCAAAGGACACGACTAGAAATTCAAAGTGACCATACCAAGTATGAAAAACTATTTTTGGAATGTCACATTCTTTGACTCTGAGCTGATGATAGCCAAATATGAGGTCCATCTTAGAGAAATAACTGGCACCCTAAAGTTGGTCAAATAAGTCATCAATCCTGGGAAGAGGATACTTGTTCTTGACCGTGACTTTATTAAGCTAACGGTAATCAATGCATATTCTGAGAGAACCGTCTTTCTTTCACATAAATAAGACTGGTGTGCCCCACGGGGACACACTAGGACTGATGAAAATCCTTATCTAAGAGATCCTTCAACTGCTCTTTCAATTCTCTGAGTTCTACTGGTGCTATTTTGTATGGCGGGATAGTTATAGGCCGAGTATCTGGAAGAAGATTAATGCCGAAGTCTATTTCCCTTTCGGGAGGAATTCCTGGAAGATATTCGAGAAAGGCATCTGAATATTCATTCATGACTGGGATTGATTCAAGACTAGAAGTTCCAGAGTTGGAGTCCTTGACATGAACAAGATGATAGAAACATCCCTTAGATATCATTTTTTATGCCCAAAGGTAGGAAACAAGTTGACCTATGAAAGCTAAAGTACTAGCCCCCTCTAGGATAGGTTCATTCGAAAACTAAATCTGGATAACTCTATTTCTGCAGTCGACTGTGGCATAGCAGGAATAAAGCCAATCCATGATGAGAATGATATCGAAATCAGTCATCTCTATTTCAACTAAATATGATGAGGTGACTTTTTGAAATATCATAACTGGACAGTTTCTGTATACCCATTGGTCTATGATGGTTTTACCCACTGGGGTAGACACTGAAAAGGACTCTACTAGAATTTCAGGGCTGACTCCAAAATTGCCTTCTATATAAGGAGTAACAAAATACAAGGAAGCACCTGGATCTAGCAAAGAATAAACATGCATATGAAAGATCTATAATATACCAGTAACTACATCTAGAGAATTTTCCTAATCTTGTCGGGACTGAAGAGCATAAAGTCGATTTAGGCGTTGCCCACTAGTAGCACTAGAGGTGGCACCCTACTAATTTGGGCGACTGGACTAAGTAAGGAACAGTTCTGCTGACCCTGAGGACCTGTATGAGGACAGTTTCTGACTCTGTGGCTTGGCTGGCCACATCCAAAATAAATACTGTTGCCAGCTCTATAAATATGCTGATAGTGTTTACCGTAAGTCTGGCAAAGAGGGTAGGTGTGGGCACTTCTAACACTGCCTTGAGACTTAGAGCCTAGCGCTCTATCTCTGTTACCATTTTTGAATTTAGGAGCTAGTGAACTAGCTGAAGAAGGAATTGTAATTGATGATTTAGGATGAAATTGAGAATGGTTTCCTCCTTTTGATTTGGGCTGAGCAAAGTTAAAACTACCTGTCCTTGCTCTCTTATTCTGCTTCTTTCTCATTTTAATCTTTTTCTTCTCTATCTGTTGACCATGACTCATAAGCTTGGATAAAGTCATGTCACTAGTCAACATCCCAGATCTGCACTCATTGACCATACTTTCGTACACCCCAAAAACAAACTTGCTTATCTTGGCCCTGCTGTCTGCAACTACATGAGGAGTATATCTGGCTAATTAAGTAAACTTAAGAGAATACTCTTTCACCATTATATTTCCCTACCTGAGGTTGATAAATTCTAACACCTTAGTCTCTCTCAGCTCTTGGGGAAAGTATCTATCTATGAACATAGTGGCATACTCCTCCTACTTAATAGGCCCTATATCATCTGGCCTTTCTGACTTCTACTTTTTAAACCAAGTGTGAGCAACGTCCTACAACTGATATGCAGCTAGCTCAGTACTCTCAATAGCTGACACCCCCATGATGTCTGTAACCTTTTGAACCTAATTGATGAATTCTTGAGGGTCCTCATCTGAATTATACCCAAGAAAGGATGGAGGATTCATTCGGGTAAAGTCCTAAATCCTGGCTGCAGCTGAATTGGCCACTGGGCTGGCCAGAACGATAGTTGGTCATTCATTCTGAGCAACAAATGATTGATCAAGAGTAGTGAATGCAGCTCTAAACTCTGCATAAGAGACATGTTCGTCCAAAGGATCTTCAGGCTGAGGGACTAACTGATTCTAGTTCTCTTCTTGGAAGACATGTTCTGTAAATAGAAGAAAAAAGGATTAAACTAAGAGATTAACTTTAGATTATGCTAACTGGAACTACATGAATACTAAAAGAAATGAAACTGTTCCTAAAACATCTTATAGAATTTTGCACATAAATGTGCGCGCAGCACACCCATGTACAAGACTCTACTAGATGTGGCTTTCAGACTTCCTAGGACACTATTGAACCTTAGGCTATGATACCAAGTTTGTAATGCCCCGAATCTGGTACCCGAAATGCTACATGGTGCTCATGACCCCAAAGGACCATAAGTTAACCCATGACTGATATCTGCACCTGTATACTGCATGATATATTGTATAAATACGAAAATAAAGGCTGAAAGGCTATAAGATTCAAAACTGAGACATAATATTTGATAAAATATATCATCGAGGTGGGATGTGAAATACCCAAAATAATTGAAATAAACTTTCTGAACATACTGTAGTCTGAAAGGCCTCTAACTGACTGAACTGTCTGAATAAGGAGTTGATGGGACATGTCCCCAACTAACTCCAACTACTGAGATAAACTAAGTAATGAAATAATAAAGTAATTATCATGTCCTCAAAGGATGAGGACTCACTACTAACTCTAACTGCTGAGATTGGAATGCTATTGATGCTTCTGAACCTATGGTATAAAACACCATAGCACAAATATGTCAGTACGATTGAATGTACTAGTATGCATGTGAGGTAGGCTGAATACAAAGGGTTCACATGCATGGAATATACTAATTGACTAGATAACATGAGTGTGAGAATACATGTATGAATATATAATAACTGTAACTGGGGTTGTGATAACATGATTACTGAGTCTGAGTACTGTTAACTGCATAATTGAAATAACTGATACTAAACGACTGTATCTGACAGTCTAGGTTCTGATGGCGCTATTTGAGTACCGTACTGTTCTGAGTTGACTATATCTGACAGTCTTGAATTCTATAACTAAAACTGTGGGAAGTAGTATCTAATTAACATGACCCAAAATGCGCCATAATAGCTGAGCTGAGGTCTAATCTATATCCTGATTGCAAGGGTGTCAATACCTCCCACTGGTAAGGACAAGATGTGAGTGACCCTCATATAACAGGTAAATCTAACGAGAATGGTGGGAACCCTCATATAACAGGTTAAGACACCTCATCTACCCTTATATAATAGGCTATGATATCTCAACCTACGCTGTTTATGTAGTTCTGGAATGCAAGGATTAATACTAAGAATCACACCCTCATATAACAGGTGCGTTCCCATTCCTGGGTTCACTCGGTGCTAATTCCTATTCCCATCTGAATAGACACTGAACATGATTAATTGAACTAGACTAAACTGAATTCATGAAGTTCCCCTGACTGATGGAATACTACTGGAATTACTAAATTATTGAGCTTTCTTGAGTTATATAACTGACTGAGTTCTATAGATCATGGCTTGACTGAGGATATCATGAAAACATGACACTAGCTCTAGGAACACAGCTATATTTTTCAGGTACAAGTACCCTTAGGACTCGATAGAAGGAAACTGACAAAGCATGACTATCTTGAATACATGACCAACATCAATAATCCATAATATAATAAGTTGGGGATTTCATGAAGTACATAGTTATCATAATCTTGTACATGAATGGGAATACATATCAACATGCCAATATTTTATCAACTAGTCCCCTAAGTAATCCTTCAACCCGTCATAATGCACAACAGTATCATAGCAGTTATTTTGATAATAAAGGTAAAGCATGCATTTATCATTTGGATCACAATTTAGCTATAAGGCATAATTTATATCCCTTTAGGCATTTTATCAAACACCTTACATGCAAAACTTAAGGTATAGTTGAAATCATCAAATTTCACTAATTATAAACCACCAAATTCATGGATTTCAATTTATATGCTAACGTAGTTTCATAATTTCACATAAAGATCCCAACCTGGGAATCAAACAACAACCATCACATAAACTTGAACAACCCACAACATAATAACATGATTTATAATTTAAATAGGGTTCCGCCTTATGGATGAAAGGAATCCATAAATCAACACAACGCATACCTTAGTTCGTGATCCTATGAAGATTGACGGAGAAACTTCTTGAATTTGAATCCCTCAATTGGAACCCTAGCTTGTTCTTGAGAAAAAAAAGTATATTTTACTTCAATTAGGGATAAATACCGTGTTTGGGAGATTATATATGGGTGGAAAAGGACCATTTTGCCCTTAAAACAACCCAAAAATGGAGTGTTTACGTCACTTGGGCCATAAGATATGCGCCGCACACCTTATCGCGTAATCTAGGTTGTGTGGCGCACATCTTATCGCCTAAGTTAGGTTGTGCGTCACACACCTTATGGTATAAGTTGGACTGTGTGTCGCAGACCTTATGGCATAACCATTCCAGTAGCCTTAGGTGATTTGTTAGGCGATGCACTTCACTTTGCAAAGCCATAACTTCTTGTTTGGGTGTCAGATTTTGGTAAAATTAGTATAATTGGAAAACTAATTCGATTCTCTATAATTTTGTGGGTCTAAATCTACCAAAATACCACATATACATCAAGTTATTCTTGTTTAAAGATGACCCTTGCAAAATCAAACACTAAAACTTGATGGATTCGAAAGCTCTTAGCTTGCCTTACTCTAAGTGATTCTTATGAACACGCTTAACACATCATAAGCTCTCTTCTCACTAGGATACTCATTGCAAGTCATGTACTCAAATATGGTGGAATGGATGATCTTGAGGAGGAATGATTAGGGTTTTTTCTTGAGAGGAAAATAGGAGAATGAGGGCAAATAATGCCCTAATAGATGCTTAACATTGTGTTTTTACGACCTAGGTTAAGGTGGAAAAAGACCCCATTTCCCCTCCATCATTTAAACCAAAAATTTGTAACTCGAATTGAGTATTGAAGGCTTATCGCGATGCGGTCAAATCGCGGTGAGCTATTGGTTCTGACAAAAATGATCATAACTTTTCTCTCGGGTATCGGATTAAGGCAAAATTTGTATTTTTAAAAAGCTAATTCAATTATCTCTAATTTGATGGGTCTTGAGCTGAAAAATTCCATGTATATCAAAATTTATACACGTTCAAGTTGACCCTTGTAGAATCGAATATCAAATTTTGGACAAATCAAAGGCTCTTAGCTCAACTTTGTTCTAAGTGATTTCTATGAACACTTTTTACCTAATAAGCACTTCACACATTAGGATAAAGATCAAGACTGTTGACACTTAATTTTTTCTCTCCACGACTAAATTTAATCCTGAGTTTCTTCGAGTTTTAATAAAATCAAAGTATTTATTTCATTCGAATAAAAACTTTTCAAAATATTTTGTACTTAATTTTGTCATTTTAAGTAGCGATTATACATTATCATATTCAATTATATGACATTATATAATTTTGTTACTTAAATAATTATTTCACAAAATATCGGATTTTAAGTAAGACTTATCTTAAAAATAAATTTCAATGATTAAAATCTTGATTTAAATATAATTTGTTCTTAAAAATAATTTATTTGGAGAAATACTTGTTTGATTTAATTGAATCAAGGAGCCCTTTATTAAAGGAAGAATTAATTCTTAGCGAAGTTCAATTCCATTTAACCAATCTATTAAATTTGACCATAATTGAAACTAAATTGACTGCAATTGCAATGAAATTGGCCAATTAACTTTTAATTTGGGCAAAATTTAAATAAAATATGTTAAATATTAATTGTATTTATTGTGAATAACTTTTAGACTAATTGAGATTATTTTTCTAAATAATTTCAAAAATTACCAAATTCCTAATTTAATTGGGGTTATTCTAAACCCAATTAAATCTAATTAGGGTTATCAAATAACCCCAATCTTAACCTAATTCCGCAAGCCCAACAACCCAATAATTCCATCGGCCTAATTTGCTTTCATCACTAGCCAACCCCAATGTAATAACATTAACAACATTAACAACTTTCAACAAACACCAGCCCACAACAACAATCCGCCCCAACCCAAACCAACTGGCCCAAATATGTTGTTTTTCCCTCTTTATCAATAATAACACATACAACAGAACAATATCAACATCGATATTAGCAGCTCCCAAACTCTAGTGAATCCACCAAATTTCAACTCGATAACCCTTAACCACGTTGACCCGTGAACGACCCGACCTTAATCCATTGCTCGCATATATCACGTGCCCCTACCACGTGAATTCATGCAAGAAGAGCCTAGAAGCTTCCAAAAATTAATGTATTGACCCATCCAACGTTTAAATCCCAAGATTTTTGGGTTAATTTGTATGGATTCGTACATAGGTGGATGAATTTCATTCGTCCCGGGAGATTATTGTATTGGTTCAATTGCTATTGGCTAGCCATTTTTGGGAATTTCATCAAGAAACAACAAATTGGTACAAATTATGGATGAAAACCGAAGCTGAGAGATTTGAATTTCAAATTTCAAAATATCCTATTTTAAAAATCCCTAAAATACCCCTTATCTATGATTCCCACATCGGTGGAGCCTCAAAAAATTCCATTCCATGATCCTGTTTTAAAAGGCTCTTGGTTGGATTAAAAGGGGGGTTGGAAATCAAGGACGTGAATTTTTTTTTTGTGCAAAATCTTTTTGAATTTCTATTTTGAGTGTAAACTTTTTTCTCTGGAGAAGGGTCGAGGATTTCTGGGAGCTTTTGAAATCGCGGCAAAGTTCTCCAGTGGTGGTCAAGATCTCTGCGTCAGCTTGTAATCCTGTTTTGCTTCTCCTGAACAGGGAAATTATTTGAGTCTTACATGGAGCTCCTGAACAGGGAAATCATTCGAGTCCTACATGGACTCTTTCCCTTTTGCATATTCGTTATGGGCCATCGAGGCCCACTGTATCTATCGAGTCAACTCCTAGAGAAAGTTTAAATATCGATCTTATGAAATACTGGACGCAAGGAGTCAAAAGAAGAAAAATAGGTTAAAGTCCCATATTTGAAGCGGTGAAGAGACTCGAGAGTCTCACTTTTTTTTCATTTATTTATTGTCGTCTTCTTTATATATCTATTGTTGTCTTATTTATGTATTTATTTATTCATTTGTACCTCAAAGCCAAAGTTGTAAATTAATACAGGTGAAGCGGGTTTCGGGCTAAAAAGTCCCAAAAATATAGATTAAGACAGGTGAAAAATGGGTCGAAAGCCCAATTAGATTAGGACAGGGTTCGTTGATTTGGGCCCAATGGCCTAAATCTTTTACTTTCTCCTGCTCCCCCTTTTTACGTACCATTTGCTATTTCAATCACTTAGACTTAGTTGAAACCCCTAATTAAGTCGTTAAAAAACTAGTTTTGCATAAACTTCCGAAATATTCCTTAATCAACTTATTTTCAACAATCAACTTTTTTTTTAAGTTAGTCAAAAGAATTATTTTTAAACAGTTCGGATAACCGCAAGTTAGCGGATGTTTTAGGTGCCTTAAAACCTCCCTAAAACGTTAATAGGATCCGCTAACCTAGAATCTCTAACTTAAATGATTTTTCTGTTTTGAATCATATAAGTACTTTATAGAGGTTTTCTTAATTCCTTTTCAAATAAATTAAGTGCTGACTCTCTAAAGAAAAAATTTTTGCAAAACAAAAATGGCGATTCTGCTGGAGATTCTAACTAGGTTTTAACCAAATGTTTGATTTCATCTTTTGAATAACTGTTTAAATTGCTTACGTGTTTGTATGTTTTGATTTTGTGAAATTTAATGAATGCATCTCATAGAATAATCCCGCATTGATTATTAAATTATTTTGGAGTTTTGTGAATGTCCCGACCCCTGTTGTTCAACTCCAAATAAAGTGTTGGAAATACGAAGGTTTATTAGCAGGTGAGGCGTCTGATGGCTGTTCCTTTTCCCAAACCCAAGTCGTTCGCTTGGGAACCTTGTTCAAACCTACTCTAGACATCTAGGATAGAGCGAAAACAAAACCCTATTTTAGGCATGAGCCTAGGATGACCTAATACCCGAGGGGGTATTAGACCCATTAGAAAACTTACCTTGCGTCTATTGACCTCGAGTTAATTACAGATGAATCATATTTATGTGTTGAAAAAATATATGTTTGTTTTATCCAATCCATTAGCCCTTAGGGTAGGGGAGACTCATCTTTATCTGTTTTCGTGTAGGTATGTCCCAACCATATCCTCACAAAAAGTTCAAGATGCTTATCGGACCCGACAACTTTCTAAAACTATGGTGGGATTACATGAGTGGAGAAGAGAAAAAGATTGTTAGAACATATATCGGGCATTTTCCTTCGCTGATAGAGATAGACGTTTGGCCCTAAATGATTCATGTGCTGACGACCTTTTGGGATGATCAGAATATGGTGTTTTGCTTCGGGGATGTTAAATTGACCCCCACTATTGAAGAGGTGTTGATTTGTTTCGAGAGCACTGAAATGTGTTTTAAGAGAAAAGAGACAACTGATAAGAACATTCTAATCCCTATTGTATAGGACCATTAACAGATCAAGAAGTTGATGATGACACCTGGCTAGGGAGATATGATGGGGATAACATACCTGTTCGTGAGTTGTATCATTGGTTTGTAAGGTGTAATGCTTTTGAAAGGTTTGGGCATAAATTTGAATCAGAGGTAAAATGGAAGGAGACGAGAGCATTTGGATTTGCAGTAGGTCTACTTGGTACTATGGTATTCCCACAAGGGGAAAATGGCACAATTCATCCAAGAGTTGTCACGATGGCACACACACTCTTCTATGAAGTGGAGTACGGTTCTAAAAAAGTATTCCATAACTTAGCTCCCATGATTGTAGCCAACATATATTGTGATTTGGGAAGGTGTTAAGCCGAGAATCATTTCTTTACAAGGATGCAACCTTATCTTGCAATGGTGGATGATGATGCATTTAGTGAAAAATCCTAGAATGGTACAACCCGATCATCAGACAAGAGGAGATCTTCTATCATCGTATGACATGTGGTTGTTCTTGTACAAGTTCAAAAGGTATGCATCTCCAAAATTTTTGTTGAAGATTTTTCAGGAATTAAGGGATGATGACGTCCAATGGTCCATTAAATATCTTCGTTTAGGGAGATACACCATTCGAGGGGGCGAGTGGACTTTTTTAGTGCTTCTAGGTCACAGGGGGATCCATCCTTATAATCCTAACAGAGTTCTTAGGCAATCTGAGATCAAGCAGGAGACACCCCAAACCGCGCCTATGCTTAGATTCTTCACTGAGTATGACGAAGGTGAGTCCCCGCTTAAAAACTACATGGTAGATGGTTGGATAAGAAGAGGGTGGAAGGAAGTCTTTTTTCGTATCGAGTATGATCCCAAAGTCAGTGATACTTACAAGGAGTGGTTAAAGAAGAGTCTCGCTGGAGCATTGGTCCTTGGGCCAAATTTACCCACTCGGGTTGTTGATATAGAATCAGAGCACTAACTGATTAATTTTCAAAAGGTGAAATCGCACACCAGCAGATACACATGGAGGATGCTTTGACCATACGCATGCTGAGAGAAGAGTTGAAACGAGCCAGGCAAGAGGCTGATGATGCTAGGCAGTGTCTAATCGATTTGGATGATTGTATGATTTCTCAGATTGATAGCATGGAAAAAATAACCTACAAAAACAATGCGCAGTTGTACGGGAGTCATCTGATCATCAATAGATATCGGATATGCCAGGAGGTGAACAAGGCTAAGAAGGCAAGAGTAAATGAAGGAGCATCCAATAGCTAGTTTTCTATCCCCTGCATGGGACCTCATTTTTCTTTCATGTTATCTCTATTTCCCCTAAAGATTGTATCCCTCTTATGCTATCTTTTGTAGGTATTTATGCCCTCTTACATATCTATGAAAGTTGGGGGATAATGTATTGTCTTTAAAAAGACATATATTTTCCTCAAAATTCATTAGGCCTAAACACTTGGCTCGAGAGGGTCACCCCAGTTAGGATACGCATTATTATGTTTTTATGTGATATAACTGCCTTATGTGTTTATGTGCGTTTGTTTGAATCAAAAATAAATTTATCCACTATGCTCCCGTGGATCAGTTTGGCTACTCTATGTGGTTACTTCTTGTCAAATATCTTGCATTGCTTATCACATATCGAAACTAACACATCTGCCTTTGAGTTATTTTACTTTACAAATAATAGAAAACTACTCCGTGTTAAAATAAGCTAGCAGAACATCCTTACTTCACCCGGTCAAAAGTGCATAAGATCCCATCCCTTAACCATCATTCAAACATGACTAAAAGTGGTGAGGAAAATGCATTGATCATCAGGGACAATGTAATAGCGAAACAAAGTGAGATGATTGCTGAGCTCAAAAGAAAATTAGAAATGCTTCAGGAAGAAATGAACCGTACTAGAGATTTAGCTAACCTGGCCATCACTGTCAATGCTCCTACCCCAGGAAGAAATGAGCCTCCGCGCCAGATCCCTCCTCTCAGTACGCCTATTCTTGGGGACCATCCTAATAATATACTATCCATCTCCGCTCCTCAACTTGTTAAGAATACCAATCGAGAAAGTAACCTAGATTCTTACTATCCACAAAATCCATCCCTAACCCCACAAAATCCGTCTCCAAATCCACCAAATTCTTTCCCAAATCCCCAAAACCCACTTTCAAATCCATAAAACTCACTCCCAAATCTATAAAATCCATCACCGAATCAACAAAATCCACCTCCGAATCTACAAAGTCCATTTCCAAATCCACAAAATCCCTTTCAAATTCCCTCAAACTACTCTCAAATTCCACAAAACTCTTCTAATTTCCAAAACATCCTCCCTACCTACCACCCAACCTTTTCTTATCCTAAAAATTAAGCAACCCTTCCAAATCCTCCTCATGTCATCATATCCCCTGACATCTATAATTTCTTTCCCAATCCTAAGAAAAACCATTATGAGAAAAAGGAAAAAGAGTAGAGGACCGAGCATGAAATAAAATTGCTAGCTATGAATGAAGAGATTATAAGGATCAAGGAATCTAATGGAGCGGGGGACAATGATGGTCTGGGTTACGATGATATATGTGTTTACCTTAGAGTAGATCTACCAGAAGGATACAAGGTCCCTAAATTTAAAGAGTTTGATGCGACTGAAAATCCAATGGCCCATCTGAGATAGTATTGTGATCAAATGGTGGGGTATGAAAAAATGAGGCATTATTGATGAACTTATTCAGTCGAAGCTTCGGTGGTAAAGCCTTAGATTGGTTCACCTCTCAAGAACTGAAAAATGGACTAGTTGGAGGGCATTGGCAAAAGGTTTCCTTGATAGGTTTGCATTTAACATTGAAATAGTCCCTGATCGATTCTCATTAGACTGGATCAAGCAAAAAAATAATGAGTGTTTTCGATACTATGCCTTTCGTTGGACAAAAGAAGCTGCTAAAGTACAACCTGCCATGTCTAAGAAAGAGATGGTATCTGTGTTTTCTCACGCTTAGAAGGGAGAATATCATACTAGGATGGTATCCGCGGTCAGGGTAACTTTCACAGATTTTGTAAAAATTGGGGAATTGCTAGAAGAAGGCATTTGAATAGGAAAGATTGTCAAATCACCAACATCATCTGGGACTTTTATGTTCCTAAAGAAAAAAAAGGAAGATGTAAGTGCAGTCTCTGTTGATTCTGTTACTAAGTTTAAGAAGAGATTTAAGCCTAGGAACATTCTCTCCTCTCCGCCATCACCAAATTTTCAACATGTATTTTGCACCCAACCCCAGTACCAAGATTCACTTCTAAATATTGAATCCCAGTACCAAACTCCACCTCCAAATATTCAATCCCAGTATCAAGCTCCACTTTTAACTATCCAATCCCAATACCAAACTCCACAGTCAAATATTATACCCCAATACTAAGTTTCGCATTCGAATTATCAGCCTCAAGTTTAAGTTGTCCTTCTAAATAATCTAACAAATATCCAAACGCCTCCAAATTATCATCAAGCACCTCCTCCTACTAATTAGAATCATTATAACCTCGCCACATCCAAACCTTAAAAAAAGACCTCCCCAAAAGTTCACACCACCGACCAAGAGTCGCACCCAACACTTTGGGAGATTAAAGGATGCCGGTCATTTACAACCTATCCAACCAAAAATTATCAATCCCAACTCCCAATTTTATCATGCTGATCAAAATTGTGCTTATTATTCAGGAGCAGTGGGGCACAATACCGAGGATTATATTGGCTTAAAAAATAAGATTCCAGATTTGATTGATCAGAAGGTCATCATGCTTCAGTCTCCAGCACAAAATGTCAATAGTAATCACTTGCCTAATCATGGGGGAGCTGCAGTTAACATAATTGGTATAGAGGATGAATGGTTATCTAGTGAGACTATCACTAAGGTAAATTTAGAGAAGTTCAAAAGGACAGAAGGTATAGAGAAGATAAAGAGGGATGTAGCTACCTTAAGTGTCAATGAAAAGCCTCCGTTTATAGTAATGATGGCCTCAATCAGGTGTACACTCTTCCGCCTAGAAAGGAATTTATCGTAGAGACGGCCGTTGGCCAAGGGATGACACGGCCTGCACGATGCTACATTCCTGAAGATTTGACCAATAGGAAGGATTCATTGAAAAGGCTAACCACTGAAGGGGAGGCCGAGAAATTTTGGAAGTGTATGCAACCAAAATACTACTCAAATGTAAAGTATTTAGAGAAGACTCCAGCCCAGATTTCTATTTTGACACTATTAATAAGTTTGTAATACCATCGACAAGCTTTATTGAAGGTCCTGGATGAAGCATATGTTCCCACAGGCATGAGTATTGAGAATTTGTCCACAAGGATAGGAAATATTGTAGGAAGTCATCACATATCATTCAGTAAGGAAGAGTTATGGTTTGAGGGAGTGGTACATAATAAGGCCCTGGACATCTCTATTATTTGTTGGGACTATGTGATTAATAGGGTATTGATAGATGAAGGGTATGGTTTGAACGTTTGTCCTTTTTCCATATGTATTCAAATGGGCTATGATTTGGGGAAAATTCATAAAAGCCATATAAATGTGTAGGCATTTGATGGAGAGAAGAGAGATATCATAGGTGAAATTGATTTGTACATCTAGATGGGACCTGCTGAATTTAAGGCCAAATTTCCTGTTATGGATACCCATCCTAGTTACAACCTTCTCTTGGGAAGACCATGGATCCATGGTACAAAGAAAATTTTATCGACCCTTCATCAGTTATTAAAATTTATTTGGAAGGATCTTGAAATAGTCATCCAAGAGGAAGAAAACAATGTGAATCATCCCAATGGTTATGGTCCGGTGATTGAAGATATCTCAAAGGGTAGTAGTTTTATATGGTGGAAATTGTGAGTGCTGCGGAGAAATATCTGACGCCTACAATACCAATTTCTTTTGTATACAAAATGATTACGACTATGATTTTAAGAAGTAGATTCAAACCTGGTCGGGGCTTGGGTAAAAATCTGGAGGGAATTATTGAGCCCATTATGGTCCAAGAGAAAGAATTTAAGTATGGGTTAGGATACCAGCCAACGGAGGAGTATAAGATTAAGGATAAGTCAAAGGCGAGTCTGCCTAGTCCCTTGCCACTCCTGTACCAGTCATTTCCCGTGCGTGAGATATACAATGATGATGGTCTTGGGGATGGGATAGAAAATCTATTCGAGGGATGCAATGCTGTACTAGAGGATTTCTCGAAGTTCAGTGGGGTGAATAAGGTTGCACTAGGAGAGGCTTTGCAAAACTGGACCTCAAGTCCACTCATAACCCGTCACCCATCGGGGTAGATGAAAGGGAAATTACTAGTAGTTTTTAAAACTAGTGATTATTCGGAGGAGGCCCCGTGATCCACCCTTTTATGTCTCAAATTTCTTTTTCGTGTTTTACTTATTTAAAAAAAGTGTGGGCCTATATTTGCGTGGGTCATGAGCCATTGTTTGTACTTATTTTTTGAATTTCAATGAAAAGGCCTCTCTTTATTTACAAAGTCATTTTCAAAAATATTATATTGATATATTTTATTATCTTACTATCATCTAACTTGGTTTGTTTGTTTATCACAGTAGCAGTAATTTAAAACTTGCCAGTGTCATGTCATGTCAAGGCTTAGAGGAACAAAGTAAGAGAAATGATAATGATTGGAAAGAAGGTGATGAGGATCGGTTCATAGAAGATATAGAGAAATTCAAGAATCGAGAAAAGCCCAACCTGGAGGAAACTGAAACAATCAACTTGGGCGATCATGATGAAATCAAAGAAACAAGTGGTAGTGTTCACTTAGCAGAAACACAAAAAAGAGAAATCATTCACTTGTTGCGAGAGTACATTGGCTTATTCGCTTGGTCCTATGGTGATATGCCAGGATTGAGCACTAACATTGTGTCGCATAAGTTACCGATCAATCTCGAGTTTGATCCGGTTAAGCAAAAAATGTAAAAATTCAAGTTGGACTGAATTTTGAAGATCAAGGAAGAAGTGACAAAGCAAATTCAGTCTAAGGTTGTGGAGGTTACAAAATATCCGACATGGCTAGCTAACATCATACTAGTGCCGAAGAAGGATGAAAAGATTCAAATTTGTGTTGACTATAGAGATTTGAATTGAGCCAGTCCTAAAGATAATTTTTCGCTACCCACCATCCACATCCTCATCGATAATTATGCGAAGCATGAAATACAGTTTTTCATGGATTTTTTTTTCTGGGTATCATAAGATATTGATGGATGAGGAAGATGCATAAAAGACAACTTTCATCACGCCTTGGGGTGTTTAGCATTACAGGAAAATACCGTTTGGTCTTAAGAATACGGGTGCAACATACATGAGGGCTATGGAGATGATTTTTCATGATATGATTCATAAAGATATTAAAGTGTACGTGGATGATGTAATTATCAAATCCCACGAGAGTTCAGATCATATGACCTATCTGGAAAAGTTCTTTAACAAATTAAGAAAGAACAATTTGAAGTTGAATCCTGTTAAGTATGCTTTTGGTGTGCCAGCTAAGAAATTACTGGGGTACATCGAGCTAGACCCGTCCAAATCAATACAATTCAGGATTTGCCATCATCGAGGACTAAGAAAGAGGTTATTAGTTTCCTGGGTCATTTGAATTACATTATCAGGTTCATTGCCCAGTCGATAGTCATATGTGAGACCATTATCAAGATGCCGAAGAAAGATGCATTGAATGAGTGGAAAGAAGAATTTCAAAAATCTTTTGACAAAATTAAGAAATACTTGTCCGCTCTGCCAGTTTTGGTCCCACCAAAGGAAGGAAGCCCGTTGTTGCTCTACCTATCATTCTCAGAAAATACTTTCGGGTGTGTCGTCGAGCAACATGATGAGACTGGTCAGAATGAGAAAGCCATTTACTACATGAGTAAAAATTTGACACCGTATGAAGATCGCTATAATCTTTTGAAAAGTACGTGTTACGCTTTAACCTGGGCTATACAAAAGTTGAGGCATTACCTATCCTCATACACCACATATCTCATTTTGAGAATGGATTCATTGATGTATATATTCGAGAAAGCCATGCCTATAGGAAAGTTAGCTAAGTGGAAAATGTTGTTGAGTAAGTTCGACATTGTGTATGTGACTCAAAAGGCAATCAAGGGGCTATCCTTAGTATATCATTTAGCAGAGAATCCGATTGACGATGACTATGAGCTACTTCGAACTTACTTACCAGCTGAGGAGATTTTATTTGGGGGAGATGACATTGTATAAATTTACCCTGGATGGAGGTTGTTCTTTGATGGGGCGGTCAATTTTAAAGGTTCAGGAATCGAAGCCGTTTTGGTGTCAGAAACAGACCAACACCATCCAGTAACAACGAAGTTGCGTTTCCTGTGCACCAATAACATGGCCGAATATAAAGATTGCATTCTAAGGCTCAAATTGGCATTTGATATGGGTGTTCGTGAATTGCTAGACATTGGAGACTTAGATTTGCGGATTCACCAGGTACGGGGAGAATGGGCTGTAAAGAACTCCAAGATTACTCCTTATGTGGAGCTTGTGCTGGAATTATGTGGAATTTTCAAGGAAGTTGATTTCAGACATATCCTAAGGATACATAATGAGTTTACTGATGCTTTGGCCACTATATCCTACATGATTCAGCCTCCAGATCAGAGTTACATTGATTCTTTGGAGATAAGCTTGAAAGAACAACCTGTGAATTGTGCGTACGTTGAAGAGAAACCTGACGGAAATCCATGGTACTATGATATCAAAAGGTATTTAGAATCTGGAATATATCCTAAAGAAGCCAGCAATATTCATAAGAAGACAATTCAACGTTTGGCAAATAATTATTTTCCGAATGGGGAAATCCTTTTTAGG
Organism: Capsicum annuum; assembly: GCF_002878395.1. Lineage (NCBI taxonomy): Eukaryota > Viridiplantae > Streptophyta > Magnoliopsida > Solanales > Solanaceae > Capsicum > Capsicum annuum. The sequence continues at coordinate 183,449,871 of NC_061114.1, forward strand.
AGAACTCTAGACTTAGGATTCTTATGATGTGTCGATGCTGCAGAAGCCAATAAATTAATAAAAAAAGTACAAGTTGGAGTTTGCAGGCCCCACATAAATGGGTTTACCCCTGTTAGAAAGATCCTGAGAACTGGTTACTTCTAGATGAATATGGAAAATGATTGTAGAAAGTATATGCAGAAGTGCCCAAAATGTTAGATACACGGAGATTTGATCCAAATGCCTCCACATGAGATTTATGTGATAAGTTCACCTTGGCCTTTCATATCTTAGGGTATGGATGTTATCGGGCCAATAGAGCCACCGGCATTAAATGAGCATAGATTCATTTTGGTTGCTATTGATTACTTTAATAAGTGGGTCAAAACTGATTCATATAGGGCCGTCACCAAGAAAGTTGTTGTAGATTTCATGAAAAATAACTTGATTTGCAGATTTAGAGTGTCAAAATCAATCATTACTGACAATGGGGCAAACTTGCATAGTCACTTGATAAATGAGATTTGTGATCAGTTCAAAATTGTTCATCGCAACTCAACCGCATATCGTCCATAGATGAATGGAGCCGTGGAAGCCGCCAATGAGAATATCAAAATGATCTTAAGAAAGATGGTCGAGAATGATAGATCATGGCATGAGATGTTACCTTATGCTTTGCTAGGGTATCGTACAATTGTTCAAACCTCTACCAGAGTAACTCTTTATCTACTTGTTTATGTGAATAAAGGTATGATACCTGTTAAGGTTGAAATACCTTCCTTAAGAATTATTTAGGAAGTCGGACTAAGTAATGAAGAATGGGTTTACGCTCGCTATGAACAACTCATGTTGATAGATGAGATGAGAATGGTTGCCGTGTGTCATGGTCAGTTGTATCAACATAGGATGATTCGTGCTTTCAACAAGAATGTAAAAGCTCAAACATTTGAAGCTGGACAATTGGTTCTCACCAAGAAGAGTACAAAGGCAAGTTCACTCCTAATTGGCAAGGTCCCTACATAGTTCGCAAGTACTATATGGAGGAACCCTGATCCTATCTGAGATGGAAGGTCGAGAGTGGACCAAACCAATCAATTCTGATGCAGTAAAGAGATATTATATTTAAAGGACGTTCTACTTTTTGTTTCCTCAGTTTATTTGTAATCGCCTTTGTAATAATATTTGTTTTCTAATTTGTAATTTCCTAGAATCCCTTTTCATTTTATACACGAACTACATTTGATCTGAATTTCCAAGAAAGGGATACGTAGGCGGCCTATGTCGGCTTTGGTCAACCCCTTAGGAGAATTTATCCTTTCCTTTCATGTCTGAACTACGTGATAACCTAAATTCCCAAGAAAGGGATACGTAGGTGGCCTATGTTGGCTTTGGTCAATCCATCAGATTTTTTTATATATCCTTAGCGTCGGTCTGAACTAGATTTGACCTGATTCCTGATTCCTGATTCAACGGGATATGTAGATGCCCCAACAGCTCGATCATATAACCCTAGGAAATGGAAACTGGAGTAGAATTTTCAAAAAAAAATCTTGAAAATTCACAAGAGGAAGATCATCATCCAGCGAAGAGAACAACGACCAACAAAGAATTCGAATACCCTTGAGTTGGGATCACCTCAAATAACATTAAACTGGGGCAAAAATTTTAAGGAGGGCCGTAAAATTTCCACTAATATATTGGAATATATTTCGAATCCCCTAGCACTAGAGGTCAAAGTCAAGTTTTGGAAATCACCACTTTTGATAAAGTCTAGGTAGTTTCTCTGGCAATCTTCTGTCAAAAATCAGATATAGATAGAAACATGAGAAAGACTTTCATTAAGCTAGTACATGACATGACTGACAGAGATTTTCTAAAGCTTTTACAATAATTTTCAAAACTATTTTTTAAAATTAAGACTACTTTCAAAAATCTATACAAAAATTTTTTACTTAGTGATTGCCTAGCCGTCTATTGGAACAGAGAGTCGGGGTGGAGGTACCAATATGACAGAGCACCTGAAAGATGGAGGGGAGCAAATTGAAGAGCAAATGAGGTCAAAATGGAATAGTTTCAGTCAAAACTAATCATTTTTGTGTAGATGCAGGGATCAATACACAAAAATGAGAGTCTTTTTCAAAAATCCCCAAGCAAGTTGGGAGCCACACTAATGAATATAATGCTTAAGAATGATATTTTCGGGTAGCCCCAAAGGTGGGTTAATACCCATTTATCAAAGACCTTTTGAATTGTCTCTCATTTTTTGAGACCATGAAGGACAAACAAAGGCACCTTATCTTCTTTATGAATATTGTATTTGGAATTTTTCTAAAAATAGTCTTTAGCAAAAGTGATTTTGTGTCTACTAAATATGCACCTTAAGCGCAAGTGCATTCAAGGGAGTTGAAAGGAGGAAGAGGAAAAAGTCATCCTTAAAATCTGTCTTGAAGTGAAGCAAACGTACAGGAATATGCAAAAAGTAGTACGGAAACAAGTGAACTCAGGTGAAACTGTTTCTAAGAGGGCCATAACATTCAATATCTGATGACGCACGAGATATCATACGCTGGCATCGAGGATATCATTCGCATTAAATATCTAATGACACGCGAGATATCATATGCTGGCATCAAGGATATCATCCGCATTAAATATCTAATGACGTGCGAGATATCATACGCTGGCATTGAGGATATCATCCTTATTAAATATCTGATGACGCACGAGATAGCATATGCTGGCGCCGAGAATATCATCCGCATTAAATATCTGATGACGCGTGAGATAGCATAAGCTGGCATCAAGGATATCATCCACATTAAATATATGATGATATGCGAGATAGCATACGCTGGCATTGAGGATATCATCCGCATTAAATATCTAATGACACCCGAGATAGCATACGCTGGTGTCGAGGATATCACTCGCATTAAATATTTGATGACACGCGAGATAGCATACATTGGCGTTAAGGATATCATCCATGTTAAATATCTAATGACGTGCGAGATAGCATACACTGGCATCGAGGATACCATCCGCATTAAATATCTGATGATGTGAGAGCTAGCATACATTAGCGTCGAGGATATCATCAATATTTAATATCTGTTGACACGCGAGATAGCATATGCTGGCATCGAGGATACCATCAATATTTAATATTTGTTGACACTCTAGATAGCATACGCTCGAGTCGAGGATATCATCAACACTTAATATCTTTTGACACATGAGATAGCATACGTTGGCGTCGAGGATATCATTAATATTTAATATATATTGACACGCAAGATAGCATACACTGGAGTTGAGGATATCATCCATATTTAATATCTGTTGACACGCGAGATAGTATACGTTGGCGTCGAGTATATCATTAGCATATAATATCTGTTGACACACGAGATATCATATGCTGGCATTGAGGATATCTCATCATGAATCAACATTTGAATGCATCAAAAACATGTGATTCGAACGACATATGATATTTTCTAGATATTGACAATCTAAGGGTCATCTATAAGTCATATTATTTGAAACAGGATAGTGTGCAATATTACCTAGGAACTGACAGTCTATAGGTCATTTGTAAACTGCAACAACACCCTAACCAAATAGTGTGCAAAGTTACCCAAACATTGATAGTTTGAAGGTTATCCATAAGTCGTAACTAAATTCTTGCCGGAGAATATGTAAGATTATCAAATTGATAAGTCCAAGGGTTCTCTCTAAGCTACGTCATATCCAAGATCGATTATGTGTAGAATTACCCAAAAGACTATTAATTCGGGAGACATCTATAAATCATATTGTATCCAAGGTCAAATAATATACAGGAATACTTGAGAACTAGCGATTGGAGGGATATCTGTAAGCCATCTCTTATCCAAGGTCGGATAATGTACAGGATTACCTAAAGGCTATGAATTCAAATGATATACGTAAGTCGCCTCGTATCCAATATCAAATAATGCGCAAGATTATCCAAAGATTGACAATTCAAAGAAAATCTATAAGTCGTATCGATATAAAAGATGCGCAAGACTTATCTGAGACGCATATGCAAAGATTTATTGGAAATAACCGGAGATGTAATTATACAATAAACATAATAGGTGACCAAAGGGTTGCCACATCAGCGTAACACTATAGGTTGCAGGGACCGTTCTATATAAAGTGTCGTAGGTGTCCAAACAGGACACCCCCACTTTAAAGACATATTCACTCGTCAAATAAGCTAATTATGCAACAATCAAGAGGGTTGCTATATTTGTTGTTGTGAGTTATCTCCTTCCAAACAGGTACATAAAAGGATGATTTTGCTTTTCAGGCGACAACTCACATGGAGATATAGTAAAGACTATATACCTCTTTCGTGAATTATGTTTAGCACTAACGATTTCTGTTTGAGACATTATCAAGAAAATCCAAGAGGATGAAGATCTTAAATAAGAACTATAGGTGTGGACGACTCCATAAAGGACACAGTACAACATAGAATGCTTTCTTAGCAGTAAAATGGGACATAGTCTAGAGAGGGACGTCAAACCCTCTGGACGCGAGCTAAAGGATGATCACCACCACTAACCAACCACACCCCTATTATAAGGCATGTGTTATTCTGGGATATTCTTATTTCAGCCTTACCTTCAGGATAGTTCTAAGCTCATATCGAGGGTAAACTTCTTTTTCTTTCAAATTCGGGTGACAACATCCTTAGAGTTTTGGAAATTATGTCCAGGTAAGTTCTTGCCTATAGATGTGAAGGATCCCACATTTATGGTTAAAGATATTACAAGCTTCTTTTCAGCAACTCAATTAACTTGTCACTCGTCCCGAGCCAAAGATCGTCTGAAATAAAAGACTATCTTTTCTACCAATCGAGTCATACTACAAGCAGTATGATTCCCTGAGTCTCGAGGATATGTAGGCTGGAATCTATTTTGGAAAACTCAACTGCATTCCAACCTCTTCCCAAATCTATTTATTCTCTGGCATTTTGGTTTCATCAAAAACTCTAAAATCGATATAGCTTGTGAATTTTTAAAAATCACGCTTTGAATCAATCATTATGAACTACAAGTGGCCTGAATTCTCATGTAACCTAAGATATGTAGGAAACCTGATACCAAGGTCCGGCCATAACTCTAAAACTCATGCGAAAGCCAACCTCATTCAGATTCGAATTTGTGGTCGGACAAAAAATAGGAACGTCAACCTCTCTTTGCCCAGGGTTAATTGTATCCACTCTACTTAAAGGGAGGGGCAGTTGTTGATAACTCATTTTTGCCCTCCACGACTAAATTTAATTCTAAGTTTCTTCGAGTTTTAATAAAATCGAAGTATTTATTTCATCCGAATAAAAACTTTTCAAAATATTTTGTACGTAATTTTGTCATTTTAAGTAGCGATTATACATTATCGTATTGAATTATATGAGATTATATAATTTTATTACTTAAATATTTATTTCACAAAATATCAGATTTTAAGCAAGGATTATCTTGAAAATAAATTCCAATCATTAAACTCTTGATTTAAATATAATTTGTTCTTAAAAATAATTTATTTGGAGAAATACTTATTTAATTTTATTGAATCAAGGAGTCCGGGATTAAAGGAAGAATTAATTCGTATCGAATTTCAATTCAATTTAACCAATCTATTAAATTTGACCATAATTGAAACTAAATTGACTGCAATTGGCCAATTAACTTTTAATTTGGTAAAAATTTAAATAGAATAGGCTAAATCTTAATTGAAATTATTTTGAATAACTTTTAGTCTAATTGAGATTATTTTTCTAAATAGTTCCAAAAATTACCAAATTTCTAATTCAATTGGGGTTATTTTAGCCCCAATTAAATCTAATTGGGGTTATCAAATAACCCCAATCTTAACACAATTTCACAAGTCCAACAAGACAACAATTCCATCGGCCCAATTTGCTTTCATCACCAGCCAACCCCAATCCAATAACATTAACAACATTAACAACTTTCAACAAACACCAACCCACAATAAAAGTCCACCCAGACTAAACCAACCGGCCCAATTAGCACCTAACGACCTGGCCCAAATCTAATTGTTTTCCTCTTCATCAACAATAACGCATAGAATAGAACAATCTTAACATTGATATTAGCAGCTCCCAAACTCCAGCGAATCCATAAAATTTCAACCCGATAACCCCTAACCACATCGACTCATGACTGACCTAACCTTAACTCATTGCTCGTGTACACCACGTGCCTCTACCATGCAAATTCATGCGAGAAGAGCTTAAAGCTTTCGAAAATTGATGAGTTAGCCCATCCAACATTTAAATCCCAAGGTTTTTGCATTAATTTGTTTGAATTCATACATAGATTGATGAATTTCACTAGTCCTGGGAGATTATTCCGTTGGCCCAATTTCTATTGGCTAGCCATTTTTGGGAATTTCATCAAGAAATAATAAATTGGTACAAATTCTGGATGAAAAGTGAAGCTGAGAGATTCAAATTTCAAATTTCAAAATATCCTATTTAAAAAATCCCTAAATACCCCTTATATCTTATTCCCACATCGATGGAGCCTCAAAAATTCCATTCCGTGATCCTATTATAAAAGGCTCTTGGTTGGGTTTAAAGGGGGGTTGGAAATCGGGGAGGTGAATTTTTTTTGAGTAAAAAAACTAGTTGAATTTCTATTTTGAGTATAAACTTTTTTCTCTGGAGAAGGTCGAGGACTGTTGGGATCTTTCACAGTTGCGGCAAAGTCTTCCAGTGGTGGTCAAGATCTTGACGTCAGCTCGTAATTTTGTTTTACTGCTCCCAAAAAGGGAAATCATTCAAATCCTAAATGGACTCTTTCCTTTTTGCATATTCGTTATGGGACATTGAGGCCCACTGTCTCTATCGAGTCAAATCCTAGAGAAAGTTTAAATATCGATCTTATGGTATACTAGACGCAAAGAGTCTAAAGAAGAAAAATAGGTTAAAGTCTCATATTTGAAGCGGCAAAGAGACTCGAGAGTCTCACTTTTCTTTCTTTATTTATTATCATCTTATTTATATATCTATTATTGTCTTATTTCTTTATTTGTTTATTTATTCATTTGAGCCTCGAAGCCAAAGTTGTAAACTAATACAGGTGAAGCGGGTTTCTGGCCAAAAAGGCTCAAAATTATAGATTAGAATAGGTGAAAAATGGGTCAAAAGCCTAATTAGATTAGGACATGGTTCGTTGATTTGGGACCAATGGCCTAAATCTTTTACTTTCTCCCCCTCCCTCTTTTTACGTGTCATTTGCAATGGCCTAAATCTTTTACTTTCTCCCCCTCCCTCTTTTTACGTGTCATTTGCTATTTCATTCACTTAGACTTAGTTGAAACCTCTAACTAAGTTGCTAAAAAACTAGTTTTGCATAAACTTCTAAAATATTCCTTAATCAACTTTTTTCAACAATCAACTTTCTTTTCCTTTTGAAGTTAGTCAAGAGAATTATTTTCAAACAGTCCGGATAACCACAAGTTAACGAATATTTTAGGTGTCTTAAAACCTTTCTAAAATGTTAATAGAAACCACTTAACTAGAATCTCTAACTTAAATGATTTTTCTATTTTGAATCATCTAAGTACTTTATAAAGGTTTTCTTAATTCCTTTTCAAATAAATTAAGTGCCGACCCTCAAAAGTCAAAATTTCCACAAAACAATGACACATGAATCGAATTATGAATCACGAACATGATAAATACACCTTCACCACAATGCGATGAGTGTCTCATCGCTATTCTTGATGCGACGCGGTGGAATCGCATTGAGCTTCTGGAATTGAAATCCAAACGTGACCCAATCCTCGTTTGAAAAATCCAAAACTTACCCGAGACATGCTCCTTACACCCCTGATTGTGAATTAACTCAAAAACTATCATCTCAGAGTCTGGAAGGTCAACTTAAAAATTCTCAAAATTAGAAGGCCTTAAAAATGTCTTAGTCCTCAACACATAGTTAAATTTTCAACCTTTTACCCTCTTATGCAAGCACTTGGAGTTAAACTAAACTAAGAAAAGTAAGGGATATTACAATATCTTCCTATTGGGAACATTCGTCCTCGAATGAGACTGGTTAGACTGAGGGTACTGTACTAAGTCAATTAACGTCATATACTGAATATGCATGACTTGGAAACATGATTGCATAACTAAGTCTGAGTATGATACATCAACTGAATATCATGATTGAGTTGATTTCTTGAATACATGTACTGACGTGAGAATGGTTATAAGGATGAGATAGAAATGAGAGAGTCCACTTATGAGTAACCATTACCTTAAGCTGGATCTGGTTTTGTAAAGAAACGATGAGAGGTTTAGGACATGAAAACTTGGGGTAATATCTTCCCTTTGGGTATTTCATCCCCCGAATGATACTGTCTTGGCTGAAATACTAAGGAAAGACTAAGATGATGCATGGGACACTTATAGATTGAATCATGACTGAAATATCTATAATCTAAAACATAATGCATGAACTGAACTGGACATGAATACATTACCTTAGAATTAGGAAAGATGGGAAATTCATAAAAACTTGTTTGTCTAACTACTAAACTAGATTGTTGGCTATACGGACTAGATTATGCTGAAATCTTATACTCAACTATTGTAACGCCCTGAATCTGGTACCCAAAATGGTACACGGTGCTCATGATCCCGAAGGACCATAAGCTAACCCATGACTGATATGTGTACCTGAGCACTGCATAATATACTGTATAATTGCAGAAACATGAACTGGAAGGCCATAAGGTTCAAAATCATAATATAACTGATAAAAACTTAATATCTAGATGAAGTATGAAATACCCAAAACAACTGAACTAAACTGACTGAACATGATTGTCTGAAAAACCTCTAATTGACTAAACTGCCTGAACAAGGAGTTGATGGGACATGTCCCCAACTAATAAATTAATAAAAGATATAATAAAGAAATGATCATGTCGTCAAAAGATTAGGACTCACTGCTAACTTTGACTGCCGAGACTAGAATGCTATTGATGCTCTGGAGCTCGTGCTTCTGAACCTATGGTATAAGACACCATAGTGCAAATGCGTCAGTACTTTGAATGTACTGGTATGCATGTGAGGTAGGTTGAATGCAAAGGGTTCACATGCATGAACTATACTAATTGATTGGATAACGTGAACGTAAGAATACATGCATGAATACATGATAACTGTAACTGAGTTTGTGATAACATAATTACTGAGTCTGGGTACTGATAACATGATATATTGATAACTGTATAAGTGAAATAACTGATACTAAGCAACTATGTTTGATAGTCTAGTTTCTGATGGAACTAACTGAGTTTCGTACTGTTCTGTGTTGACTATATCTGACAGTCCTAAATTCTGTAGAACTATCTAAGTTCTATTACTGAGATTGAGTGATTGTATTTGACAGTCCTAATTTCTATAACTAAAACTGTGGGAAGTAGTCATCTAACCGATATGCCCCTAATGCGCCATTATGGATGAGTTGGGGTCCAATCTGTAACTCTAATTGGAAGGGTGTCAATACCGCACCACTGGTAAGGATAATTTGTGAGTAACCCTCATATAATAGGTAACTCTAGTGAGAATGGTGGGAACCCTCATATAATAGGTTAAGCCACCTTATCTACCCTTATATAGCAGGCTATAATATCTCAACCTATGCTGGCTACATAGCTCTGGAATGCAAGGATTGCTTCTAAGAATCGCACACTCATATAACAGGTGAGTTCCCATCCTTGGGTTCGCTTGGTGCCTGAACCAAACTGGACTGAGTTAACTAAATTCGTTGACTGACGGAATATTACCTAGATCTGATAACTAAATGAGATTAATGAGGTTACTGAGTTTTCCTGAGTCATGAGACTGATTGAATTCTACTGAACATGGCTTGAGTGGGAGTATCTTCAAAACATGACATTGGCTCTAGGACTACATCTAAATTGTCGGGTACAAATACCCCCAGGACTCGATGGAAAGAAACTGACAAAACATGACTTTCTTGAATGCATAATTACATCAACAGTCTATAATATAATAAGTTGAAGAATTCATAAAGTACAAGTTATAAAGCACCATAATGGCCACACATATATTCATAATTCATTGACTAAGTTATTTCATCAAACACTTGACATGCATGAACTTGTACATCAATAGGGATTTTATATTATCATGCTAGTATGACACTTTTCCTTTACGCAGGCAATTAATCAAACACATAGTGAGCATGGTATATGTAGACAACATTATGCAACAAGTAAACATCATGATTTAATTCTAATTTCATCATTCAAGGGTTTAATAATAGGTTCACATGAATCTATACTTAAAATAATGAATTCCTCTTAGAATTTGTCACCAAACTTGAATACATGAATAATAGCTATTGTTGTATTCTAACTCAATCAAAGGCAAATGGTCATCCCAACCACCCTTGAAATCTATTGCACACACTCGCAGCATATTTTCTAGAGTCTGAATAGTACTTTCTGCTTGACCATCTGTCTAGGGATGAAAGGCTATACTGAGATAAATTTGGGTACCAAGACCCTTTTGGAATGCTTTCCAAATATGAAAGGTGAACTGGGTACCTCTATCTGAGATAATAGATAATAAAACACCGTGCAATCTTCCATTCTTACCAACTCTCTGATGTTGAGTGGCCAATCTCACCCTCTGTAACAAACTAGGGGTTAGCTTGTGGCCCATCATACTTGGTATACGTAAGTTCTAGTTGATTCTTAGTCTGATTCATTCTCCCTTTTATTTATAGAGTATGCCTCCTAGCCTGAGATATTGCCCATAGGGTTGATGACCATCCACCTCAGCCAGTATATCCTGAGAATGAAAATGTGTCACATGCAAAGTTTCGAGAAGATTTTTAGGTGCTAGCCCAAGTTGTGACCACTAATATTCAGGATAACTATCAGGATGCAGTCCAACCTCAGCAAGATGAGGGTTCAGCCATAACCATAATTAGAGATTTCATGAAAATGAACCTACCAGAATTCTTTGGGTCAGTAGTAGGTGAGGACCCACAACTTTACCTAGAGAAGGTGAAGAAGATCACCCAGATTATGCATATATCTGAGGAAGAGAGTGTAGATTTATCATCCTATAGGCTGAAGGATATTGGTCATGATTGGGTAGTGATGTGAAAGAAGAGTAGAGGGGAGGATGCAGCCCCTATGACTTGGCAGGAGTTTCAGGATTCCTTTCTAGATAAGTTTTTCCCACTAGAGATGAAAACAACTAAGGTAGTAGAGTTTATAAACCTAAGGTAAGGCTCCATGATAGTGAATAAGTATTGTCTTAAGTTTAATTAGTTAGCTAAGTATTCTCCCGACTTGATAGCTGACCCTAGAGTGAGTATGAGTAAGTTCGTGACTGGTGTATTTGGGTTGGTATTGAAGGAGTGTAGAACTACAATGCTCAATAGAGACATGGATCTTTCTAGGTTAGTGATGCATGCTCAGTAGATAGAGGCAGATAAATCTAAGGAGAAAGAGACATCTAACAAGAGATCCCGAATAGGTAGTTATAGCTTTTCTCATGCCGGGTCATAGGGTGGTAGTCGTTCCCAGTATAGTCAAAAGTTTTTAGTCCCATCTCCATCCTTAGCTAGTGTACCTATATCAGAGTTCGGGGATGCAGTCATGAGGTAGCGCCAGGCTTCAAGGCCCAGAGTAGTATGACTGTATTTGTGTTCCGTACTGTTCTGTGTTGACTAGCTTAGTTCCATATTATTCTAATGGAACTAGCTGAGTTTCATACTATTCTGATGGAACTAGCTGAGTTCCATACTATTCTATGTTGACTGTATCTGATAGTCCTAAATTTTGTAGAACTATCTAAGTTCTATTACTGAGATTGAGTGACTGTATCTGATAGTCATGATTTCTGTAATTGAAATTGTGAAAAGTAGTTATCTAACCGACATGCCCCTAATGTTCCATTATGGTTGAGTTGGGGTCCAATCTGTAACCCTAATTGGAAGGGTGTCAATACCGCACCACTGGTAAAGACAATCTGTGAGTAACCCTCATATAATAGGTAACTCTAGTGAGAACGGTGGGAACCCTCATATAATAGGTTAAGACACCTCATCTACCTTTATATAGTAGGTTATGATGTCTCAACCTATGCTGGATACATAGTTCTGGAACACAAGGATTGCTTCTAAGAATCACACCTTCATATAACAGGTGAGTTCCCATCCTTGGGTTCGCTTGGTGCTAATTTCTACTCCCATATGAATAGACACTGAACATGATTAACTAAACTGAACTGGACTGAGTTAATTGAATTTTGCTGACTGATGGAATATTACTGAGATCTACCGCTGATTGAGATTGCTGAGGTTACTGAGTTTTCCTCAGTCATGAGATTGACTAAATTCTATTGAATATGGCTTGACTAGGAGTATCTTGAAAACATGACATTGGCTCTACGTACACAGCTAAATTGTCGGGTACAAGTACCTCCAGTACTCGATGGAAAGAAACTGACAAAACATGACTTTCTTGAATATATGATTACACCAACAGTCCATAATATAATATGTTGAAGAATTCATAAATTTTAAGTTCTAAAGCACCAAAATGGCCACACATATATCCATAATTCATTGACTAAGACATTTCATCAAACACTTGGCATGCATGAACTTGTAAATTAATAGGGATTTCATATTGTCATGCTAGTATGACACTTTTCCTTTACGTAGGCAATTAATCAAACACACGGTGAGCATGGTATATGTAGACAACATTATACAACAAGTAAACATCATGATTCAATTCTAATTTCATCATTCAAGGGTTTAATCATAGGTTCACATGAATCTACTCTTAAAATAATGAATTCCGCTTAGAAATTATCACCTAACCTGGATTAGAATTCAATTGGTTATTATCAACATGAAAAAAAGCAAACCCAATATGGAATTCATAAAAATCCATATACTTGAACTTTGAAAAGAGATTCTTGGGCTTCATGGATGAAAGGAGTACATGAAAGAATACTATGCATACTTGGGTAAGTGACTTCTTAAAGATTTGTGGAGAAAAACTTGAATTCTTAGCTTGGAATCAAGAACCTAGGGTTTCTTATTCTTGGGGATTTGATCTCTTAGAGAAACCCTAATTTGTTGTTGTAAAAGAATAATGAACTCATGAGCTAAGGTCGGGTGTAATTAGGGGTTAAATCGGGTGGAAAATGACCCAAACACCCTTTTAAAAATAGATTTAAAATAACAGAATGGGATGTGCAATGGTGAGACACTGGGTCAACGGTCTGTCGGTCCTGACCGTTGCACCTGGGCAGAAAGGGGGTTCACTGTCTCCCTTGCGACGGCCTGAGCCCATCGCTAGCTTGATAGTCTGTCACACTGAGCCATCATTATTAGGAAGAAGGTGGTCTCATTACCTTGCTGTGATGGCGTGGATGATGGTCCATCGCTAGGTCGATGGTTCATTGGGTCTCACCATCGCACCTGGGCGGTTTTGATTATCTTCTGTATTTCGGCCATAACATTCTCTTCCGATGTCAGATTTTGATGAAATTTGTATCGTTGGAATGCTAATTCAATTTCCCACTTCAAAACTAGATTCATCTTTCAAAGTAAGTTTCTAACATTCTTGGGACGATTCCAAACTAGATAGAAGTACGGGGTATTACAACTATACAGCCCACTTCAAAATTGCACTTCACACACTAAATTTCAACTAACCATGAAATATATTAAACTTGGCCTCAATATTTCTTCACACTTATAACCTTAGATAAAACAAGAATACAATAATTTCTCCTAGCAAAATAATTACTCATTACCACTATCCCTACATAAGAAGAGGTCATTGAAAGGTTAGAACATAAGGACCTGAAACACAAAGGGATACTATGTATAACCTTGACACTTAACTGAGGAATGAGAAATACAATATCAATATAATGGATTCATCAAAGAGGTTTAAACTGGGACATACATGACATAAATTGAATTTCGTTAATCATTAGGAGTGTAGCATGAGTACTAGAGCTGAACATATTGCAAAGCATGAATACATGAGTCATGAACTGCATGACCTAAGTTTGGAGTTCATAAATTTATGGAACGTGATCGTACTGCTCAATGAACTGGAACTCCTTATACTAGGAACTGGGAGAGTATATGATTCTCTATTATGTGCATGAATATGAACTATGATCATGGAGCTGACATGTAAGGCATTAGTAGTTATCATAGTGACTGAAATACAACATTGAAATAAGAATGGGTTGGGAATCATCCTCCCTTACTTATGTTCTACAATACTTTAGCATCACTACTAGAATCTGAAAGCTTGACTTAGGTACTTGTTCTATATAACCCCCCTTAGCTTTAAGCCATCACTCTAAGTCTGTGGACCACTTTACTAAACTCTAAACTGAACTGCAATCACTTTACTCTAGAGTCTGGGGTATAATAATACACATAAATGATAAACTCATCCCGAAAGACTACACCTGAAAGTATAAAGCCCACTGCTAATACTATTTTTTGGGATACAACTCTTAACTTTTTATAGCCCCAATAGTCATCATATAATAACTTAAACACTTACTAACTTAGAATCTTCAAGATTTTCATTATACCAACATACCCAACATCATCAACCTATATCACATAACTTAGTTGGTAAGAATATCACATACTACATAGCCTCATTTGCCATTTAACAACTCAAGGGTACTATCTAACCATACATACTTTAAAAACTTAGAAAAAATACAATCCCATCAACTTGGGTACACCTCTAGATCATAAACACATCATCATACTTATTTCTGCATCAATAAACCTTAATTCTTACATTCACTATTTCAAGCCTACTGATTCACCTTTCATGCAACTAGCTTTGTAAATACATAATTTTCCTAATCCAGATAACACTATCCCAACTCTACTACTGCTAAACTTCTGGGGTCATGCTTCTACTTCTAGACCATATACTATCATAAGATTCTGGGGAGGGATCTATAAGTATATTTGACTTTGGATTAATGGATGAGTTTCATGAACATGGAAGAAATATATCAAATTTTAGGACATAAGGGCACTATTTCCTCAAAACTAAGGCAAAGATAGCATGAATAGATCAAGATGAGGATCTACGTAAAGTTCTTAGATAACACTTCTACTGCACTATCTGAGACATGAAAGAAGGGAAATATTTCCTAAATTCCCTGTAGCCTCTTAAAGAAAAGTACAGACGTCTCTGTGCCGTTCCATAAGACTCTACTAGACACGACTTAATAGAAACCCTAGAACAGTTGAATCTTATTCTCTGATACCAAGTTTGTAATGCCCCAGGAGTACACCCTGGATGCCACACAGTGCTAGGAACCACAAGTGATCCTATGATAACCCATGAGCTGGCATACTATTTAGAAACTGATTATAATACACTAAATAACAAGTTTTGTTGTGCGGAAATATAATCATACTAAAAATTTGAAATAGTATGTAATTGATAGAGTTTTAATATCTGATAACTCTTAAGGAAGAAACTGAATTTACATGACTAACTCTGACTAACATCTATGAATCCTCTACTATACTGACTTTAAGTAGCTGGGACATGACTCCAACTACCACTAATCAATACATATGAAAAAATCCAAACACAATATAGTACATGAATTAAATCTGATTGGAGTTCCCAAAATAGGAGAACTCATCACCTGATGGCTGGAAGCTTAACTGTCTAATTATGATGCGTAGGCTATAAATGGTACCTACATTATGAGATAATGTAGCACATAGACATATATGTGGATTAGTACTTCTGGAATATACTGAGTAAGGGGGGCTGAATTCAATAAGTAAAGTTGGTTTCATATGTAATCTTAAAACATGCATGACTGGGTATAAGTAGACTCACCAAGAGACAGAAATAAACTGAAAGACAAAATATCTTAAAACATGAGTAACAAACATAATCTGATAAGCTGGTGAATCACTATACTTAGTTTCTTAAAACTTTACTTCTTAATATAAGTAGAACTAAATATGGGATACAAAAAAACATGGATATTGTATGAATACTGGGTCTAAGAGTACATAATAGAAACTAACATATACTAAGCTTATTTGATTAATTAAATGACTGATAACTGAATACAGGTCATGTAAGATTAGGCTGTCCTTAGTCTGAATAACTGGATTGAAACTATGGAGTACTATGCTTATAGGGTAAGGACTAAATGAACAACATGAGATAACTGAGCATAAATGCATGAAAACTGTAAAATCTGAGAATGCAGGACTAAGTGTATATCTACTATATCACTGAGATAATTTAGAAGACTGAATGCTGTTAAATTGTATATCTGAAAGGCTGTACACTTAGTCAAGCAAACCTGAATAGAAGAGACACTACATACTGTACTTAGACTGTGAGAGGTATCATCTAACCGGCATGCCTCAATCTGAGATAATAAGGGTCTAACCTATAACCCAGTTGGAAGGGTATCAATACTGTGCCATGGGTACTAACACTGGCTATATGGATCCACTAAAATAGAGTCCTAAAGGACTAAAGAGTCACCCTCTACTGGAAAGTGCTCTGGTGAGATATGTGTTAACACTTTCCTGGAAGGTTAACAACTCAAACCTACGGTGGCTACATAGTTCTAGAATGCAGGGATTGCTACGAAGAGTCACATCCTCAGCTAGCAGGTAATCTCCATCCTTGGGTCCACTCAGTTCTAAATCCTACTCCCAACTGAACTGGCATAGATAACTACTGGTGCATGCACTGATAACTAATAACTGTTAAGCTCAGACATGGAATTCTAAAAATAACAGTGCATACAGATTCTGAGGTATTTATTAATGTGTAAATTAATACTGGGACTACAACTGGACTAAGATAAGCTTAATTGGACTCATAGCTAACCATATCACTGACTGAATGATATTGCTCATTGTATAACTGAAATCATTCTGTAGATAGTGAAAACTTAGTAAACAACTAAGTTTTGGGTATTTATAACCCTAAAACTCGATAATAATAACAATAGGACATACTAAAACTTTAGGAAATAATAAGTAGTTAATATTCAAAACCTAATCATTAGGGCATTTCATCAAACACTTGAAAATTATGAACTTGAACATGGGAATATCTTAAACATGGGAGCATGCCATTATTACATGACTAAGATCATGAATTGGGGATTTACATAGAAATCACTTGAAATAGCACATGGTCCTTTCATCAAAACATGTAAATATCATAGCTTGAACATAAGAATGTCTTAAACACGAGGGAACAATAGAGTTACATGGCAAAATTCATAACCTGGGGATTCATCTTGAAATTGATTGAACATGGTATGGGAATTTTATCAAACATGTGAAGACCCTAGACTTAGGCATGGAAATGAGAAAGCATGTTAAAATATCATGGCTATATGAATCAATTCACACTTAGGGATTTGATATGAAGATCATAACATTCCAAATATGTATTGGCTCATTCCATTTAAAAACACATATACTTTTAACTTGAAATCAAACATATGAGGATCATGAGTTAAAATGTGGGAGTAGTTAAACCATGAAAATAACGTAAATTTCAATATTGAAAAAATGGGTTAAAGATTTAACATGTGAAAATCACCATTCAAACATATGAAGGCAAGTTAAATGAAAACCATTTATAAACATGATACATAATCAAAATTCGTGGAGGTTTCATGGATATAATTCATATTAACATGTAAAGATCATAACTTTAAACTTGAAAATGGGTTTTTGGGCTCCATGGGTGAAAGGGGACCCATGGATGAACTCCCACATACCTTAATAGACTTGACTTGGCGGGGAAACCTTGACCTTGAAAGTTATGGAGATGATCTTGAAAGCTTTCTTTGAGATTCTTGGATTAGGGAACCCAAATCTTGATTTTTCTTGAAGTGAAAGTGATGGAATGGATGATATTGAGAAAGAATGATTATGGTTTGTTCTTGAGAGTAAAATATGAGAATGGGGGCAATAATGCCGTAATGGATGCTTAATATCATTTTTTGATGAGCTGGGTTGAGGCGGGAAAAGATCCCATTGCCTCTTCGTCATTTAAACCAAAAATTCGTAACCCAAATTGCATATTAAAGGCTCATCTCGATGCATTCAAATCGCGGTGAGCTACTGGTTATGAAAAAAATGATCATAACTTTTTGCTCGGGTATTAGATTAAGCGAAATTGGTATTGTTGGAAAGATAATTCAATTATCTACAATTTTGTGGGTCTTGAGTTGAAAAATTCCACGTATATCAAAAGTTATACATGTTCAAATTTGACCCTTGTAGAATTGAATACCAAACTTTGGACGAATCAAAGGCTCTTAGATCAACTTTGTTCTAAGTGATTTCTATGAACACTTTTCACCTAATAAGTACTTCACACACTAGTATAAAAATCATGAAATATGCATTCGAATTATTAATCAAGAACATGACAGATACACCTTTACCGTGATGCGATGAGTGTCTCATCGACTTTCCTGGCGCGATGTGGTGGAATCGAGTTGAGCTACTAAAATTGAAATCCAAACGTGACCCAATCTTTGTTCAAAAAATTTAAAACTTACCCGAGACATGATCCTTACATCCCTGATCATGAATCAACTAAAAAACAGAGTCTAGAAGGTCAATTTAAAACTCCTTGAATTTAGAAGGTCTTAAAAATGTCTAAGTCCTCAACACATAGCTAAATTTTCAAGATTTTAGCCTCTTAAGCAAGTACTAGGAGCTAAACTAAACCAAGAAAAGTATGAGGTATTACACTCAGCCTTACCTATTCAAACCTAACGTCTTAACTGTAAAATATCATATCTTGTTTGAAAGATTAATGCCTAATATGTAAAGAACCAACATTCACAAAATTAGTGTATTGGATGTGTGTTTTCATGATAGGCTGATCAGTAATACATACCTCCCACATATGAAGTGGTTTTATCTGCAAGTAACTTATTCCTCTGAACCCATCTTTACTCTATCCTTTAATGCCGATCAGGCAAAAGTTGATCCGGTTTCACTTCCTTTTATCTGCAAACAAGAGAAAAATATTTGATGTCAAACAAGAGAATAACAAAAATAATATTACAAAAGGGTAACACAAAATTGAATCAAATAATAGATGACCCATTTGATGCAACAAATTCCCCATCTATTCAACTAATGAGTCATCTGTTGTAACGGCGATGCATCTATGGCAATACATGAATGACATATTGCAATAGATGGGTCATAATAAATCAAACTAGCCTTTCCACTTGATTGATTTCTTCCAACAGTTGCTCTGTCTATTCTTATAGCTGATTCATCAGTTGCAATAGTTGAGGAAACTGTTGCAACACTACCAACAACATCAACAATAGCATCAACAACAAAGAAACAACACTATATATTTCAACACTATCAACAATACAAACACTATATCTTCCAACAAATAGTAAATAAAAATTATAACTTTTTAGATCTAGACTGTGTAATAGATACAGAAAAAAACAATACAATTATGGATAGGATATATGACAAAACAATTATTAGATAATAATATAAATATAACAGATGCACCGGAATATATAGAAAAAACATTAATAGGATCAGTAAAACTATGGTTTGCAAATCTAACCGAAAATAGCAAGAAAGTATTAAGAACTAATAAACCTATAGAAGGAACATCATCGACAATAACTAAACTAACACCTATAGAATTATTAAAAAAATATGAAACAGCTATAAAAGATGAATTTGGTAGTACGACAACAATCGAAGAAGAACAAAATGAAGAAAAAGATACAAATAGAAATTTAATGTTAAAATTAGCAATATGTAATATGTGTTACATAGATGAATATACTTGCGCATTTAAAGAATATTATTACAAAGGAGCATATAGTATAGAAGAAAGTAAAGAAATAAGAAAATTATATTTTAATAAATTACCCGAGCCATTTAGTTCGAAAATAATAAAAAGTTGGGAAGAAGCAAAAATAGTAGATACGTTAGGAGCAAGAATAAAATATTTACAACAATGGTATAGAAACTTATGTGAAAAATATAGAGAAGAATTAAAAATGGAAAAAACATTAATAAGAAATTTAGCTTGTTGCAAAAATAAAATAGCACCCCAATTTGGATGCGAAGAAAGATATTATAAGAAAAGAAAAAGACATAAGAAATATAAGAAATATAAAAAATCAAAATATAAATATAAAAAACCAAGAAAAAGATATTATGTAAAAAATTATAAACATAAGAGACCATATAGAAAGAAGAAATCTATAAAAGAATGTACTTGTTATAATTGTGGAAAATTAGGACACTTAGCTAGAGATTGTAAATTACCTAAAAATCCAAAAAATAAACAAATATCAGAAATAAAAATAGAAAATACCGAATACATGCAGATAGATTATATAGATTATGAGTTAGAAAGTGAAGATAGTATATATGAAATTTCAGAAAACGAAACAGATAATGAAACAGATAGCGAAATAGATGAATCAAATGACTGAAGAAGATATAAAAATAATAACAAAGGAAGAATATTTAAATGATGAAGGAACGGAACAAAAAATAATATTTGACAGTAATATATTTGATGAAATAAAAGGAAAAGAATTAGATTTAAGTGTAGAAAAAATATTTAAAATACCAACAATAAAAAATATTTTTACTAGGAAAAAAGATGAATATTATGTAGTATGTCAAAAAGAACATGTAATAGACTGCAGATATGCAAAAGGAAAAGCTAGTATACCACTGGTAACAAAAAGAATAATTAATAAAGAAATAAATGATATAAAAAATAAAGGAGATCCAATAAAATATGTACACCTTGGAGGTACAGAGATATTTATAAAAGCATGTTTTAGAGAAGGAATAGATACACCAATAGAATTATATTTAGCAGACGATAGAATTATAAAACCTATAGAAAAAAGCATAATAACTGCTGTAAAAGGAAATCTAATATATCAAAAATTTAAATTTATAATAAGTGCAAATTATTCAGTAGCAGTAACAGATAGGAATATAGATAAATCATTAGTATTATATTGGAAAATATCAGGAATAGAGTTAACCCCAGGAAGTAAAATATTTACAGCAAGATGTAAAAACCTATATGTATTAACAACAAAACATAAAATAACAGGAAAAAATAAGATTAACAAAATACAAATAGAAAGCCCATTCGAACAAATAGTAAAAACAATAGATTATAATGATTATACCTATAGAGACATAGATACAGAAGAAAATTTAGAAATAGTAAATGATAGAATAAGTACAACAAAAAGAATAGCTAATGAAAAGCCAGAATCATCAAGCTCATCAAAAAGAACAAGTTATGAAACAAACTCAATAAGTAATTTAAACCAATATTACATAACAGGAAAAATAAATGAAAAAGAATATTTAATACTTTTGAATACAGGACAAGAAGAAAATTATATAGCAAAATATCTAGTAAAAAATGAAGAAATAAAAACCGATAATAATATATGCCCAGATTTACCAAGAAGTTTAATAAATAATAAAAATCTAGCAGAAAAAGAAATAATATTAGGAGTTAGAAAAATAAAAATAGAATTCGAAGTAAAAGAAGAAATGCAAAAAGCAGATATAATATTAGGAATAAAATGGTTAGAACAAGTAAAACCATATTATATAGAACATACACAATTAACCTTAACATATAACCAAGAAAAGTTATTCTTAAAAAGAGCCTTAACATGAAATGAAGATACATGTATTAATGAAGATAGTAGTAGAAGGATATTACAGTAGATATTATAGCCTATGATAGATACAGGAGCAGAAGCTAATTTATGTAGATATAATTGCCTACCAGAAAGCAAATGGGATAAACTAAAAACACCAATAATAGTTAAAGGATTTAATAATGAAGGAAGCCTAATTACTTATAAAGCTAGGAATGTAAAAATACAAGTATGGGATAAGATATTAACAATAGAAGAAATTTATAATTATGAATTAGCATCAAAAGATATACTTTTAGGAATGCCATTTTTAGATAAATTATACCCACATATAATAACCAAAACAGACTGGTGGTTTACAACACCATGCAAACAAAAAGTAAGAGCAAAAAGAGTTAATAACAAAAAAAGAAAGAAAACTGATTGGATAGAAGGAAGTGAAAAAATTACACAAAAGTTAGAAATTATAAAAAATACTGAAGATACAGTAGAACTAGTAGTATTTTCGATAAATAAAACAGAAATAACTATATTTTCAATAAATAAAATAGAAATAATCCAGAAAAAATTAGAACAATTATATAGTGAAGATCCATTAAAAGGATGGGAGAAACACAAAACTACTATAAAAATTGAATTAATAGATAAGAATAGCATAATCACACAAAAACCATTAACATATAATTTTGATGATTTAAAAGAATTTAAAATGCACATAGATGAATTATTAGAAAAACAATATATACAAAAAAGTAATAGTAAACATAATAGTCCAACATTTATAATAAATAAACATAGTGAACAAAAAAGAGGAAAAAGTAGGATGGTTATTGACTATAGAAATTTAAATGCAAAAACTATAACATATAATTACCCAATACCCAATAAGATATTAAAAATAAGACAAATCCAAGGATATAATTATTTTAGCAAATTTGATTGTAAATCAGGATTTTACCACCTAAAGCTAGAAGAAGAATCTAAGGAATTAACCGCATTTACGGTACCGCAAGGATTTTATGAATGGAATGTGTTACCATTTGGATATAAAAATGCACCAGATAGATATCAACATTTTATGGATAATTATTTTAAACAATTATCTAATTGTATAGTATACATAGATGATATATTATTATACACCAAAACCAAAGAAGAACATTTAAAATTATTAGAACAATTCACAGATATAATAGAAAAATCAGGAATAAGCCTAAGCAAAAAGAAAGCTGAAATTATGAAAAACCAGATAGAATTTTTAGGAATACAAATAGATAAAAGCGGAGTAAAAATGCAACAACATATAGTACAAAAAATAATAAATTCGAAAGAAGAATTAGATACAAAAAAGAAATTACAATCATTTTTAGGACTAGTAAACCAAGTAAGAGAATATATTCCAAAATTAGCAGAAACCTTAAAACCACTACAGAAAAAATTAAAAAAGGATATAGAGTATAACTATGATGAAAAAGATAAAAAACAAGTTCAAAAAATAAAATTACTTTGTAGAGAATTACCTAAATTACAATTTCCAGATGAAAATAGAAAATTTATATATAGTAGAAGCAGATGCAAGTGAATATAGTTATGGAGGAGTACTTAAATATCGATATGAAGCAGAAAAAATAGAACACCATTGTAGATACTACTCAGGTACGTTCAACGAGACAGAAATAAAATGGAAAATAAATAGGAAAGAATTTTGTTCATTATATAAGTGTTTATTAGCATTTGAGCCATATATTGTATATAACAAATTTATTGTACGAACAGATAATACACAGGTACGTTGGTGGCTAACAAAGAAAATACAAAATTCAGTTACAACAAAAGAGATTCGAAGACTAGTTTTAAATATATTAAATTTCACATTTACAATTGAAGTGATCAGTACTAACAAAAATGTTATTGCAGATTACATATCAAGACAAAGCTACACAGACTGATATAGTAGAGGAAGATACTCTAGAAAAGATACTTAACACCCTAACTACGCTTTCTATGAAAGTGGACAGTATGGGTAATGAGATAGAAAAGCTAAAGACTAATGAAGATAAACTGAAGTCTATAGCTACGAATCAGCTAACTCAGCAGTGTGCAGAGCTATGTCGATCGGAAGACATTAAAAATCCAGAGCTAGAAGGAGACGTTGGGACACTCCATAAAACCCATGACATTTATCAATCTACTTCTGCAGGTACAAGCAAAGGAGTTAATAGACCAAGATACCAGAATGTAAATATGAACAAAATATTTGAAAAACCATTTACCCCAAAAGCACAAAAAGACCATTTATTCATACCCCCACAAGTTAACACATACCGAGACAGCCTAAACCAAGACAAGAAAATATACAACTACACAGCCCAAAAATACATAGAAAATATATACAGAGTCCAAACCTTTCTAAACCATAACCCCAGAGCTACAGATATCAAAGAACCAAATACCAATTATATAACCCAAAAATTACAAGGATACAATAAACTGATAGCACTACCCAAAACTAACCCAAGCCTAGTTAAAACCTGTTTTAACTATGGACTACTAAATACCATATACACCCAAGACGGAGAAGAGCTAACAGCTATGGAGGAATTATATAAGATATTCACTACCTATAAAAGAATAACAAAAGGAAATTTATTTTATATAAAGTGTTATACTGCACCAGCAGAGATATTATATGATGAGATAAAACCAGTGATACAAGTAGTAAAGATAGGACTGACAAGAGATATGATCATACCGGAAGATATATCGCAACAACCGGAGATACCTAGAATCGAGATACCAGATTTTTATGCAAATAAAAGACTTATTGGACTAGCTACGATCATACAAGAACTAGCAAATAACTACGCTAACGGAAATCCAATATGGAGCTACTATTCAAGAGATCACCAGATGATATATTCAAATTCGAAAGAACTAAGACAAGCAGATATGGAAGACGTAAGACAATGGATACTGACGCTACTTAACCCAGAAAAACAATCTACCGCGCGAGCAATAAAAAAGGGATTTATTTCAGACGGATTGCTAACAAGATACTGTAAAATAATTGGACATAAATATCCAGACCACCAATGTTCGAGGTGCAATGGAGAAGATAATATTATTCCAGAGGTACATCTAGAATAAAAAAGACAAAAATGCCAGCTGGAAAGATAAGATAAAGAGCAATAATGGAGCAGATACAGAGCAATAACGGAGTAGATACATTTGGACCTATTGTATAAATTTTCTTACGACAAAGCATTTATGTAATTTTAACTTTTCTTGACTTTTTTAGGGTAGGTTAGGAAGGCCTATGGCCCTATAGCCCCACCTTTTTGACTTTTTTTAGTTAGTTTAACAATTATAAAAACGTGTGTAGAAAAGTCTGATTGTAAAGTTTTTTTTCTATAAATGGAGAAGCAGAAGGCATTGCAAAAGCAAGCCTTCATGCGTTGAAGCAAAAAAAAAATATTTTACTCAGTTAATTAGATAAACATACTCCAATGGTAAAAGCTATGGAACAACAAAACTCAGAAACATCAAAGCTACCGGAACAGGTATATCTATTTATAATTATGAATAGCTAATTTCATAATTCCCAACAATCATGATATGATAAAATAAATTCATATTAGTTACTTTATAGTAGAATTATTCGAAGAATAATATGTTAAGAAGTTTATTAACAAAGAGGAAACGGAGAAATATCCCTAAGGACTATGCCATCCTAAAGGTGAAACCAATGAGGCAAGAAGCCGTGGCGGGGAGTAACCAGAGTAGAGGCGCTGTTTAAGGGAAAAAGTATCCGGATTACCATGTTAATAGTGACGGAAGAACATATTATTTAAGAATAATCTAGTATATAGTAAGCTAAGATGACTATATTTTATGTGCATGGTTGAAGGGAATATTTTGAAAAAAGCAAATTTATGAAAATGAATGATAATATATCTGATATGATGGTAGATAAATTCAAGATACTTATTTTGTATGCACTTAGAAATATAAAAGTAGCAGATATAAGAAAAATAATATTAGAAAAAGCTTTTGGTAAATATTACATGACTAGAATAAATTATATACCACAACTACCTAACTACTCCTATAAATACTTACGATGATAAGTTATATAAAATTTTTAGAAAAAGATATAAAAAAAAAATATGCAGTTACTAGAAAAACAGATAAAAATAAATATAGATAAATACATGAAAAAAAAGATATAAAATTTCTTAATAAAAATATGCAAAAATTACTAAGGCTAAAACAAACAACTACAAAATATTTTAATAAACCCAATTTTAAAAATAGATCATTTAGATTATCTTAAAGTTTTAATATTATATATACTTAAAAACATAGAAATTATAGATATTAAGAAAATAATATTGGAAAAAGTAATAGACTATGAAATTGAAACTGTAAATTGCCTAGAACAGTTATACGAAGAAATTTACCCAGAAAGATATTATTCAGATTAAGATATGTTAGAATATATTAGACAAACTAGAGAAAATCAAGAAAATCTAAATAATGAAATTAATTATAGAAACCGAATTAGACAAATAATGAAATAGTAAATAACATTGAAAATCTAGAACTAGATATATATTATAGCACAGATAGAATAAATTATTATACAGAAATTTGTAACTCTGCAATTACAACAGGATAAAATAATTAATGAATATATCTTACGAAAAAAGTAAATTATTAAGAGATATTAAAACAAAATATTCACGCACTAATAAAAATAGATTCACTAGAAACCCTACCAAATCTATTATACCTATTAAATCCGCGCCAAAAAGAATAGCTAATGAAAAGCCAGAATCATCAAGCTCATAAAAAAGAACTGAGTAGAATATTTTTTTGTGGAATGGAGAGAGTAAAGTGCTTCAACGCATGAAGGCTTGCTTTTGCAATGCGCCCCACCTTTTTGACTTTTTTTAGTTAGTTTAACAATTATAAAAACGTGTGTAGAAAGTCTGATTGTAAAGTTTTTTTTCTATAAAAATACTGAAGATACAGTAGAATTAGTAGTATTTTCGATAAATAAAACAGAAATAACTATATTTTCAATAAACACTTATATAATGAACATAATTCTTTCCTATGTAGGTTGCAAAAAGAAATTTTAATTGCTAAAAAATTATTTCTTTTACAATGGAAACTTGCTCTAACATGTTGGATGGTGATTTAAAATGCCAAAAACTAGTTTTAGATACTGGAAGAGTGATTGATGTTTTAAATACTAAAAAAAAAGTAAATAAATATGCTAAAAATTAATATGACATACAAAAAATAAATTAAAATGTTAGAAATAGTTCCCATATTTTGAAAATTAGTTAGACGCGTGATAATCTAATGTTGACATGCTCGAAGTTGATTTTAATTAATAATTAATCTAAACATTCTCTCTAGATGCCAGATAAATTGATTAGTCAACTTAAATTACATTTTCCTAAATGGGTCACATAGAACATAAAAATACGTAAAACCGCCCCCCCAAGTAGTCCCCGATTTATTATAACATAGGAATGATGTTTATACAATGTTTGTAATACCCCGTACTTCTACCTAGCCTAAATTCATCTCAAAGATATCAAAGACTTATTTTAAAGATGAATCCACTTTTATACATATGGTATTTTCAGGATTTTAACTTTTTATCATGTGGAAAATTGAATAAGATTTCGATTGATATCAAATTCTCCCAAATCTGACACCCGGCCGAAGAGTTAGAGCCTTTTTAGTGAGATAATGTATCACTTGAGACATCAGCGCGTCGCACAGCCAACTTAAATGGCAATTGTCAATTTCCAGTGTTGCTCCGTGATAGTGGCGCATCGCGCCAAACTTCTAGGTCGCAAACAAAGTGGCAACGCAATAGCTCCGCATCGCGCCACCATGTAGATTCCCAATTGAATAGTTCCAGTGGCTTGGCACGGTAGTGGCGCGTCGTGCCAAGGATGAAAATCGGGAATTTTCCATTTTTTGTGATACTGAATCCCAAGGGCCGTTTGGTATTTTCCATGACTTCAATTCCTCTCAATCACGAGATTTAACCCTAAGAGTGCATTATTTGCTCACTTTTGCATTAGTCTCACAAATTAAATCAACTCTACTCAAGAACAAGAACACTAACTCTCAAATTCAAGGGCCAAATCATAAGAACTCTCCACCTATCCTTTCAAATTCATTAACTCAGGTATGCAAAGTGTTCATTCATGGATTCTTTTCATCCATGAAGCCCAAGAATCAAGTTTTAAATCATGTATTATAAATATTATGCTGTGGGTTGATTACGTTTATGTGTTGTTGTATGACTCCCAAGTAGGAATCGTAATGTGTTCTTATGAAATTACGTCAGTATATGAGTTTAAATCCATGAATTGAGTAGTTTATGATGTGTTAATTGATGATTATACCTATGCCCTAAGTAGTGCATGTAAGGTGTTTGATAAAATACCTAGAAGACTAGAAATTATGTAATATAGTTCAATTGTGACTTAAATGATGGATTCATGTTTTACCCTTATGTTAAAAGAACTCCCGTGCTATGAATGTGCCTTGTAAATGTTTTTTGGATTGCTCATGAATTTTCCTTATGAAAATATACCATATTTACATGTAATCTTATTCATGTATAAGTTTGTGATCACTATGTACTTCATGAAATCCCCAACTTATCGTATTATGGATTGTTGATGTTGGTCATGTATTCAAGAATGTCAAGCCTTGTTAGTTTCCTGCTATCGATTCCTGGGGTTATTTATACCTGACAATTTAGCTGTATGCCTATATCCAGTGTCAGTTTTCATTATACTCTCAGTGAAGCCATGATCATTAGAATTCAGTTAGTTATAGAACTCAGGAAAACTCAGTAATCTTATAAATTCAGTCAGTTAATAGAATTTAGTAATGTTCTATCAGTCAACGGAATACAATGAATTCATTCCAGCTTAGTCCAGTATATTCAGTTCAATGTCTATTCATATGGGAGTAGGATTCAGCACCGAGTGAGCCCAAGGATGGGAACTCACCTACTAGTAGAGGGTGTAATTCTTAGAAACAATCCTTGCGCTCCAGAACTAAGTAGCCAGCGTAGGTTGAGATATAAAACCTACTAGATGAGGTTATATGAGGTGGATTAACCTATTAGATGAGGGTCCCACCAATCTATTTAGAGTATCTATTAGATAAGGGTCACTCACAGCTTGTCCTTACCAGTGTCGCGGTGTTAACATCCTTCCAATTGGGGTTATAGATTGGACCCCAACAAGCTATAATAGCTTATTAGGGGAATTTTGGTTAGATAACTACTTCCCATAGTCTCAGTCTCAATAAAAGAACTCAGATAGTTCTTTAGATTCAGGACTATCAGATACAGTTACTCAGAACAGTATGGAACTCAGCTAGTTCCATCAGAACCTAGATTGTCAGATACAATCACTAAGTATTAGTTATTTTAGTTATACAGTTATCAGTATCTCATGTTATCAGTACTCAAACTCGGTAATCATGTTATCACAAATTCAGTTATAGTCTCTTATTCATACACGTATTCTCACGTTAATGTTATACAGTCAGTAAATATAGTTCATACATACGTACCCTTTGCATTCATCCTTCCTCACTTGCATGCCAGTACATTAAATTGTACTAACGTATATATGCTAGGGTGTTTTATACCATAGGTTTAGAAGTACGACCTCCAGAGCATCAGTAGCATTCTGGTACTCAACAGTCAAAGTCAGCAGTGAGTCCTCATCCTTCGAGGACATGAGTATTATTTTATCATATTTTAGTACTTAATTTATTTTAGTAGTTGGAGTTAGTTGGGGACATGTCCCATCAACTCCTTATTCAGACAGTTAGAGGCTTTTCAAACTATCATGAATAGACAGTTATTTCAGTTGTTTTGCGTAATTCATACCCCACCCAGATGTTATATTTTATCAGATATTATGTCTCAGTTTTGAATTTTATGTCTTTTCAGCCTTTATTTCTTCATTTATATAGTATGTTATGAGATGTTCAGGTACAAATATCAGTCATGGATTAGCTTGTGGTCCTTTGAGGTCATGAGCATTGTGTAAAATTCTGGGTACTAGATTCGGGGTGTTACAAACTTGGTATTAGAGCCTAATGTTCAATTGAGTCCTAGGAAGTCTAAATTCCACATCTAGTAGAGTCTTGTGCATGGGTGTGTTGCGTGCCACATTTATGCACATAAGGCTATAAGATATTTTAGGAATAGTTTCTTTTCTTTCAGTATTCATGTCAAGCCAGTGAGCATGAGCTCAAATTTAACTCTCAGTCTAATCTATTTCTCCCTCTTCATTTGCAGAACATGCCTCCCAAAAGAAGAAAGGAAAATCAGTCAGCCTCTAAGCCCGTCCAAGCAGACCCCTTAGATGAGAATATTTTGTATGCAGAGTTCAGAGCTACATTCAACACTCTTGCTAACTTAGTTACTGCTCAGAATGAATAACCAACTGTCATTCCGGCCAACCCAGTGGCCAATTCAGCTGCATCCAGGATTTGGGACTTTACCCAAATGAATCCTCCATCCTTTATTGGGTCTAAGTTAGATGAGGACCCTCAGGAATTCCTTGACCAGGTTCAAAAGGTTACAGACATCATGGGGGTTACAACTAGTAGGAGTGCTGAATTAGTTTTATATCAGTTACAGGATGTGGCTCATACATGGTGCAAACAGTGGAAAGCAGAGAGGGCTATAGATGCAGGGCCTATTGAGCGGGAGGAGTCTGTCATTGACTTTCTTGATAGATTCTCCCCCTAGATCTGAGAGAAGCTAAGGTATTGGAATTTGTTAACCTCAGGCAGGGCAACATGACGGTGAAAGAGTATTCTCTTAAGTTTACTCAACTAGCTAGATATGCTCCTCATATGGTAGCTGATAGTAGGGCCAAGATGAGCAAGTTTGTTTCTGGGGTGAATGATAGTGTGGTCAATGAGTGAAGATCTGCAATGCTGATTAGTAAGATGGACATATCCAGGCTTATGATCCATGCTCAAAAGACAGAAGAACAAAAAATTAAGATAAGAGAGAAGCAGAATAAGAGAGCAAGGACAGGTAGTTTCAACTTTTCTCCACCTAAGTCAGAAGGAGGGAATCATTCTCAGTTCTTTCCTAAGTAATCCGTTCCAACTCCTTCCTCAGCCAGCTATCCAGTTCCTAAGTTCAGGGATGGTAACAGACATAGGGTGCCAGGCTCTAAGTCTCAGGGCAGTGTTAGCAGTACCTGCACCCATTCTCTTTGTCAGATATGTGAAAAGAACCATCAGGGTACTTTCAGAGCTGGTAGTGATGTTTTCTTTGGATGTGGCAAGCAAGGCCACATAGTCAGAGATTTTCCATAGCTAGGTCCTTGGGGTCAGCATAACCGTTCATCAGCCCAGTTTGGTCGCCCGAATCAGCAGGGTTTCACTTCCAGTGCTACTAGTGGGCAACACCCAAATCGACTCTATTCTCTTTAGTCCCAATAGGATCAGGAAAATTCTCCTGATGTAGTTACTGGTACGTTACAAATATTTTACTTTCATGTATACGCTTTGCTAGATCCAAGAGCTTCTTTATCTTTTGTTACTCCTTATATAGCAGTTAATTTCGAAGTCAGTCCCAAAATCCTTGTAGAGCCCTTCTCAGTCTCTACCCTAGTGGGTAAAACTATTATAGCCCAACGGGTATATAGAAACTGTCCGGTTATGGTATCTCAGAAAGTCATATCAACAGACTTTGTCAAATTAGAGATGACTAATTTTGATGTCATTCTCGGTATAGATTGGCTTCATTCCTGCTATGCCACAGTCGACTGCAAAAAGAAAATTATCCAATTTTAGTTTTCGAATGAACCCGTCCTAGAGTGGAGGGGTAGTACTTTAGCTTTTAGAGGTTAGCTTATTTCTTATCATCGAGAAAGGAAAATAATATCTAAGGGGTGTGTCTATCATCTTGTTCAATTTAAGGACACTAGTTCCAAAACTCCCAGTATTGAGTCAGTCCCAATAGTAAATGAATACTCAGATGTCTTTCCCAAAGATCTTCCAGGAATTTCTCCTGAAAGGGAAATAGAATTCGGCATTGATATTTTTCCAGATACTTAGCCTATATCTATTTTCCCATACAAAATGGCACTAGAACAACTCAAAGAACTAAATAAATAGTTGATGGATCTCCTAGATAAGGGATTCATTAAACCCAATGTGTCCCCGTGGGGTGTACCAGTTTGATTCGCGCACAAGAAAGACCGCTCTCTCAGAATATGTATCAACAACCGTTAACTCAATAAGGTTATGGTCAAGAACAAGTATCCACTTCCCCGAATCGATGACTTGTTTAACCAACTTCAGGGCGCCAGCTATTTCTCTAAGATAGACCTCAGATCGGGCTATCATCAGCTCAAATTCAGATAATATGACATCCCAAAAATAGCCTTCCATACTCGATATGGTCACTTTGAATTCTTAGTCATGTGCTTTGGTCTTACCAATGCCCATGAAACTTTCATGGACTTGATGAACCGTGTGTTCAAGTAGTACTTGGACATGTTCGTCATAGTCTTCATAGATGACATCCTCGTCTATTCTCGCAGTGAGCACGATTATGCAGACCATCTCAGAATAGTATTGCAGACTCTTATATCGTATCAGTTTTTACCAAATTCAGTAAGTGCAAATTATGGCTAAGGTCAGTAGCATTCCTTGGTCATATCATTTCCGGTGATGGCGTTAGAGTTGATCCTTAAAGACCAAAGCAGTAAAAAAATTGGCCTCGTCCTGTCTCTCCATTAGATATCAAGAGTTTATTGGGTTTGGGTGGCTATTACAAATGGTTTGTTGAGGGATTTTCTTCTATTTCATCCCCTATGTCCAGATTTACTCAGAAGAAAGTCAAATTTCAATGGTCAGATCCTTGCAAGAAGAGTTTTCTGGAGTTGAAGACTCGACTTACCTCAGCTCTAGTTTTGGCTCTTCCAGATGGTCCAGAAGTGTTTGTAGTGTACTGTGATGCATCCAGAGTAGGTTTGGGTTGTGTCCTCATATAGCATAGTAAGGTCATAGCCTACGCCGCCAAACAACTTAAGCCCCATGAGAAGAATTATCCGACTCATGATCTTGAGTTAGCAGCCATAGTATTTTCCATAAAGATTTAGAGGCATTACTTGTACGGTGTTCATGTAGATTTGTTCACCGATCATAAAATCCTTCAGTATGTATTCTCCCAAACAGATCTCAATCTCAGTTAGAAAAAGTCCAGTTGATTAGAGAAAGACTCTGGGCTGCTCAGAGCTGAGAGAAGTCTTATGCAGATGTGTGCTGAAAGGATCTCGAGTTCAATATTGGTTACTATATCTATATAAAGATGTCTCCTATAAAGGCAGTAAAGAGTTTCGACCAGAAGGGAAAGCTTAGTCCCCGATATGTCGCTCCTTTCAAAATTCTTAGTCATTTTGGCAACGTAGC
Organism: Capsicum annuum; assembly: GCF_002878395.1. NCBI lineage: Eukaryota > Viridiplantae > Streptophyta > Magnoliopsida > Solanales > Solanaceae > Capsicum > Capsicum annuum. Next base: position 183,483,178 of record NC_061114.1, read on the forward strand.
TTATGAGCTCGAGTTGCCTTCAGATTTAACCTCAGTTCATCCAGTCTTCCATGTCTCTTTGCTCAAGAAGTGCATAAGAGACCCAACAGTTGTAGTACCTATTCAGAGCATAGATGTTCAGAACAACCTCTCATTCGAAGAAATTCCAGTCAAAATCCTTGACTACCAGACTCATAGACTAAGAAACAAAGAAGTCCCACTAGTCAAAGTTCTTTGGCAGAATCAGTCTATTGAGGGAGCTACTTGGGAAGCAAAAAAAATATACGGACCAAGTATCCTCACCTCTTCTCCACAAACTCAAACTCATCCCAAGGTAATAGCTTTCCTTAAAGCTTATTCAGTTTTATGTTCAAGTTCAAGTTATAAACTAGTTTCATTCTCGGATTCCCATTTTAAACTTGGTATCCATTTACCATTGCATATTCAATTATATGGTTATGCATTAGATGAGTCATGTGTTCATGCATCAGACATGCATTCTCCTTGTGAGAAACTCAGTTATCAGAAATCTCAGTCATGTATTCATGAGTCAGTTCAGACATGAAATCATGCATCAGATATGCATGCTCAGTATGAATCTAAAAAATATTTGTCATGTAGTCATGTTTAGTTTCTTATGTTTAGTATGTACTTTATCATATCATTTCTTCCATCCCAACCAGTCTCATTTATGGATGAATGTTCCCAAGGGGGAGATGTTGTAATACCCCGTACTTCTACCTAGCTTAAATTCATTCCAAAGATGTTAAAGACTTGTTTAAAAGATGAATAGACTTTTATACATGTGTTATTTTTAGGGTTTTCATATTTTATCATGTGGAAAATTGAATAAGCTTTCCATCAATACCAAATTCTCCCAAATTCGATACCTGGGTGAAGAGTTAGAGCCTTTTTAGTGAGACAGTGTATCACCTGAGCCATCAACACGTCACGGAGCCAGCTTAAATGGCAATTGTCAATTTATAGTGTTTCTCCACGATAGTGACGCATCACGCCAAAGGCCCAGTTCACAATTGTCTTTTTTTCAGTGAATCTCCACGATGTCTCCGCGTCGCACCAAATTTCCAAGTCGCAAACAAAATGGCAACATGATAGCTCCACGTTACGCCACTATGCAGATTCCCAATTGTCCAGTTCCAGTGGCTTGGTGCAATAGTGGCGTGTCGCGCCAAGGATGAAAATTGATAATTTTCTAGTTTTTTCAATATTGAATCCCAAGGGTCGTTTGGTCTTTTTCCATGATTTCAATTCTGCCCAATCAGGGGATTTAACCCTATGAGTGCATTATTTGCTCACTTTTGCATTAGTCTCTCTGATTAAAATCAACTCTACTCAAGAACAAGATCCCTATATCTCAAATTCAAGGGCGAAATCACAAGAACTCTCTATCAATCCTTACAAATTCATTAACTCAGGTATGCATAGTGTTCATTAATGGATTCCTTTCATCTATGGAGCCCCAGAATCAAGTTTTAAATCACGTATTATGAATATTATGTTGTGGGTTGATTATGTTTATGTGATTGTTGTTGTATAGTTCCCAAGTTGGAATCTTAATATGTTCTTATGAAATTACGTTAGTATATGAGTTTGAATCCATGAATTGAGTGGTTTATGATGTGTTAATTGATAATTATCCTTAAGTATGCATGTAAGGTGTTTGATAAAATGCCTAGAAGACTAGAAATCATGTAATATAGTTCAATTGTGACTTAAGTGATGGATTCATGTTTTACCCTTATGTTCAAAGAGCTCCCATGCTATAAATGTGCCTTGTAAATATTTGTTGCATTGCTCATGAATTAGACTTATGAAATTATACCATATTTACATGCAATTCTATTCATGTATAAGTTTGTAATAAAAGGATTTTGAATAAAAACAGTGGAAGTAATGAACAAATCTGATGACTCTTGAATTTTGAAAGTGCCAAAAAGTAATTATTTTGTATATAGACTAGTTGGGAACTTTTTGTGAGCCGTAGTAGTAGTAAAAGTGGGATAAAAAAGGTGCCCTCTCAGAGGAAAAAAAGGGGTTTATATAGTGTGGGGATGGTGGTGTCATCAAAAGTGTGAAAGGAAAGAACTAATTTTATTCCTAAAATAGATGGCAAAATTATGAGGAAAACTGATATTTTCTTTATCGAGACACAAGATCTACCCAAAAATTAAGGAAAGAGAAAATATTTAAAAATAGCTAATTGGGTGAAAAAGAAAAGAATAAAATATTTAAAACTACTAATTAGGAGAATTAAAAGGAAAGGAACATTCATTAGTGGGAAAGGCGGCTGAATCAATTAAGGAAATAAAATAATCATTAAGCAGATTGTCAAAATTACCATAGAAAGAAATTGGACTATGCGTTGATCACTACTATCCGATTTTTTCAAATTTAACATACAAATTAAACTGCAATTTAAAGGTTGTAAAATCAGTCATGGAAAAATCAAAACAATCCAAACAGACAAGTTACACCATAATTAAAGGGTGTACAAATCATCCATAAAATCAAACCAATAGACATATAAATCACACCATAATTAAAGGGCGTACAAATCATCCATAAAATTATCAATAAGACATATAAATCACACCATTATTAAAGGGTGTGGAAAGCAGTCTAAAATCATACCTAATTAAGTGATGTAAAATTAGTCCTAAAATCAAACCAAGCAGACGTATAAATCATGCCATGATCAAGAGTGAAAAATAATCATTCACTGGGGAGAAGGAGTTGATGTCAACAATCAAGCCTAATGACGTTATCGATTATAATCACTCAAGAAAATAGTATAACAAACCTATAAGAAGAAGACAGTTGTAAACCTAGCCAAAATTAGGGTTAAAACAATTCACAAAAAATAGGTGTTTTCACACATGTGGATTTAAGCACATAAGTGCACATGAACTTGGAAGAATCAATTCAAAATTATTAATTAAGCCTTGTCAATTTTGAATCTAAAGAAAGCATTGAAAGGAAAAGAAGGGATAGGAGATGATAGCATACTAGACATGAAATTATAATGAGAAATAAAATCTTGGATGGATTCTTAAGAATTGGTCATAAAAAATGATTAGTACTTTCGGTGGGTTTGAATAGCAGTAAGGTAACAACGACTTGAGGGTCTCTTGATTGGTTTAATAGCGGTATTATTGGTGTTGGCTTGCCGGTGGCTTTGATGGCTAGTGGTTGAGGGATATGGTGGCTGGAGAGAAGGGGAACGGTGGGTGATAGGCAGTGTAGAGAATGAATCGATGGCTGCATGGCTTCTTGCAACGACAACTGATGGTGCTGGAGGTGGCTGACGATGACAATGAGTCCGATAGTCAGTTGGTCTCATCCGTCATGGGCTGCCGGTGGTGGATTTATTGGCAGTAGAGGTGTAAAGGTCTCGAGAGAGAAAGAAGGAAATAATTTTCATTGGTTTAGACAGAGAAGGATAAATAGAGAAAGAAGGAAGGCCAGCGACGGGACAACAACGGCACTATCGTCTGCTGTTATGGAGTTTTGTGGTTTTTAGAGAGATATAAAGAGAGAGAAAGTGAAAGGTGGTGGGAATCTGTTAGATAGAAAATGGTTAGGATTTGGGTTCTTTAGGTTTAAAAAGGAAAGAGGGGAGATTTAATCTAGACCATTAGATCAAATTTGATCGATGGTTGAGATTGAATTCTGAGTTCAAAGTTTAGGCTATTGTAAAATATGAATTGAAAAAAAAGTGGCCAAAATTGACACTAATTAGATATAGAAGTGGTTAGGAATTAAATATAGAAGAGTTAAATTAAATTGGCTGCAATTATAAATATAATAATATAAATATCGTTATTAAAATAGTCAACACATGTAGAATTAATATTATGTAAAAGATTTTGCAAAATTATTATTAATAGTGTAAAATAATTTAGTTATGAAATTTAAGAAAATGATAATAATAGCAACAACAACAACAACAACAACAATAATAATAACAGAACTAGACAAAGTATTTGTAAATTGTAGGTTAGTATATTTACAAAAGATTTAATAGATATTAATAAAACTATGTAAAATTTCGTATTTGAATTAATAAGTCTTAAAAAGTAATAAAATAATTTGTATATTTTGAAATCATGAATACAACATGTCAATATCTGTTTGATGCACAAATAATTTGTAAAAAATACTAACATTTGAAATTAATAATTTTCCTAAAATAACTACCCAAAAGGAGTATCAGACGGTTAAAATTGGGTGTCAAAAAAAGCCCCTTCATTGCTTGAGAATGATGAAAGAATTGTTGAGCAACGAAAGTTGATGTAGTAGCCAATTTTGTCCGACCGAGAGAATAGGTTGTTGGAATTAAAGAAACAGTAGGCGGTTTAAAAATAGTGTGGTCTAGACTTTGGTTTTAACTTGCCTACATATCTCTGGTTTTAAGAGAATCAGGCTGTGTGCAGTTCTAGATTTAGGAACGAACAATATTCTTAAAGATTGTTATTGATAAGATTTGGGGTGTTAATAATGGTATGTGGAAAGGTGGAGCGAGAATGACTATGATTTAGAAATAATGATATGAGGAGGGTCGTGAAAATGAAAGTTAGGTGAGTTTCAAATTAGGATTATGCAGTGTATGGGTGAATAGGGTAATATTTCAAAAATAGGAATGAAAATTGTTTCTGTTTGTTACTCCTATGCTATTACCTGTGTACTTTACAATATACTAAATAAAAAAGGTTAGGCATGTAAGAAATAAGAAATTGATAAACATAAAGTGAATGTGTCCATAAGAAAGCATATATGTTATTGTGGGGTTAGCAGTTTGGTCTCTTGATGAACTTGTAAGGTTAGCTGTTTGGCTTCTCATCGTGGGATCAGCTTTGGTCTTATTGATGCCTTGTGGAATCGTGGGATCAACTTTTGGGCTTCTCAATGTACAGTGGGTTCAGTTGTTTCTCTTCTAATTGTGGGATCAACTTTGGGGCTTCTCGATGAATTATGGAATTATGGGATTTGCACTTAGGCTTTTTGATACACTATAGAATTGTGGGATCAGCTCTCTGGCTTCTCGAGTCACTATGGAATCGTGGGATCGTCTCTCTGGCTTCTTGATGCACTATGGAATCATGGGATCATTTCTTGGGCTTCTCAATGCACTGTGGAATTGTGGGATCCGTTCTTGGGCTTCTCGATGCATTGTGGGATCGATTGTTTGGCTTTTCATCATGGGATCGGCTCTTGGGTTTCTTGATGCACTGTGGAATTGTGGGATCATCTCTTGTGCTTCTCGATGCACTATGGAATCGTGGGATCCGCTCTTGGGCTTCTCGATGTACTGTGGAATCGTGGGATCAACTCTTAGTCTTCTCAATGTACTATGGAATCTTAGGACCAGGTCTTGGGCTGCTCGTGATGAAGTAATCTTTACCTGTTAGTCCTGCGACTTTTATCCCAACAAGATAAAAATGGTTAGCAGGAATATATATGTATGTATAGAATATTGAACGAGGTAGTGAAAACAACCATGCCAATAAAGATAATAGAAGATAAGAAAGAGTATCTGTTGTATTGGGTGATCAACTACTGGGATTCTCGTCATGATATTGGATTGTTCGTTGTGCCTCTTGTGATGGTATGATTCCTGTCATTTGTACCTGTTAATCCTGTACTTAAGGAAAAATTATGAGTTTGTAAAAAGGGGAGGTTGATTTGTGCTTCTGCCTTGATTAAAGTGTCTTTTTCTTGAGGTCGTCATCTTCTTGATGAGTCTCGTCTGAGCCTTCACTCGGGTAGACAGAAATTGAATGAATGTTTTAAAAGAAAGATCATGTTCGCAAAAAGTTTTCTTTTGAAGTTAATAAGTAAAATCTGTTAGAATGAACAAGATTTTTTTTTGAATCATTGATTGTGACATGTCTCGAGACGATACAACATCTTATAAGTCCTTGTTCTCTTTTTAATAAATTTTTGAGGTTTACTCAAAAATTTCTGCCCTAGTATAGAGTTTTCTTGTTAAAAAGAATTTCGAAGTCTTCTCTTACGAATTTTTTGAGGTTTTCTCAAAAATTTGCCCCAGTCCATATTTTATGTTGATGTCATGCCTATATGGAATTTCTGAGGTCCTCTAAAAATTTTTGCCCAGTTAAAATACTCATTGAGAGGGGAAAAAAGTATTTTTTCTTATGAAGAGACTGAACTCCACGGGAGAGACTACGTATCCCTCTTATATGGGAATTAGGTCAACCATAGTTCCAATTATAATTCAAGTGGTATGAGATAAAAATCAAACACAATATCTTTTAACAATGTCAGAATTTATGGGCTTGGACCAAACTATGCCATCCATTTCTGCAAGTATGAGTGCTCCTCCTATCAAGACTTGATGAACCATATAAGGGCCTTACCAGTTGGGCGAGAATTTTCCCTTTGACTCATCTTGATGTGAAAAGTTTTGCTTAAGAACCAACTGTCTAGGTATGAAGTGTCTTGGCCTAACCTTTTTGTTGAAAGCTTTGGCCATTCTATTCTGATAGAGCTGACCGTGACAAACTGCATTTATCTATCTTTCGTCAATGAGTGGTATTTGTTTGAATATGATTTGTATCCATTCAGCGTCGCTCAATTCTGCTTCTTAGATGATTCTCAAAGATGGTATTTCGACCTCAGTCGGTATCACTACTTCGTTTCCATAAACCAGACAATTAGGTGTGGCTCTTATGGATGTTCTGATTTTGGTGTGATACCAAATAATGAAAAGGGTAACTTTTCATGCCAATGCAGACTGTTGTCAATCATCTTGCGCAGGATCATCTTGATATTATTATTTGCAGCTTCTACCATTCTATTCATTTATGGCCTATATGCTGTGGAGTTTCGATGCTTGATCTTGAGCCTCTCTCAAGTTGTTTTCATTAGATCACTGTTGAGGTTGGAGCCATTGTCTATGATAATAGACTCGAGAATTCCAAATTGACAAATAACGTTATTTCGCATAAAGTATCCACGACCTTCTTTGTGTCTGTTTTGTGGGACGTGTCTTCCACCCATTTAGTGAAGTAATCAATTGCGACAAGAATGAACCTGTAACCATTGGATGCGGTCGGATCAATGGGCCAAATGATATCCATTCCCATGCTACGAAGAGCCAAGGTGAGTTGGTGACGTGGAGCTCATTGGGAGGAACTCAAATCATATCAGCATGAGTTTGACACTGATGGCATTTTTTCATGAAGTGGATGCAATCATTTTCTATGGTCATCCCAAAGTAACCCAATTTTAATATCTTTTTTGATAACATGAAGTTATTCATATGTGGGCCGCATGTCCCAGCGTGTGCCTCTTCAATTAGTCTTGATGCCTTTTTGGCTTTAACACATTTTAGTAACCCCAGGTCAAGAGTCCTCCTGTACAGGATTTCCCCATTTATAAATAATTAATTGGCTAGCCTCCAAATGGCGTATTTTTGGATACTTGTTGTATTCTCAGGATAATCTCCACTTTTCAAATACCCTTGTATGTCTATATACCATAGTTTTCCAACCAATTCCTCTTTAACAAGGAAGTAATATGCAGGCTACACATGCACGTGGATGGGAACAGGATCAAATAGTTCTTGTCTGGATGTTGGATCATGGAAGACAATGTGGCCAGTGCGTCTACAAACTCATTTTGGATCCTTGGGACATGTTTGCACTCTATCTTATAGAACTTCTTGCACATTTCTTACACACACACCAAATATGGTAGGAAATTTGTGCTCTCAAAACCCCATTCAACTCGTACCTGATGAATGAAGAAGTCCCAATCTCCAATCACCAGTATCTCTTAGACATTCAAGTCGTTAGCCAAGCGAAGCTCCAAGATGCAAGCTTCATATTCGGCCTTATTATTGGTGCAAGGAAATCTGAATTTGTCTTAAATGGGATAATATTGACCAGTCTGTGAGATCACAATTATCCCAATACCACCTCCTTTGAAATCTGCAGCTCCATTAAAGAATAGTCTCCAACCATCATATTCTTCGGTGATGTCCTCTCCTACGAATGCCACCTCCTCATCAGGAAAGTAAGTTTTCACCTGTTGGTACTCGTCATCCACAGGATTTTTGATCAGATGATCTACTAGTGCTTGCGCTTTTTCCGCCTTTTGTGTGATATAGACTGTTAAATTCACTCAAGAATAGCTGCCATTTGTCTAACTTCCCAGTAGGCATTAGTTTATGGAATATGTACTTCAATGGGTCCATTCTGAAGATCAGGTAAGTGGTGTGTTCTGAGAGATAATGCCTTAACTTTTGAGCTACCCAATTCAAAGCACAATAGGTGCTCTCCAGTAGAGAATATCGAGCCTCATACTAGGTGAAATTCTTGCTCATGTAGTAGATTGTGTGTTCTTTCTTTCCTATCTCATCATGCTTCCCCAAGATATACCTTAAGGTGTTGTCCACTACAGACAGGTACAATAGTAGTGTCCTACCAGGTTCAGAAGGAACCAAAATAGGAGGATTTGTTAGATAATCCTTGATATCATCAAATGCTTATTAACACTCTGTTGTCCATTCTATAGAAACATCTTTCTTTAACAGTTT
>NC_061114.1:183822209-183857721 GCF_002878395.1 Capsicum annuum
TAGAGAGAATGGCATGAATTTATTGTTTCTGAATTCCCTAGAGCACATATAGACACCACTGAACAATATTTTTGGGACAAGAGAAATATATTTCTCATAATCTCCAAGAGTCAAAACTGTACCAGGAGCATCAATAAACTTGACATAGATCACCTGAGGACGAGGCGTGATAAGTACTTCTGTAGGGTTTACCACAAGCTGAGGAATTACACACTGGACTTACTAAAATTGTTGAAACTTGAAACTGCTGCACTTTAAATATTTTCTCTCCCTTCTTGTTCTCACAAAAATCATCCAAGTAACCTAGGAGTGACTCTCTTCTTCATCCCAGATTATACCAAAGGAATTGACCTACAGAAAACTAACAGTTACAAGAGGAAGGAAAAGACATATGAGGTCAAGGAATTGATTAGTGCTACAAAGTTCGTACAGTTATTGTATTTTCTTTTGTGATAAAAGAAGGATAACCTAAGTTGCTTAGTGCAGGTCTAAGTAGTACGTGACCACAAAATATTTGATACTTTTGGTTTCAGTTTACTAGAAAGCTGGACCTGGAATAGATATTTTTCCCTTCAGCAGCTATTGTTAAAAACATTGAAACAAAGGTACGAAAAAGTAGATCAACATATTTGATACCCCATTAGGTATGTCATCAGCCATCGATGCACTCGATCTCATTTCACTTGTCGAGGTATCTACAAGCTAGGAGAAGTCAAATTTCTTTTATGTGAAATGATCAGAAGGACCCTTATACTTGTCCGAGTTTGTAATGTGGACACTTTTACTTAGCTTTTAGTCTTCTGAACACTTTAATCCATTAAAACATAATATTTTAACCATTTTGACGCATATGGGGTATCACAATGATGAGCTGAAAAAATATGTGTACACATTTTTTAAAGTGACTGAAATAAAAAAAATTCACCTTAAAAATTTTTTAAAAAGTAAATCAAAAGAAGGACAAAAGATAAAAAAAAATCCTAATTCCTACCCTTCTTCTTCATTGATCCCTCCCCCCATGTCCCCACCCCCACCCAAAACCACCACCGCCAACCAACCATTCACCTCCCCCCTCTCCCTCTCCATCTCCCTCCCCCATCCCCCACCCAGCAACACTACCACCAACCAGCCATTCTCCTTCCCCATCCTGCATCCCCTTGACACGACTCAAACCTGGGCCTTGTCGTAATGGGTATCTCAAGTCCAACTGGGACTGGAGAACACCCCCGATACCCAATCCAACCAACCAACATATACCCTGAGTTTGATGAGTTTCTAACATATAGTAAGATAACTTATCTAACCATGTTATGACTTTGGGATAAGTCTATATCCCAGAACAACCCAACAAAGTCAATCAATCTAATAACCAACCAACCATGAAACAAAACCAAGCCAATAACTCAATGTGTATATATATAACGTAATTAATCCATACGTAAGTCCACAGTTGTCCATACAAAGACTCTAGAACAAACCTAAGAGTACCTAGTAAGGACATGCCCCCGACCATAGCCAAAAAATCAAAGTCTATGAAAGAAAAAAGTATATAAAGTAATCCATGACATGAAATAGATGTCTTCCGAACTATGGAAGCTTACTACTTCAATCCAACACCAACTGTCCCTGAATCTGACAATGAGTAGGAAGAGTAGTTTGGCTGGTTCCTGCATTGTGTCGGTATACGGCCGCCCGAAGATGGGTTAGCGGGTGAATGCTGGAAAGCAATCAGGATAAAGATAAGAGAAAAGACATTTTTTTCCTCCTGAACTTGTCGCCAAAACTCACTTTAGCACTTAAACTTAACTTTCGGTTATTTACCCCCCTTAACATCTTTAAAGTGAAATATTTTCACCCCTTAAAATGGAGAGTGCACTACACACGTGCCACATCATTGACAAATCAGTGCCACACCACGTAAAAATTATTTTAAAAAAATAATCCCACGCTCTTACTTTTTATATATTTTTTTAAAAAAAGAAAAAATATATACACTATTTTTATATATACATAATATATATATACTTATATATATATATATTTAAAAGAGTATATTTTTTATAAAAATATATATTTTATATCAATAAAATAGACCCCACCCCCTTCCTTCTTCTTAATCACAGCCCCCCTGTTCTTTCACAACCCCCACCCTACCCCAATTCCTTCTTTTTTTTTCAGCAGCAGCCCCCACGCCCTTCCTCCTCCTCCTCTTTCTTCTTCTTCACATTAAAGCATCCCTTTTTCTCTTTCTTTCAACATTATTGCAAGCTTTTTTAAGTAGTTTTTTTTCTTCATCAAATGCAAAACTAACTTGAATTAACTTAAGCAAATCCAACGATGAACTAAATATAATTACATGATCACAAAAATACATCAATACATAAAATCTCAAATCCAAATTCTTTCACATTAACCAAAACCCAAAATCCTAAAATTCTCAAATTTTTAAGTTTTTACTCAAAAATGTCTATAGAAATGGCATAAACAGTCCAAAATTCAGAAATGGCATAGATGGTATTCGCATAACATGAAATTCTTGGCCAAGAATCAAACTTGATCATCAATCTTGAACCCTTTTTGATTGTCAAAAAATGAAATTTTGGATTAATTAGGACTTGATAGGAATAGGATAAAGTTACAAATTAGAAGAACTCGAGAAATTTTGATTGAATCATGATACAAATTACAAAGAAGAAAAAAGATCGAATAATCATTCTATGATGAAAATAGAATAACTGACAATTTTGTGTACATAACGGGTATACACTATACAATCAAATCTAAATTTTTTTATGAATTTCTATTCTAATTGGAGAAATGGGGTGGGGGTATGAAGAATATGGAGAGATAGATTGTTGGGGGTAGGATGGGTGTGGGGGTGGGGGTGCAGAAGGGGAGTGATGAGTAAGATGACAATGTCAATGATGAAGAAGACATGCCCTTTCTTGATTTTCTCATTTTCTTTTAATGTCATATATATATATATATATATATATATATATATATATATATAATAACAATAAGTGGGACTTTTTTATAAAAAAATAACTCACTCGCTCTTTTTTTTATTGACACGTCAGCTGTAGGGGTGAATTTAAGATACTTTAAAGAGGTTAAGGGGGGTGCAAATAAACAGAAGTTAAGTTTAAGTGCTAAGTGAGTTTGGAGGACAAGTTCGGGGGGGGGGGGAATATGTATTTACTCTAAATATAAAATATTCCAACCATTAAAACCAAGTAGACCAAACAGATGCACTCACAACCGTACTTGTATGTATATATAATCATGCCGATAAAGGGAATTGGGTTTGGCATGCCTTTCAAGCCATTGACCTTGGTATGTGTAGCTTAACCGTCATAATCTACCCATGGGCTATATGGGTCCAGTGTCATCTCGTGGATGGACCCCGATGCGTGTATCCACATAAACCAAAGATACCATAGTTGTAGAGGATTCCCGTGTAACCTTTGCTCTCCATGATACAAATATATAATTTTTACGGTATTCCTGTGTACCCTTACAGTATCATGGTTTTCATGAACTATTCTCATGTCAACAAATATGATTTTTTAGTATTTGTCCATTAGACTTCCACCTTCATGGTTAGCTATCACAAACCGCCTTTATTGATAAATTAAAACCATTACCACACAACTAAACCATCATACCCTTTATTATTAACCAAGGCTATCATTAGTGGTATCGTCATATCGATTATAGTTTGCAAGAAATGTTTTTATCCAATGTTAGGAGATTCCTATGTACCCTATAGGTTACATCATTTAGTTTAATTAGGGAATTCCCATGTACCCTATAAGTATATCAATATTAGGCTTATTTGGGGGATTCCAATGTTCCCTACAAGTATATCATTATTAAGCTTTACTTGGGGGATTACCTTGTACCCCTCATGTGTTTAAAAATTCAAACCAATTTCATCATTTTATTCACTTGGGGGATTCTCGTATACCCTACAAGGTTTTAATTCAAATCAATTTTATAACCACCAAGGTTTTATTATTTAACCTTTCCAATCCATTCACACCATTCATGCAATTTAAAGCAATTCGGAGCCTTTAAACCATTTATACCATGAAAACCATTTTCAAATCACGCAAAACCATTTAAACAAATGTAACACCATTTATGATTTATAAATCACTGTATAAAATACATTAAATCATGCAATTAGTTGGAAATAACAATGAGGAAGGAGTACATGCCTTATACAAGAAGATTTTGGAGAGAAACCTGACTCTTGAGCCCTTTGAAAAATACTTGTCAAAATGTTAGCCTCCAATCTTTATGAGTGAGTTTGATAGAGTATTTTAAAGTGTTTCTATTCTTTAAAGTGATTTATGAGAGGCTACCAGGGTTATATAATGTGGGGACAAAAGGGTTTGAGGCTGGGAACTGTCTGAACTATCCTTAACTGAAAGGGTAAAAACCAAGTCCCAGGAGGGTACGACCTAACCCCAATTAGCCGTACCTTAGGGTATAAGTGGTACCCTAACTCATACCCTAGACCCCACCATAGTCCCCTATACTGACCAACGTATGACTACCTAGGTCTAAATCATATTTTAGGGTATGAAAATTACCCACAAATCATATATTGGACAGATTCAACTTGGTAATCCAATAAGCATCAAATGACTTGGCATCATATACCTCGTATCCTACTATATGAATAGTATGATGTTGATTCGTACCTTAGGAAGAATCCCAACCAAAACCTACTTCCTAACATACTATAGAGGCATCCCAAGTTGTATCCTAGGGTACGATTGGTGCCTCTGAGTCATACTATGCAGAGAATGTCCAAAGTTCAAGAAATTTTGCAAGGGTCAAAAACTTGGGGTATTTCAGTCTCCCCCTCTAGGATCATTCATCCTCGAATGACGGGTAAGGGAGAGAACAAGAATGAGTTAAGAAATTATCACCCAGCAAACTTCGCTCCAACCAAATTACAAAACAAAGTCATAAACCAAGATGAGATGATAGCCTAATATCCCAAGCACTGATTACACCCTAACACCTCCATTCAGACCTCTAACTAAGTTATAAAACAAAGATGTAAGAGAAACCATTTATTTTCTCAACTATGTTAGAAAACCAAGATATGTAAAAGAACACGTACCTTACACCCGAGTTTTTAAAATGAAGAACCAACATGGATATTTTGACTCCATGCCCTCTTCCACATCCCAAATGGATTACTCAAAATTTTGGTTTCACCATAGAACCTTTACCCAAGCCATAACTTTCGTTCACAACTGGAAAACCTTCTAATCCAAGATCCTCACCAAGACCCCCTTAAAGAACAAACAATCCGACATAGCAATACCACCCAAAGAAACCAACCAATGAAGGTCCATCCATACCTTACCTTCATACAACACAGGACAACCAAATGAATGGACTTTTGCTAAAGAGCAAGTACTATTCAATCTACCATTTCCTTGAGACACATCACTACAAGAGCTTGGATCAAGCTATAAAATACACGATTTCCTTGTTAAAGCCTATCCAAACCTAAAAGGCGTTAACTTAGGCCATCGAGCTCTATTCCTTGCATCTATCCCGAATCACTTCTTAGCTTCATCACTATTATAATATGAAAACCATAGTAAAATACATAGGAAAACAATAACCAACCATTATAACCAAAACCCTAAAATATATTAGAAGACCCAAAGCTATGCCATATTTATTCCATCAAAACAATTAATAGAACAGGCCTCTCCTAGACTCTTAAGTACCTAACACAACTATTGGTATATATATCAATCACAACATTCTAGCCTACTTTTTCTATACCCATGTATGATCTATCCTTCTAAAGATCTAACACCCCTTTAAATTTTCATGAAGGTTTTCACCACGCACTCCTAACCTAACCATTCCTCATGTCAATAACCTTACCTTACCCTCCAAAACCTCAAATATATTAGTCACCCTAGAATTTCCACCACTCAGGGACCTCTATATTCAATTTTTAAAAACATGACCATGCACCCCAAGCCACTACTGTCCTAACACAAGAAGGATCATTAAGGAACCAAATTATAAAAATTATCCATACCACATTAGGGAAGACCCTTAAAATAAGACACAACACCATAGGCACTAAGTACTTCATAGAAATAACCAAGACCATAATGAAGAACCATCCTGACATAACCATACCATAAAAGGAGTCCTTAGGATTGGACACTGAAAAAAACACAATCGCATATACCATAGGTAATGTAATGTGAAGTTAAGACTCATATCCAGGGAACAAGGAAAATAAAAATGCATGCAACACTAGTAGAGTACACTCTTAGCTGAGATAGGAGAGTATCACAAGAATATAAAGCCCGAATTTACCTTGGAGGCCACCGTTAGAATTTTTTTTTGATTAATCCTCAATCTTCATCCCATAACACCTATAAGCACAACATTTCGCTTTAATGGGTATCACCAAGAATGTATACTAGGCACACTTGGTTTTCCTATTATAAAAACCTTATCCATCCAATTGCTACCCAGAGCTCAGTATAGTCATACAAAACCCATGCTTTAACCAATATAGTTACTTAACCCCCATTCTATCAGTAATACCCCGCACGCTTCTAAGCTAGAAATTAGACCTTCATTCCAATAACTGTAAGCTCTAGTCACATGATTGATACTTGAATCCACATTTTATAATCATTAAAATAGTTTGAATAAAGATTATTAGGCGGGAAAGATGTTCATAAGTATCACTTAGAGCAAAGTGAGTATAGAACATTTGATTTGGCCAATTTTTGGTGTATGATTTCATAAGGCCATCTTTGAATGAGTAAAACTTTATTTATATATGGAATTTGGAAGATTAAGACACACAAAATTTTACATAATCGAATTAGCTTTCCAACAATATCAATTTTGCCTTAATTTGATACCCGAGTAAAAAGTTATATTAGTTTTTGTAAGAAGCAGTAAGGGGTCATGATAGCCCCGCGCCACAATGTCTATTCAACCCGACTGGGTGTCGTATCGTGAGGGCTACTTAAACAAACTAGGGATCACGCTGCGGGGGCTATTACCCCAAAATTTTAGCCTCTTAAGGGTCAAGGATTACTTTGGTCCTTTCCCCTCAATCCCAAACATCCAAAGCATGAATTGTAACACCTAAAAGGGTATTATTTACCTATATTCCTCAAAACAACTCATGTAAAAACTCTCTTTCATTCCCAAGAACAAAAATCCATGAATCACCATTCAAGAACCTTCAATAAAAGTTATTCTTCTTCAAGATTTAAGCTTTTGAATTATGTTAGATGTTCATTCATGGGTCCTTTCCACCCATGGAGAACACGAATCAAATTTTAAATTTAAAAGAATGATCTTTATATGTTATTATAAACTTTATCCATGAACTCCCTCGAATGTTGATTTTACATGATGTTTACAAGTAATTATTGTTGAAATTATACCTTACACATTTGAATAGTGCTATTCACATGTTAAATCCCTAAATCCATGATTTCTATTGTTTGAATTATGTTGGCATTTCATGTTATGATTATTCACATGCTCAAGTCTATGAATTATGTTGGCATCTCATGTTATGATTATTCACATGCTCAAGTCTATGAATTTTAAGTGTTTGTAAAATGCCTAAATTATTGGCGTTTGAATAATGACCCCTTGTTATGTTTTTGAGAGTATTTGATAGAAAGAGTCCTTACACATTTAAAGTTAAAGTATGTTTAGCTATATCTTTTTAATTCAATTTTCAAGTTATGTTTTCAACTGGTTTTCACGTGGCATGCATTATAGTATGTTTTAAATATTGTGACTTCCATATCATATTCATACGAATACTGAATAAAACCCTTAGTTTATGATTTGGTCATGAAATTATTCTATCTTTTGATGTTTAAAAAGCATCCCTAATTTAATATCTTAATCCCCATGTGTTTGATGAAATGATTAAGTAAATAATTATGAATAATGATTTCCTTCCATATTTTCAATGCTTTCATGTGGTCCTATTGTTATTGCTATTGAGTCCTGGGGTTATGAAGACTCAAAGTTTAGCTATTTATATAGTTTAAGTAGCTTTATAATAGCTTCAGATAAATCATGAGCATGAGTAGTTGTCATGATCAGTTACTTGTCCAGCTAAGTTAGTTTATTCAAGTAATCAGTTTCATTAAGTTTGGAGTAGGATTCAGCACCGAGTGAACCTAGGGATGAGGGCTCACTTGCTAGTTAAGACTGGGTCCTTAGGAGCAATCCCTATGTTCCAAAACAATATAGCCAGCAGATATTATGAGATGTCACCTGCTAGTTTAGGACTGACACTCTCAGGGGTCACCTGCCAGTTTAGGACTAATATCAGGGGTCACCCAGATTAGGACTGACTCTACAGGCACTATGAGTACTCATGGAATGGTACTAACACCCTTCAACTTTGGATCACAGGTTAGACCCAAGTTAGCTCCGACTAGGGCATGTCGATCAGATGATACCTCCCATAGTTTTAGTTTTAGTACTCAATTCAAAATTTAGTTCAGTTTTACTTGACCATAGCATATTGTATTAGTTATTCAGTTATCAGATTTCAGTATTTTAGTTTACAGACTATTTTAGAACTTGTTTTATTCTTGGTTATGCATTCTCAGTCTTTACAGTTTTCATAAATTCTTACTCAGTACCTCATGCTATACATTTAGCTAGTTATTACTCTTGGACATAAACACATTTATATCAGATGAATCTCATTTAGCATACAAGTACATTCAAAGTACTAATTGCATACTTGTTTCTTACACTATGATGTTTTATATCATAGGTTTGAATGCTCGGATTCCCGATCGTACTTAGACTTTCTATTTTATCAGTAGCAACAACCGTAGTGAGTCATCATCATTTGAGGATGAGTTATATTATAGTCAGTTATGTCAGTATTTCAATTAATTAGTCAATTGGAGTTAGTTGGGGGCTTGTCCCATTAACACCATAGTAAGATAATTTAGACTTTTTCAGACTAGTACAGAGAGTTTTTCAGTTTTAAGTTATGATTATCAATTATTTTATCAGTATGTTTCCAAATATTTTAAAACATAATTCAGTATTGATTTCAATTGTTAAAATCTTATTTCATTTCAGATGAAATTCTGCAAATCTCACAGCAGGTGCCAACTAATGGGTTAGCTTGTGCTTTCTTGGGACCGTAAGAACCGTGTGGCATCTAGGGTGTACTTTTAGGGAGTTATAAACTTGGTATTAGATTCTAAGGTTTTAAAGTATCCTAGGGAGTCTGAAAGCCGCATTGAGTAGAGTTGTGTTCATATGTTTAAAGCACACCACACTTATGGACAAGAAGCTACAATACGTTTAAGGAAAAGTTTCCTTTTTTTCATATATTATATCATGCTATATATAGGTCCTCTAAGAAATTTGTATAGATTCTTATCTTTCTTTATTCATGCCAGCCCTACCTTATTTTTGAGGTAATAGAAACAATCAAGCTTAAATCCTTATAGATAGAGATTTTCTCAGGCAGTTCCCCAGACAGTTATGGGATTGTATGCTATCTTGAAAGAATCCCATCAGTGCCTTTATGTCCCAAAGTATGAAAGATTTCATTCAAGATTTATGAAAATTGTGCATTTATCCAAAGTCAGATGTTCTTTTAGATACCACCTCAGAATCCTATGATAGCATATGACCCAGAGTTAGAAGTATGAACCTAAAAGTTTAGCAACAGTTATCTGAATTCAATAGATTTTGTATTCACAGGGCCAGTTGTACAAAATATGAATTAGTAGGCGTGGAATAGTGTATACAAAAAAGAATTTCAGTTTGTTTATTTGAAAGTATATGTTGCTGGTGTAATGGTTATTCCCATTGTGTAGGGAAAATATAAGTTTAGAGAAACGACAATTTTAGGTTACAATGTAAGTAGTATGGTTCATTCAAGGTTTGAGGATATCCGTGTTAACTGTTAGAATCTAAGTTTGAATCTTTGAGGATTGAGTTAATAGCATTGAGAGTTAAGAATTCTAAGCTAGTCAGTGGTTAAGTTGTTATATGATGATTGTTGGGGGCTATAGAAAGCTAAGAGTTATATCTTAGCAAGAAGTACTAGTAGTGGGTTTTACATTATCAGGTATAGTCTTTCAGGGTAAGCTTATCATTTATGCATATTATTATACCCTAGATTCTAGTGTAAAGTGGAGGAAGTTTAGTTTAAAGATATTTGTTGAGTAGTTCCCAAACCTAGAATGATGGCTTTAAGCTAAGAGGGAGACAATAGAACAAGTAACCAAGTCAGGCTCTCAGATTCTAGCAGGGATGTTAGTATGTTATACAATAGTAGTCCGGGAGGATGATACGCAACCTATTTTTATTTTAGTATTTTTACTTTAGTTATCACAATATCTACTTATTTCTTACATGTCAGTTCCATGATCATAGCTCATCTTGACGCACTTTCCATAGAATCATGTATGTTTCCAGTTCCTAGTACATGGAGTTCTTGTTCACCCAATAGTCCAAATCATATTCCATTAATGTATGAACTCTTAATTAAGGTCATGCAGCTTCTGACTTATGTATTTACGTTCTAGAGCATGATCAATTCCCATGACTCATGCTACTCTCTTAATGATCAATGAAATTCAGATTATTTCATGTATATCCTCAGTTTAGATCTCTTTATTAATCCCTAATGTTGATATTCTATTTCTTAGGCCTTATTTAAGTGTCAAGTTATGTATAATGTTCACTCATGCTTCAGGTCCTCATGTTTTAACCTTTCAGTGACCTTTCCTTATGAAATAATAGAAGTGATGAGCAATTGCTTAGCCGGGAAAGAGTAAATGTTTATTATTAACAAAAGATTGTGGTATGCTTATTTTAGATAAGACTATAAGTGTGAATTAATATTGAGGCTAAGTTTTAATACATGTCATGACTAGTTGAAATTTACTGTGTGTTTTCTTGGGGAAAACACCTGGAAGTTGCTATTGACGAAGGTATTACAGAATATGAGAGGGATGCTTTTATGGGTGTTTTTTAGAAGTTCAAATTTAGTTACAAAGATAGGCTTAAATGTCATGTGGTTGTATAAGTAGGTAAAAGTATTGTCCGTTAGTTAATGGCTAGTAAAAGGTTGGATGTAGTTGTTGAAGAAGTAATAAGAATTATTCATGAAATAAGGTGTTAGGAAAAAATAGGGTGTGTGAACTCATGCCTCAGACAAGTATTACTGTGTTTTGTGTGAACTTTGTAGATTCAAGTGGGCTTGATAAGAGTGAGGAAATTTAGTTTAGCTCAGGCTTCAGTAGGTAGAGTTATTAGTGCCCATGTGACTATCTTCATAGCCTCAAGTGAAGTGTGGTGTTGAGGTAGAAAGTATAGTTGAGGGAGTATTGAAGAAGTATGGATAAACTTGAAAGTTATTAGTTGTAGTGCATAAGGCTTAGTAGCTCTATCCTAGCTTATTTTCATATGCATGTGTTCCATATTGTAGAATTTATCCTTGTTGTGATTTCTTATTCCGACCATGCCCAATATTCTTTTCTCCCCAAGGTTATTAGAAATTCATTAAAAGAGTGACAAAGAAATACTCCAGTTAAGTATAAGATTTCAGTATGATTCAGTCTGTATATCCAACAATTAAGTTTAGCTGTCAAATAGACAAGTTCCTATGGTTTTCATCTCTCAAGAAATTCCTTCATGACAATACAAGTCATAAATATAGTTCATTTCTTGCATCAAGCATCAGTTTTAGATTCCAGATATTCATAAGTGTCTCATATATATCTCAGTCTTTCTTCAGTATTTTAACCAAGTCAGTATCTTTCTGGGGACATAATATTCCAAGGGGGAGATGTACTATAATCTCTGAACTTTTATGTCCTAAACCTTCCATTTTCTATTTACATAACAAGATCTATATTGAAGTAATGGGTAATCATAAGTTGACTCACTCATTTCTATCTCAGCCTTATAACCTTTCTCATGTCATTGCATGTATTCAAGAAATCAGTTCAGTTTATGATATTCCATTCACGTATCATGCTCAACTCAGTTATTTAGTCATCTTACAAGTCATGCATGTTCATTATGTGATCTTAGTTGCCTTAGTTAAGAACTCTCAGTCAAATCGATATCATTCAAGGACGAATGTTCCCATAGGTGAGATATTGTAATAATCCGTACACTTTGAAGCAAGAAATTAAACCTTTACTCCTATGAGTGTAAAATCTAGTCCTTTGATTCATACTTGAATCTATGTTTCCTAATCATTAACCGAGTGTGAAAAAAGATTATGAGGTGGGAAACATGTTCATAAGTGTCACTATTCATTTCACAAGGGTTAACTTTGAACAAGTATAACTTTATGTATATGTCAAATATTATAGATTAAGATCCACCAAATTACATATAATCGAATTACCTTTCTAACTATATCAATTTTTCCTTAATCCAATACCCGAGTGAAATGTTATGGCATATTCCGTGAGAGCCAGTAAAGGCTCGTAATAGCCCCACGCCATGATGGCTATTCAACCCAACTTGGGGTCACATCAGGAGGGCAGATTAACATAACTAAGGGTAGCTCCATGGGAGCTGTTCCCCCATAGTTTTAGCTTTTTAAGCATTAAGGATTACTTTGGTCCTTTCCCTTAAACCCCAAACATCCAAAGCACGAATTAACACCCAAAAAGGCATTATTTTCCCCTCTTTCTCAAAATAACTCATGTAAAAACCCTCATCCATTCCCAAGAACAAAAATCCAAGCATCACTATCCAAGAGCCTTCAATAAAAGTTATTCTCCTTTAAGATTTAAGCTTCTGAGGTATGTTATATGTTCATAAATGGGTTCTTTCCACCCATGATATCCAAGAATCCAATTTTAAGTTTAAAAGAGTGATCTTTACATGTTATTATGAATTTTAAACATGAACTCCCATGAATTTTGATTTTGCATGATGTTTACAAGTAATTGTCATTGAAATTAAACCTTACATGTTTGATTGGTGCTATTCGCATGTTAACCATGATTTGTAGCATTTCAATTATGTTAGAATTTCATGTTTTGACTATTCTTATGCTTAAGTCTATGAATTTCAAGTGTTTGATTAAATACCTAAATGATTGTAGTTTGAATAATGACCCCTTTTTATGTTTCCAAGAGTATTTGATAGAAGTATGTTTAGATATATCTTGGTAATTCGATTTCCAAGTTATGTTTTTAATTGATTTTCATGTGTCATGCATTATAGTATAGTTTAAATATTATGACTTCCATATCATGTTCATACGAATACAGAATAAAATCCTCAGTTTATGATTTGGTCATGTGATTGGGCCATCTTTTCATGTTTAAAAAGCATCCCAATGTTAAAGTCTTAGTCCCCATGTTTCTGATGAAATTCTTAGTTAATAATTGTGAACAATTATTTCCTTCAATGTTTTCAAAGCTTTCATGTAGTCCTATAGTTATTGCTATCGAGTCCTGGGGGTTATGAATACCCAAAGTTTAGCTATTTGATTAGTTTAACTATCTTCAGAATACTTTCAGATAAATCATGAGCATAAGCACTCAGTTAGCCATCATGATCAGTTACTTATCCAGTTAAGTTAGTTCAGTCTAGTAATCGATTTCATTCAGTTGGGAATAGGATTCAACACTAATCTAACCTAGGGATGGGAGCTCACCCGCCAATTAAGACTGAGTCCTTCATAGCAATCCCTAAGTTCCAAAACTACGTATGTAGCATAGGTTATGAGATGTCACCCGCCAGTTTAGGACTTACATTCTTAGTGATCACCGGCCAGTTTTGGACTAATCTCAGGTGTCTCCCACTAGATTAGAACTCACTCCACTACCACTGTTAGTACCCGTCGCATGGTACTAACACCATTCAAACTGGGGTCATAGGTCAGACCCTGATCAGCTCAGACTAGGGCATGTTAGTTTGATGATACCTCCCACAAGTTCAGTTTTAGTACTCAGTTCAAAATTTTAGTTTAGTCATGCTTGGCCATAGCATATAGTTTATTAGTTATACAGTTATCAGTTTTAATGGAAGACTCTATCCTCAACATACAGGTGGTGAAAACTTAATCAAGAAGGGAAACACATAATGGTGAACTTTATTGAAGCTTTTCATGGCTCCCTTCTTTAAAAACCCTTCATCATGGTTGGATTGTAAAAACATACAAGAGGAGCTTTCCCTTACACAATGTTGGTCCATCTAGTGGATTGTAAATCCTCGAGAAACACTTCTCATCATAAGGAAGGATACTGTAATGCCCTATGCTTTTCCTAGCTCAAATTAATCCCTTAGAATGTCAAGGATTAGCTTAAAAAATGAATAACTCTTGGTACATGTAGAATTTTCAAGATTTACAATCACCAATGTGTAGATAATTGACTCATCTTTCCAATGATATCAATTTTGTCTCAGTCCGATACTCGATTAAGAAGTTTGGCATTTTTTAGTGGAGACAGTGTCTCAAAATTGGCAGGATCGTGTTATGGTAACATGCCAAATGATATTTGTCAAATTCCAGTGGACCTCCATGATTTGCCCATATCACGATGAAGTCCCAATTCCCAATTATTAATTTATAGTGGCTCACCACAATGATGGAGAATCATGGTGATGGCCTAAATGGCACTTCAGTAGCTTACCGTGATAGCTCCGCATCATATTAATTTTCTAGTTCCTAGTTGTCAATTTCCAGTAAGCCACCACAATTGTGGTTCGTCATGGTGGATGGCAAAATCAGGATTTTCAGTTTTCAAAATTTATTTTAAAAGTGTAGTTTGGTCATTTCTCAAGCCCCAAAGAGTGTAAAACTCAAGAATAATCAAATTCTAAGCATTCTATGCTCACTTTTCATCAAATTACTCTCCAAGAAAACCTTAAAGCTCAAAATTTAATCCCAAAGAAATCCAATTCCCTCTATTATTTTTCTAATATAGATTAAAATTAAGGATTCCTAATTCAAGAACTTCAATAGTTCATCTTCAAAAGCACTATTAGGAATTCAAGATCAAGCTTCGAATTAAGTTTCAAAAATTAAGGTATATGGGGTTTTGAACAAGGATAAATCTTTCATCCTTGTTCCTAATACTAGTTTTTAATTATAAATTCACATGATTTTACATAAATTTCAATTTGGGGTTCATACCCATTTGTTGTTAGTTCATGTTTTTGAGACTTCAATTTATTTGGCTGATGAATTACATGTCTACTTTCATAAATTTATGCATGTGACCATATTTTTCAAGATTTCGAGTTGAATTATGAATATTTTCATTATAAAGCATGGGTTATCAAGCCCTAGTGGAATGTTGCTATTTCAAGAATTCTTATGCTTTTAAGCATCTTATGATATGTTTATAGATAAAGATTTGATCATTTGATCTTATGTAAGATATGAAATCCAGTTTAAAGGTTAAATTCCATTTTGAATGAACAAATACCCAATTAGCTTTCAGTATGAAATATTATGACTTTTGAAAGTGAATTTCTTACAGAATGAAAATACATATTAAAGGGAGTAGTATTTAGCACCAAATGAAAAATATGGGTATGGTGCATCCTAATTTCCTATAACTACAAGCCAACATTGGTACAAATTCAGTATTCCCATTACTATATGGAAGACAGTTACAAATGTGATAACTTATCTCAGGTTATACTCCTTCGAAAGAGTATGACACCTCTCCCCAACGTGAGGGTTTCCCCTTAGGAAAATGATACGTTGGAATCCATAATATCTCATATGGTTTATGTAGGTTAAGAGAACCTCCCTACTAGTATTAATAATACAACAACTTTTGAGAGAATTTCCCTACAGTTTACTAGAAAAGACTGATAGATAACAATTCAGTTTTCAGACTTTAAATGTGATGGCTCACCAGTTTTATATAGTATGTTTTATTGTTCATGATCTATGATATTCAGATTTCGGTTATTCCAGCCAGATGAGTCATTACATACAATATGCATATTCCATGGATTTTAATAACATTGAGATATTATTTGTACTTATGCATTAACCCTCATATACTCAATACATCCTCAAAGTACTGATCCACATATATGTCTATGTGCTACATTTTCTTATAATACAGGTTTAGGTGCTCAATCTCAGCAGCGTGTGTGATTTCATGCATCTCTATCTACATTTCGATAGTTGGTGAGTCCTCATGATTCGAAAACCCCTTTAGCTAGATTTCTAGCTTTTAGGGTATTTGAGTGGTTTCTTTCAGTTTAGTTCAAGTTAGTTGGGGGTTTGTCACGACCTGAAATGGGACCCTGGCTGTTGAGCATTACGAACCATGAAGGCCCAAAACACCCCTATCTATCTGGTAATCATGCACATAATTCATATGATAAAAGAAATGCAGAAGATTCACAATACTATGGAAACATGGTCACGAGTCCAACAAAATCAATAATGGGAAATAATGTCCCACAACATCTATCGAGATCTGAAAACCAACTGCGAAATCTCTACTACATGACTAAAACAAATAACTGTTTGAAAACTAGGACAAAGCACCTAGTAGATTGATGTTCCAGTATCTTACGGAACAGTTAGCATCATTTTCTTAGGAAAGTTATATGTTTTCAAGAAACAAAAGTTTAATTTAACAAAGTTTTTAGTGTTTTCAGTAAAAGGAGAAAACCACAGAACAAAGCTGGAAAAACTAGCAAAAAAGTGAGTTTGACGGTCAAAATGGTGGACCGTCAGGCTTGCGACGGACCACCAGGTGAACCGTCAAGAAGAACTAGAACATGTCATACTAATGTCTTATGTGATGGACCACATGGTGTACCGTCATCCATGTGAAGGACCACCATATGGACCGTCAAATCGTATCCAAAAATCACCTTTCAAAGGGACTCAGTGATGATCAACGTAGTAGACCGTCAGCTATGCGACGGACCACCAGATGGACCGTCAATACTTATCCATAAACAACCTTTTAGAGAGACTTAGTGATGATCAGTATGGTGGAATGTCATTCTTGGAACGGAACTCTAGTGTCACCATCAGGTCTTATCCAAAAACTGTGATTTGGAAGAAACGAGTAACGGACAAGATGGTGGATCGTCAAGACTTTGACGGACCACCATATGGACCGTCAACTGGAACATGACTTTTTTACTTTAAAATTTTAAATTCTTTTTTTAGCTGGGAACATATAAATATAAAATTTTAGGGTTAAGAACGCATCTTTTATCTTTTATAAGTTTTTCTCATCTATTGAAACTCATGTGAACCTTTTATTTTGGGGATTATAGAGATCTTGAAGAAATTTATCATTGAACATTGATTATTGAAGATTCAAGAACTGATTCTTGGGATTCTCTGTAAGTAAATTCTTAATCTATTTATGAATAATACAAGAATTATTTCTTCTTCGTCTATGGAGTATTGTGGATAAAATCTCATAACTAGGGTTATGGGATCCTTAATGTGAAATGCATCTATGGGTTGGGAATCAAATTGAGTTCCATAAATAAATGATATTGCATAAAACTTTCTTCAATTTCATCACTTTTCTTGGTTGCAAACTTGAAGAGTGAGCCCTAAAACATCACTTGTCTGAAAGGAAAGTGTTTATTGGGAAAAGAAAGTGTTTACATGAATTCTAAGGGCTTTAACCTTTGGAGTAATAGCCAATGCCCTAACAAGATTAGCTTACATAAGAAATGGGTTGAAAGAACAATCTATCCTTTGAGTTTGATAGAATTGGAGGATAATCTATCCACTTACGTTAAGAAACTAAGGGATAAAGAATAGGACTCAACCTCTCTTGCAATTGAATTTGCTAACTGGAACTCATAAATAATTCACAACCCAAATAGTTCTAGCATTTTTATGGCCATAAACTGGTTTGTTTAATCTCATAAAGTTATGAATTACAAAGAGAATCATTAGTGGAATACTCTTGTTACAATTACTTATTTTATAAGTTAAAACCCTTTTTTCTTCTTAAGAACCTCTGATTAATAGTCCAATAACGATTACAATACTTAGTGAGCACAGTTTTCCCTGTGGGATTCGACACCCAACCTAGTTGGGTTCTATATTTGACAGCGACCACTTATGCTTTCTATCAAGAGATGTAATTTGGGCATATCAAATTTTAGCACTGTTGTCGAGGAATACAGTTGTCAACAATGTTTTTGATTGTTAATCAACCATTTGGTCAAAGATTCCTTAATTTTACATTTTGTTTGTCATTTTTTTTCGTGCATATTGAGTGTATTTCATGCCAAATACTCCAAGATCGGGTCAACAATTATTACCTATTAATACTGAACCACATCTTATTGGCAGAATGGATGGTCAACGGGACCCAAAAAGGGTAGCTGCTCAGCAGGAGTAGGCTAGATTAGCTACTCTAGCAGCCGCTCAAGTGAACCAACAAAATGCTGAAATATTGGCCAGGAAGTAAACCCAGATGATGAAGACTTGGTGATGATGAGTTACTAAATCCAAGGTGTGCAGATAATGAAGTTGCACCTGTAAACAGGAATGTCAATAGAAATTGCCAGGCTAGAATGAGACCAGAACGCCAAGCTGTTGAATTTTCTCTTGATGATGATGATGATGAGTTGGATGGGCCTGGTGCCACAGGGGCTATTATTCCTCCGCCCTTAGCACTCGGAGCCAAGTTTAATGTTACGAGTACAATAATCTAGTTGTTGCATCTGAAGGGACTGTTCGGTGGGCTTGCTGGTGATGACCCAAATATGTATTTGATCAACTTCATTTCAACATGCAAGTCGTTTGACAATCCAAGAGTGGGGGAAAATGCTATTCGGCTGCGATTATTCCCATTGTCTCTTTTTGGAGAAGCAACGTTCTATTTTAGTGGTCTAACCCTCGACTCTATTACGAATTGGAGGCAATTGAAAGATGCTTTATTAGAAAGGTTCTTTCCGCCGTCCAAGAAGGCACAGTTAAGAGATGAAATCAACAATTTTTGGTAGCTTCCAAGTGAAGCTCTTCATGAAACTTGGGAGAGGTTCAAAAAGAAGCTCACACAGTTCCTGAATCATCAGATGACCAACATCCACCTGAAAGAGATAATATATAGGGCCTTAAATTCAGTGACTAAGCAAGTCGTGGATAATGCTACAAGTGTGTCATTCATGGGCCTCACTTTTCTTGAGGTGTCTGAAATAATTGATCATATGACAAAGTAGAGTAGATTTTTGAATAGTAGGGATTCTGAGGTAGGAAACTTTATTGTATTTATTGGCATGACTATAGAACAGTGGCAAAGGGAAGAGGAACGTGACCATGATATGGTTCACATAGAAATGCAGATGGACCTTCTTATTAAGCATTTATTATCAGGAAACACAGAGAAGGTTAAAGTTGTTGCATCACAGGAAAGATCTGACTCCTATTCTAAGGATGAAGCACATTACTTGAGTAATCAGGGGGGTTTCTGAGCCAGTGACTAAGGAAACCAAGGTCGGAACTACTATGAGAAATCTAGGTACAAGGACCGAGATTAAGGAAATTAGAAGAATAAGAATGACAGGAGTGGTTTATATATTCCTCCTGGGAATCATGAAGCTGCTGCATCTAACTCTGGGAAGATGTCCATGGATACATGATGGCTAAAATGTTGAAGGGAGTAGAGACAACTAACACAGGAGTACCTGAGGTGAAAAATAATTTATCTTTAATGAATTAATTGGTTGATTCACATTCCATTTCCATAAAAAAGTTGGAGCACCAAATCAGTCAACTTTCTGTGGCATTTAATAAAAGAACGGCTGGCACTCTACCAAGTGACATAGTTCAAAATCCAAGGAAAGACGGTTCTTGTATGGAAATTACTACCAGGAGTTAAAAGGTGTTGGAAAACCCATTTGTGGGTAAGTCGGCAACTGATGGTGTAGCAGTAAATATTGATGAAGCAAATTAGGGTCATCTCATAAAGGCTGAAAACTCTGAAGAGATTATTCATGATATTACACCTAACTGTCAGTATTTTGAAGCAGTTGGAGATGATAAAAACAAAGAAAAGGAAGTGGTGGAAAAAAATCTCCCAAAACCACCACCTTCCTTTCCTTAGAGATCGAAGAAGAAGGCTAATAACACCAAGTTCAGTAAATTCATGACCATGCTAAAACATCTGACTATTAATATGCCTTTGGTAGAGGCACTGGAGCAAATGCCAGGGTATTTCAAATTCATGAAGGACCTTTTGAAAAAAAAAAAGGGTAGCAAGCTATGAACCGATAGATAATTTACATCATTGTAGTACGATTGCCACAAGGTCCTTAGTACAGAAGAAGGCAGATCCAGGAGCTTTCACTATTCCTTGCACGGTTGGATCTTTGGATTTTGCTAAGGCTTTGTGTGATCTGGGGCCTAGCATTAATCTGATGCCTCTAGTCATTTATAAGAAGATGGGGTTGGGAGATCCTACACTAACTAATATGCAACTTGTGATGGCAGATAGGTCGGTAAAATAGCCTGTTGGTATTCTGTACAATGTATTAGTAAAGGTAGATACCTTTATTTTTCTTGCGGATTTCATTATTTTGGATTGCGAGGTAGACATCGAGGTGCCCATAGTATTGGGCTGACCATTCCTCATAACTGAAAGTGTGCTGATTGATTTATGAGCAAATGAGCTTTTATTTTTGATGAATGATGAAGTGGTACATTTTGATATATGCAAATCAGTGAAGTAGCACAAAGAAATGAATGTGTTCTCTATAGTTGATGTTTATTATGAGGATGACCAGGAACTATCTATAGAGGAGCAGCTTACTGTTGAACCATTAGCTGCCGTGCTTAAGAATTTTGATTGTGAAGATATTAAGAAGTATGAAGAAACTGTCTGTTCTTTGACATCAATGGGGTCATATTCGTATGCCCCTAATAAGCTTGACCTTGACCTTAAGAATTGAGCTTCACCACTGGCGAAGCCATCCATTGAAGAGCCACCGGTATTAGAGTTGAAAGAGCTACCCAGTCATCTGAGGTATTTGTTCTTGGGTAGCGGAAATACACTACTGGTTATTATTGCTGCCGATCTGGGAAAACAATAGGTGAAAACTCTCATATCTATTCTTAAGAGGTATAAGAGAGCTATTGGTTGGACTATTGCAGATATCGTGGTATTTCTCCTGGCATATATATGCACAAGATTAAATTAGAGGAAGATTGTGTGCCTACTATTGAGCATCATCGTTGCCTAAACCCACCTATGCAGAGGTGGTGAAGAAAGAAATCATCAAGTGGATACATGTAGGGGTGGTGTACCCAATCTCAAACAGTAAATGGGTGAGTGCTGTAAAGTGTGTACCCAAGAAAGGGGGCATGATGGTAGTAGCCAATGAGAAGAATGATTTTATCCCACTCAGGCCTGTCACTGGGTGGAGGGTGAGTATGGACTGCCAAAAGCTCAATTTGTGGACACTAAAGGATAACTTTCCAATTCCATTCATGGACCAGATGCTCGATCGATAGGTAGGTAGGGGTTGGTACTATTTCTTCGATGGTTATTTGGTGTATAATCAGATCTCCATTGCTTTTTAGGATTAGGAGAAATCAACGTTCACGTGCTCATACGGCACATTTGCTTTTAAAAGAATTCCCTTTGGTTTATGTAATGCACCGGCCACTTTCTAGAGGTGCATGATGTCGATCTTCTCTGCTATGGTTCAAGACACCTTGGAGGTGTTCATGGATGAATTTTCAATTGTTGGAGATTCCTTTGACTTGTGCTTGCTCAATTTAAGTCAAGTATTATAGCGGTGCGAAGAGTTTAATCTGGTCCTTAATTGGGAAAAATGCCACTTCATGGTGAAGGAAGGAATTGTTCTTGGTCATAAAATTTTTCCAAAAGGTATTGAGGTGGATAGAGGTATGGTTGAAGTCATATAGAAACTACCTCCCCCCATCTCTGTAAAAGGGGTATGTAGCTTTTTTGGCCATGCAGGATTCTATCACAGATTTATAAAAGATTTCTCAAAGGTTGCAAACCAATTATGCAAACTTCTTGAAAAGGAGGCCAAGTTCTCTTTTGATGATGACTGTAGACAGGAGTTCTAATGCATTAAGCTGAAATTAGTGG
Organism: Capsicum annuum; assembly: GCF_002878395.1. Taxonomy (NCBI): domain Eukaryota; kingdom Viridiplantae; phylum Streptophyta; class Magnoliopsida; order Solanales; family Solanaceae; genus Capsicum; species Capsicum annuum. Next base: position 183,844,340 of record NC_061114.1, read on the forward strand.
AGGCACCAGTTATTATTACTCCTGATTGTACAAAGCCATTTAACTAATGTGTGATGCTAGCGGGGTGGCGTTTGGAGCTGTGTTGGGCCAGAAAAAGGATAAGTTGTTTCATCCAATCTATTATGCTAGCAAAGCCTTAAATGGGGCTCAAAAGAACTCCATTGTAACCAAACAGGAGCTCCTAGCTGTAGTTTAAGCCTTTGAGAAATTCAGAGCATATTTGCTAGGGACCAAGGTGGAGGTTCACATGGATCATGCAACTCTGAGGTATTTGATGGCTAAGAAAGATGTGTAGCTGATATTGATCTGGTGGTTATTATTGCTTCAAGAATTCAAATTAGAGGTAAAGGATCATAAGGGATGTGAAAACCAGGATGCTGATCACTTATCCAGACTTGAATGCGAACAAGCAATCAAGGACAAGTTCGATATTGATGATTCCTTTCCAGATGAGAAGATACTAGCTGTTAAGCTCGAGAAGATTCCGTGGTATGATAATTTTTCAAACTATGTTGTGAGTGAGGTGATGCTGGATAATATTTCCTTTCACTAAAGGAACAAGTTCCTTTATGATGCGACCCATTATTTCTGGGATGAGGCCTATCATTTTTGGCGATGTGCAGATGGTCTTATTAGGCGTTATGTCATAGATGTAGAAGTGATGAGTATTTTGGGACCATGCCATGCTTCACCTGTTGGTGGTAACCATGCAGGTGACCGTACTACCCAGAAAGTATTGCAGAGCGGCTACTATTGGCCTACGCTATTCAGAGATACATATGAGTTTGTTCGGAGATATGATCAATGTCAGAGGCAAGGATCAATTTCCAAATGCAATGAGATGCCAAAGTCAAAAATGATGGAAGTAGAGTTATTTGATCTTTGGGGCATCAACTTTATACGCCCGTTTGTAAACTCATATGGGTTAAAATACATTTTAGTAGCTGTGGACTACGTCTCAAAATGGGTAGAAGCTATTGCTTTGGTTGACAATGAAGGAAAAAGAGTTATATCATTTCTGAAGAAGAACATATTCTCCCATTTTGGAGTACCAAGAACAATCATAAGTGATGGGGGATCTCATTTTTTCAATAAAGCATTCAGGTCTTTTTTAGTGAAGTATGGAGTAAAGAAACACCGAGTAGCAACTCCGTACCACCCACAAACTAGTAGGCAAGTGGAGGTGTCAAATCATGAGATCAAGGCTGTTCTCACCAAACTGTGAATGCTAATAGGCAAGATTGGTCCCGAAAGCTAGATGACGCCTTGTGGGCATATCGAATTACTTTTAAGACACCATTTGGTATATCATCGTATTAGCTAGTCTATTGGAAGGCATGTCATTTTCCAATCGAGGTTGAACATAAGGCCTTGTGGGCTCTCAAAAGGCTGAATATAATTTTGAAAAAAGCAGCTGATCTACGATTGGAGCAGATAAACGAGATGGATGAATTCCGTCTCAGGGTCTATAAAAGATCCGACTTATATAAAGGGAAGATGAAGAAATTTCATGATCAAAGGATTGCACAGAGAGAATTTAGGAATGGTGATTTGGTACTTCTTTTCAACTCCAGAATAAAGCTAATTCCCGGTAAGTTGAAGTCTAAATGGTCGGGTCCACTAAAAATTAGCCAAGTCTACTCATCTGGAGTAGTCGAGCTTGAAAATAAAGATGGTAGTGTCTTCAAAGTGAACGGGAAAAGAATCAAACTTTATATTGGTTCAAAAGACCTAATAAAAATTGTTGATGTCTTTTATCTCGATTAAGTCTGAGTATTTGAGATACCTGAGTCATGTCGCAATGTTAAATCAGGCGCCAGTGGAAGGCAACCAACAACATATTGTGGTAACCATAGTTAGAGTCTATTTTATATTCTTGTGCAATTTTGATGTGTTTATGAAGTGTGCAGGGCCTGAAATGCAGTAAAAAGAAAGATTGGCATACATTTGAGCTACTGGAACATTGTGATGGATGACTTGATAGACCACCAGGCCCCTGACGGACCACCACTTTCAACCGTCAAGATCTGGCAAGAAAAAGCATTCACTGGATAAGCCATGACGGCTTGATTGGCGGACCATCATAAACCTAGTGGGATATTATAACAGCCATCAGAAGTAAGATTGATGACCCATATTTTGGTAAGAAGTGACAGTCAATATGGTGGATGGTCACAAGTTTGGTGGACCGTCCAACTTACCATCATACCGAAATAGGAAAACATAAACTCAGGTAGTGTGTGACGTTCAGAGTGGTGGTCCGTGAAAGTGTTGACTTACCGTCAATGTGATCATCACTTTAATTCTAACTCTGAATCAGGTTGGATTAAATTGGTACTCTTTATAAGTACTCCGTATTTGACCTAAAGTGTGACTTTATGAATAAATTTCAGCGGTTACATCCATGGTAACCTTTCCATGGCCTTTGGCTATCCACTTTCTTAAGATGCAAAGAACCTGAAGGAAGTTATCCTATCTGAGAATCCCTATCTTATCCATTTTTTTACTATATTTATTCTAGTTACTCCTTATCCCTCTTCACCATAAATAAAAGGAAAAGATAGTGCTTGAATTTGTGAGTTAGTTTTCTCTCTGAAGCTTCAAGAACAAAGTGTGACTGCAAAATCCGGTATGTAAAGAAACCTCCTCTTCTAAATTTTCCTAATAACTGTAAGAACTTGTTTTGTTTCTTTAGCTTGTTCTTAGTGTAATGAGTTAGAATGACACAAGGTACCAATTTGTGTGAAATCTGAGCAATATTAGTTGTAAACTGAGTCCAATGTACTTAAAGTATGAGCTTAGAGCTGTGTTGATTGGTAAAAAATGATCTGTGGTCCAATTGTTCGACAAAATGGTTGAATCCAGAAGGATGGATGAAGATGAAGGTGCGACGGTCAAACTGGTGAACCGTCAACTCTGTGATAGACCACCAAGATGATCGATAGAAGATGCGATACAAATGCACCTTCTGTATAAGCCATGACGGTCGACTTGGTGGACTGCTAACTTTGTGACGGACCACCAAGTATACCGTTAGAAGACATAAATTTTTTTGGAACACTACTTAATGACTGACGGCAGAGTTGGAGGACCATTCCACCACTAGTGGGCTGTCACACCTACCGTTGACCTCATTATGCACTGTTTTGATTGTGTTGAATGTAGAACTAATTTCTTAAGTAGTTTTCATATGATATGGCTCCAAAAACCCCACAAACCAGAGGAGGAGGATCTTAACTAGGTAGGAATGTATCCACTCCAGCTTACAACACCAGGCAAAATGAAAGAGAAACTCTCATACTCTCCTAGTCTAAAGAGGAGAGTCAGAGTACCTCTAGCAGTTCAAGTTTAACCCCCGATGTGGCAACTATTTCTGCAACTCAACCATTGCCAGAAGTAGGTGAAACTAAAAATGTATTGTGGGGTATCAAATAGATGATCCTAATGCTGAAGCTTTACCTGAGGGTGATAAATGTTATCAGGCAAAAGGATCCACAAGTTCGAGAGTCCATCAGTTGGAAAATAGAGGGAGCATGAAAAGAGTTTTATGATGGGTTGACACCCACAACTAGAGGGATGAGAAGATAATTCATAGAGGAACATCAAAATATGACAAAAGAACTTTATGAATATCCCAAGTTAGAGAACCGAATCAATGAATATGGACTAGCATGGGTGATCAGGACACCAGGAGAGTACCAACCAAATTGGGTGAGGGAATTCTTCACAAATTATCTGTATTTGGTAAAAGCGCAATGCCCAAAGGGAACTCCAATCTCAAATAGACCAAATAAGGAGTCTGTTCCAGTTTGAGGGGTCACTGTTGATATCTCAGCCCAAACAATTAACAGGATGCTATTCGGGCCAGGATATGAGGCATCACCCGCTGTCCTAGATTTTGAGTATAGAATGAGAAATACTTCTAGTCGGAGACTTTGGGTTTCTTTTTTATTGACCGACGATGGAAATCCTTCCTGGTTGACTAATCCCAAAGAGCACATCATAAAGTTCACTAGTAGTTTTAAAGCTAAGTTCTAGTGGGCTATTGTTCGGTTTAGGTTAATGCCAACAAAAGGAGATGGAAACTTGGATCATCATAGAGCAGTAGAAGTAGCCAGTTTGGTTTCAGGACTGCCAATTGATTTTGGCCAGCTAATTGTAGAAGAGATGTTCGTGCGGGCACATAATATGACCACTTCTATACCCTTCCCATATTTGATCACTGGGTTATGTAAACAACCCGGTGTGCCACTGATTCGTGGGGTTGATAATTCAGTATAGGTTACACATAGGCAAGACATCAAGAAGTCAAAGGAAGAATCAAAATTTGAAATTCGGGTGACCAAACCTTTGGTATATCAGCCTCAGTCTGCACCTGTTCCAGAGTCCACAAAAATGCCTAAATGTATACCTTTACCTATCACCACATATGTACTACCTGATTATGTGCCCCAGGGCATGTTTGCAGGGTTAGACTCTACGCAGTTTGCTGGGGGACCAGAGTGTGTGGAGTACAAATTCAACCAGCATAATTTTGTTAATGTGGTAAAGAACCAAAAACGGTTTCAGAAAGAGCTAGAAAAATGGGCTGGAGATTTCAAGCCTTTTGTGGATAAAATTATGGCCCAAGTAATCAGACCATTTCAAACTATTCAAGTTAGAATGGATAACATGGAGTCTCGTATCAATAAAAGGCTAGATTCACTGTCTCTCCCTGATCTTGCCAAGCTCATGGCAGAGTTTAAGCAGGCAAAGCCTGACATAGCAGATTTGAAGGAGAAACAGTCACAGCTGCCTACATTTGACCTAACTTTAGCGGTAAGTAATCAAGAGGAAGGCATTCTAAACTTGATGGGAAGAGCTGTGAAAGACAAAGACGAGCAACAAATGGATGAAAGAGCCGCAAGGAAAGAAGAAAAAAGGAGGAAGAGAGAAGCCATATCACCCAAGGAGTTAGATCAACATAAACTGAAAAGAGCTGCAAAGAAGTCAAGGAAAGAAGCTAAGAGAAAGCAAAGAGAGCCAAAAAATGAAGCGGCAGGAGTCTCTACTAGTGCTACCCCAGAAAAGGGGCGAAGTGCAGGATCAATTCGGTAGACGATTTCTCCAATTGTGGAGGTTAAGGTTGTTAGTTGCCCTACCACCATAGGGGCTAACATTGCACAGAAGGAGAATGCAGGAACATCACCCCACCTGACAGATGTCACAGAGAAATAGGAGGCGAAGAGAATAACCCAGTCCAACCATGTACATTAAGTTATTGCTTTGAGAACTATGCATATCTTTTTTGTAGGGGTGGGTGTATTCACATCATGGTTGGATATTGTTGCTGATATTCTATATCCAATCATGTACTATCTAGAAGAAGCGGCATGTTTAGTTTTTTTTCTTTCTTTATTACATTTCAAATTCTGTAGCATGTGTTGTAAATATCTATGTTTAAGATTATCTATAAAATGTTTCTATTTCAGTACTTTGTTGTAAATATGGATAATGAATGATGTTGGCATAAGAGTATGAGTATGTGTAAGCAATTAGTTACTCTATCATGTAAACATGTGTACAGAACTCTCAGTAATTTTGCATTTAGCATTAGTCTAGAAGAAGCATTAGACATGCAATGAACATTCCAAGAATTCCAAAGCAAGTTAAATTTCGTTTCCTGAGAGTGTGAGATTTTACTTGCAGTTCTTTCATAGGTTAAGAATTAGAACCTTCCCTAATCATTGATACAGTCTTCTAGGGGAATCATTAGATAGGATAACAGGCGTTCTTTTACTTTGAGTATCCCTGCCAAAATGATTACCCCTTTTTGAACCCATCTTGTGCCTTTGAAACCCATTTTAAAATCCTATCACTGTGAGTTACTCTCCGTAGGTTTTCATCATTTAGATCTAGCCTTGGTCAAATACTAATACATTGTTCTTTCCAACTTAGAAAAAGTATCTAAGCTGAGGGTGGCTAAAGGGAAGAGCCAAATAGAAAGTAAGTTCGAATCTAATTAGAGTCAATTGGATGCTGAATGCATCGGCATGGGTCAAGGGTGTTTTAAAAAAATAAAATAAAAAAATAATAATAATAATAATAAAAATAGAAGAGTGGTATGCTACAATAGCATATTGAGGCTGAAAAGATGCTAGGGCGAGGAGAGTTAAGTTTCAATGAGTCACTTTACCAAAAAGCATACCCCACTTAACCCAAAACCTTATTGCATGCCTTGAAAAGACCTGTTTTATCCTAGTGAGTCAACATTGAAGTAGTGTTGTATGGATAGGGAAAGCCTATGGGTACTTGCACTATTGTTGTAACTTCTTTATGAGTGTGAGAGTTAAACTTTGTCCACATCATACAATGAGTGGTGGATTTCATTGTTGTGAGGACAACTGAAGTTTCACTTAACTTTGCTGTTCTCTGTAGAATGTAACATTCATGCTTGTGGGGATGAACTATGATAGATGCTGGGTGTGAATCCTGATGTGTTAAATACATGTGATTGAACTGAAGAGTGAATAGTTGTATCAAAATGTCTCATGGGTTGGTTGCATGTCATTTTATTGTTCATGTGTGAAATTAGGTGTTGAGTTGCACAAGGACGTGCAATTATCTTAAGTTGAGGGTGTAGATGTTCCGGAATCTTATGGTATAGTTAGCATCATTTCCTTAGGAAAATTGTATGTTTTCAAGAAACCATAGTATTATTTAATAAAGTTTTTAGTGTTTTAAGTGAAAGGAGATAACCACAGAAGAAAGCTAGAAAAAGTAGCAGAAAAGTTAGTTAGACGGTCAAAATGGTGGACCATCAGGCTTGGGACGGACCACCAGTTGAACTGTCAAGGCGAACAATAACATGGCATGCTAATGTCTTGAGTGACCGACCACATGGTGTACCATCAGCCATGTGACAGACCACCATATGGACCGTCAACCCATATCCACAAACCATATTTCAGAGAGACTTAGTGACAATCAACGTGGAGGACCGTCAGCCATGCGACGGACCACCAGATGGACCGTAAATGCTTATCCAAAATCCACCTTTTAGAGAGACTCAGTGACAAGAAGTATGGTGGACCGTCATTCTTGCGATGGAATGCCAGTGTCGCCGTCAGGTCTTATCCAAAAACTGAGAGTTGGGAGAAACGAGTGACGAACAAAATGGTAGACCATCAATACTTTGACGGACCACCATATCGACCGTCAACTGGGACACGACTTTTCTACTTTTAAATTTTAAATTCTGTTTTTAGATAGTGACATATAAATACCAAATTTTAGGGTTAAGAACGCATCTTTTATCTTTTATAAGTTTTTATCATCTATTAAAACTCTTGTAAACCTTTTACTTTCAGGATTATAGAGATCTTGAAGAAATTTATCAGTGACCAATAATTATTGAAGATTCAAGAACTAATTCTTGGGATTTTTTGTAAGTAAATTATTAATCTATTTATGAATAATACAAGAATTATTTCTTATTCGTCTATGGAGTGTTGTGGCTAAAATCCCATAACTAGGGTTATGGGATCCTTAATGTGAAACACATCTATGGGTTGGGAATCAAATTTTGTTCCATAACTAAATGATATTACATAAACCTTTCATCAATTTCATCACTTTTCTTGGTTGCAAACTTGAAGAGTGAGCCCTAGAACATTACTTGTCTGAAAGGAAAGTGTTTGTTGGGAAAAGAAAGTGCTTATATGAATTCTAAGGTCTTTAACCTTTAGAGTAATAGCCAATGCCCTAACAGGATTAGCTTACATGAGAAATGGGTTGAAAGAACAATGCATCCTTTGACTTTGAGAGAATTAGAGGATAATCTATCCACTTAGGTTGAGAAACTAAGGGATAAAAAATAGGACTCAAAATCTCTTGCAATTGAATTTGCTAAGTGGAACTCATAAATGATTCACAACCCAAATGGTGCTAGCATTTTGATGACCATAACCCTGGTTTGTTTAATCTCATAAAGTTACGAATTACAAAGAGAATCATTAGTGGAATACTATTATTACAATTAATTATTATATAAGTTAAAACCCCCTTTTCTTCTGAGGAACCTCTGATCAATAGTCTAATAATGATTACAACACTTAGTGAGCACAGTATTCCCTGTGGGATTCAACATCCAACCTAGTTGGGTTCTATATTTGACAGTGACCGCTTACACTTTCTATCGAGAGTTGTAATTTGGGCGTATCATAGACCCAAAACTATTAAATGATGCATAAAATGCTAGACATCAGGCCTTCCGAAATATAAAAGGCTCACCACTTGTCTCTGCAAAACTATCTGAAGAATTTACTGATTTTCTGGACCCCTAGACCGGCCTCTAAACCTGGGAGGGAAGGGGGTCAATACAAAGTACTGGTACGCAGAGTAATCCAAAACAATGTAGAGATTTTTATATAAAATAAATGAGAGCTGATGTAAAGCACATTATTACAAAATGATTATGAAAATACATGGGCATAGTGTAATGATTTTTCAAAAAAAATACAACACATTTGAGCTAGGTGGTACACCCTACAATTTCAAATTTACACCAACTGTCAAATCTCGGTTGCCGCTAAGACGAGAGTATAAGTGAGGGAAAAACACATAAGATCACAGAGCAGGGTGTCTCGACCCAATCGATTATGGTAGTGCACAAGATCACAAAGCAGGGCTCCTAACCATAGTCCCTATTTGCGATGACATAATATCTGGTACACAGGATCACACAGCATGGTACCAAGTTCTCGAGTCAACAAACACGCTTTCTAGCGTAGAGTTATTTGACTCGTGCATTCTTTGAGTAACCACCTATCTCTCAAAATCAATGCATTAAACTCAGTTTAATCAATCACATATCTTACTCTGCAGGGTATCGTCATACCCAACTTGCAAATCATCAATATCAAATGAACTTTCCAGCTTTTCATACCATTTTCACATATGTATGACTTTCACACCATTAAACACATACACCATGGTTCTCAACATACAATTATTCAAGAAGTTAAATCATTTATGAGTAATGTCATATCAATTGCTAAACTTATGCTTTCAATGGTTCAACACAAGTGCAATATGGGGTATAAACATTATCATAGGGAATTTAGAAAATTAACAACTCGTGTACATCGTACCCTTTCAAAATTTTAGGTCACAGGTTCACAATTCAACCATTTAAATACATTCACACAAACAACCCCATTTTATCTCAATATTTGTTTCAAAATCATATATCAAAACATGTTATTTGTATCAATTAAAAACCCCATTTGTAAAAATATATATACTTGTATAAATTTAAAGTCTTGTGTAAGTTCCTTTTTGAAAACATGCCCATGAACTTTAGGATAACCCCACATACCACTATTTATGAAATTAGCGGGTGCTTCTTGAAGCCTATGATTTGGGGATTACAAATCTTCAATTGATTTTGGAAACCCACGGTTGAATCTTTGGTATGTTGAAGTTCTTCTTTAAACCCTAGAGAGAATTTGTGATGATTTTAATGAAAATAGGGTTAAGTTTGTCAAACATACCCTAAATCCTTTGTTTGGACGTTTTTAAAGGCTAGGGAAAAGTAAAAATTTCCCTTAATGACTCCTCAATGAAACTATAAAGTTGAACGTAAAAACCCAATTTCGGGTACCTCCGCGATGCGCCACAATGACGGTGGTCCACTAGAATTCGACGAGTGGGAAATTGGATGCCTCCGCAATGTGCCACCATCACGAAGCCCCACTAAAATTTAACGATTGTCAATTTGACCCTCTTCGCGACGCGCTAGACCCCAAAATGATGATGTTTATGACTGGAACTTTAAATTATTCATAACTTCTTCACTGAGGGTCCGTTTTGGACGAATCTTATATCGTTGGAAAGCTAATTCAGTCATCTACGTAATGAAAGGTTGTAATCTAGGAAATTCTACATGAAAGATAATGTAGATCATTCTAAAAGCTAATTCTTAGACTTTCTATGGACGAAACATAGCTAAGAGGGCATCGGGGGTGTTACAATATCCCCTCCTTGGGATCATTCATCTTCGAATGATGATGCGAAACACAAACAAGCATGATTCGAAGCATACTAAAGCATAGAAAGATTTCAGTAAGCACTGTACCTTCAACTCTGCCATGTAATGGGTCAAAAATGTATGAGTATCTTGTTCTCATGTCGTCTTCTGATTCCCAAGGGGCTTATTCAACTTTCTGATTTCTCCACACCACCTTAATTGAAACTATTTCTTTACTTCTCAACATCCACACCTGGTGATCTAGGATTGTAATAGGTTCCGCTTCATATGATAAGGAAGCTATCACCTTGATCTCTTCTACAGGCAACACCAAAGAATAGTCTTTAATTTATTTCTTCAATAAGGATATATGAAATACCGGATGGACATAACCTAAAATGGCAGGCAATTCTAGGTCATACGCAAAACCACCTATTCTCCTCAAAATTTAATATGGTCCTATATAGAGAGGACTCAATTTACCTTTCTTTCTGAATCGCATAACTCCCTTCATGGAAGAAACCTTCGGAAATACCCAATCTCCGACCTCAAACTCTAAATCTCTCCTCCTAACATTGGTTAGGATTTCTAATGACTCTGAGCTATCTTAAGTCATTCTCTAATAAGCTTCACATCTTCTATTGCCTGATGAACAAGATTAGGCCCAAACATGTGCATCTTATCCACTTCATACCACCTTATTGGTGGCCTACATCTTCTCCCATACAATACCCCAAATAGAGCCATCTTAATACTGGGATGGAAATTATTATTATACCCGAACTCTATCAATGGCAAGTGATCCACCCAACTACCTTTAAAATCACACACAAGCCCTCAACATATCCTCAAGGGTCTGGATGGTATGTTCTGCTCGCCCATCTATTTGGGGGTGAAAAGCAATACTTAGGTTCACTTGGATACCTAAACCTCTTTGAAAAAATCTCCAATACTAAGAAGATAACTGTGTACCCCAGTTAGATATAATGGACACAGGTTCCCTATGTAAATAAACTATTTCTGCGATGAACAGCTTAGTATAATCCTTTCCTGAATAGTTCGTCCTGATAGCCAAAACGTGTGCTAACTTGGTCAGTCTATCTATAATTACCCATATAGAATCATACTGGTTTTGGGACTTCGGAAGTCTTGTAATGAAGTACATATTTATCATCTCCTACTTCCATAAAGGCAGAGCTATCCCATGGGAAGTACCTCCTGGCCTCAAATGTTCTACATTCACTTGCTGACAGTTCAAACACTTGGAAACAAAATCAGCTACATTACTTTTCATGTTATTCCACCAAAACAATGCTTTTAGATTATGGTACATCTTAGTAGAGCCCAGGTGAACAACATACCTCGAAGTGTGTGCTTCATCAAGTTTTCTTTCCCACAGTCCATCAGCATTCGGGATGCACAACCTACCCTGATATCTCAGAATACCATCACCACTAATTTAAAACGACATTACCTTTTGTTAAACCACATCTTTCTTGATTTGCATCAAGATGGGATCTTCAATCCTTTTATATTTCAATTCAGCACAAAGGGATGACTTAGCTATCTCATGAACAATCACCCCTCTATCTTCAGAATCAGAGAGTCGCACTCTCAGATTTGCAAGGCGGTGAATATACTTCACCATCTCTCTCTTCACCTCATCAACATGAGAAAAGCTGCTCATAGACAACTTGCTGAGAGCGTTGGCTACAATATTTGCCTATACCAAATGGTAATGTAGACTCATATCATAGTATTTCAAAAGCTCCATCCAACGCCTCTGCCTGAGGTTCAATTCTTTTTGTAAGAAAACATACTGCAAACTTCTATGGTCAATATAAATATCAACATACACTCCATAGAGATAATGCCTCAAGATCCTAAGTGCAAACACCACGGCTGCTAACTCTAAGTCATGAGTGGGGTAATTTCGGTCATGCACCTTTAACTACCTAGATGTATAAGCTACTACCTTACCATGTTGCATCAATACACAACCAAGTACCACACAAGATGCGTCATAGTATACCAAAAAACCATCTACACCCTTGGGAAGAGTAAAAACAGGAGCAGTAGTCATCTTGTTTTTCGACTTCTCAAAACTATTTTTACACAAATCAGACCACGCAAACTTCACCTTTTTCAGAGTCAATTTAGTGAGTGGAGTAGCTATTGAAGGAAAACTCTCTACGAACTTTCTATAATAACCCTCCAAACCCAAGAATCTTTGAATATTAATTGGAGTCGTGGGTTTGTGCCATTTTCTCACTACCTCAATCTTTTAGGGATCCACTCTAATCCCATCACTTGATAAATTATGCCCTAAGAAGGCAATAACATTCAGATAGAACACACATTTAGAGAACTTAGCATATAATTGATGATCCCTAAGGGTCTGAAGGATAATTATGAGGTGATTGGCATGGTCTTCCTCACTTTTGGAATAGATTAGAATATCGTCAATGAACACTATGACGAGCAAATCTAGAAACTGACGAAACACCCTATTCATAAGATCCATGAAGGCTGTAGGGGCATTAGTCAACCCGAAGGACATGACTAAGAACTCGTAGTGACCATATCAGGTTCAAAAGCTTTTTTGGGAATGTCTGACATTCTAACCTTCAACTGATGATAGCCCGAACGAAGGTCTATTTTCAAAATACACTTAGCACCCTGAAGCTGGTAAAAAAGATTATCAATCCTAGGAAGATGATATTTGTTTTTAATAGTGACCTTATTCAACTAGCGGTAGTCTATGCATATACGAAGGGACCTATCCTTCTTTCACATGAAAAGTATGGGTGCACCCCATAGGGAAACACTAGGATGAATAAAGCCTTTCTCTAGGAGGTCTTCGAGCTATTCTTTTAACTCTTTTGGTTCCGTGGGAGCCATTCTATATGGCAAAATGGAAATAGGAATAGTGTCTGGCAATATATCAATGCCAAAATCTATCTCCCTATCAGGTGGTATCCCTAGGAAATCTTTAGGAAAGACTTCTGGAAACTCATTACTACAGGGAATGACTGAAGAAGAAGACTTTCAACCCTGGAATCTTTTACTCAGATTAGATGGTACATACAACCTCTGGAGATGAGCTTTCGGGCTCTAAGATAAGAGATAAAGTGACCTCTAGGTGCCACAGAATTTCTTGCCTACTCAATTGGTGACTCATTCGGGAATGAAAAAGTAACCTTATGGGTGCTGCAATTAAGCGTGGCATAACACGAATGGGGCCAGTCCATCCCAAGGATAGCATCAAAGTCTACCATATCAAGTTCTATAAGGTCTATAGACACAGCACAATTTCTATACACCCTTCTAGCAACAACAGAATCACTTACAGGAGTGGAAATAGTGAAGTGTT
>NC_061114.1:183860721-183902795 GCF_002878395.1 Capsicum annuum
TCTAGCAACAACAGAATCACTTACAGGAGTGGAAATAGTGAAGTGTTCTACAATAACTTTGGGTTCAAACCTAAAACCAACAGCCACATAAAGGGTAACATAATATAGGTAGACCCAGGATCAAGCAATATATTAAAATTATGGGAAAAGATTGGTAATATACCGGTGACAACATTTGGTGAAGCTTTCGCCTCCTGGTGGTTAGTCAAAGCATATAACCGGTTATGATCGCTCCCTGCAGCTGAAGAGGCACCCTTAGGAGGAGGAGCCATAGAGGAGGCTTGGGACTTAGGTCCCCCGCATTTCCTCCAGCAGAAGGGTAATCTCTCTGAAGGTGACCCACCTTGTCATAAGAATAATAATTTCTTCCCTCAAAATAACACTTCCCTGGGTGATTCTTTCTGCAAGTATCACACACGGATAAGTATAATGCTGCTGGGCCACACTGCCCTGCGACTGATTAATTGGGGTTTTGGATCCATGGTGAGTCTGAAAACTCTAAAATTGTTTGTCTGCCGGTGGTCTGGGTGCTGGGGCACTGGCAGCAGACTGTGCATTACCCCAATTCTTTTTCTTCTGCCATTTATTTCCCCACTTACCGCTTTGAGGATGACTATGACTCTGGTCGGCAGATCTAGCTCTTTTTGCTTTTCTTTCCTTCTTCCTAGATACAAAAATCTTCTTTTTTTTCTCCTTTACCTATTGGATGTGAATTGTCAGCCTAGGAAAGTCCAACGTTTTTTAGCATAGCTCCCTGACACTCAAGCACCAGATCATCTAAAAGTTTGAAAGCAAACTTTCTCATTCGGGCCCTTATACTACTCGCCATCTCAGAAGCATAATGAGCTAGCTGATTAAACTTTAGAGTATACTCTTGAACACTCATCTTACCCTGCTTAAGTTTCATGAATTCCTCTTCTTTACCTTCCCTCATCTCCAAAGGAAAGAATTGATCAAGATAATCTTCAACAAATCTATCCCATACTTTGGGCTCAGCATTGTCACCCTTCGCCTCTTCCTACTCATTATACCAGTGATTCACTACATCGTTTAGCTGATAAGCCGCTAGCTCAACACCTTCAACCTGGTCCACTTGCATCACTTTGAAAATCTTCTCCATTTTGTCTATGAACTTTTACGGATTCTCTTCTATCTTAGTGCCAATAAACTTAGGTGGGTTCATTCTCATAAATTGACCCACCCTAGTAGCTTCAGATGTAACAGGTGGAAATCCAATATCTTCTGATCGTTAGGCGTGATTATCTACCAAATGTGTCAGCATATGAATATATTGTCTAAATTATGCATTCAAAATATCTCTCTGAGTAGTCGAGGGACGGTTAACATTGGTCTATGGAGCTCTAGGTGGACTTGTTTGGACTGGAGGGTCTGTCAGAGTAGGGCCAGGGTCTAGAGTGGTAGCTGTATCATGTGTCCTCATCCCATGAGTGGACGGTCTTCATCATTCTGAGCACTCTGATTAGTATTGCAAAGAGGAGGCATGACTGTTATTTCTGTTAGACAAAAGGTCACTAATTAGGAACAGACTTGACTCTGAAGCACGAACTAAATAAGAAGGAACGGAAACATTTCCTAAATGCCTAGTAGCCTCCTACTTATAAGTATGGCGCGCTACACACCCATAAATAAGACATTACCCGACATAATTTCGAAAGCACATTGGGACTACGAACCGTGCTTTGATACCATGTTTGTCACAACCCAAACTGGGACCCTGGCCATAATGAGCATTCCAAACCATGAAGGCCCGAAACACCCCTATCTATCTGGTAATCATGCACATAATTCATATGATAAAATAAATGAGGAAGATTCCTAATACTATGAAAACATGGTCATGTGTCCAATGAAATAAATTATGGGAAATAATGTCCCATAACATCTATCGATATCTAAAAACCTTCTGCAAAATCTCTACTACATGACTAAAACAAACAACTGTTTGAAAACTGGGACAACGCTCCCAGTAGACCCAAAACTATTAAATGATAAATAAATTGCCAGACATCAGGCCTTCCGTAATATAGAAGGCTCACCAGTTGTCTATGCAAAATTATCTGAAGAATTTACTGATTTACTGGACCCCTAGATTGTGCCTCAAAACCTGGGAGGGAAGGGGATCAATACAAAGTACTGGTACGTCGAGTAATCCAAAATAAAGTAGAGATTTTTATACAAAATAAATGAGAGCTGATATAAAGCACATTATTGAAAAATGACTTTGAAAATACATTGGCATAGTATAATGATTTTTCAGTAAAAATGCAACACATTTGAGCTACGTGGTACACCCTACAATTTCACATTTACACCAACTGTTAAATCTCGGTTGCCGCTGAGATTAGAATTTAAGTGAGGGAAAAACACACAAGATCACAGAGCAGGGTGTCTCGACCCAATCGATTTTGGTAGTGTACAAGATCACAAAGTCAGGCTCCTAACCATAGTCCTAATTTGGGATGACATAATATCAGGTCCACAAGATCACATAACAGGGTACCAAGTTCCCGGGTCGGCAAACAAGGTTTCCAGCGTAGAGTCATTTGACTCGTGCTTTCTTCGGGTAACCACCTATCTCACAAAATCAATGCATTAAACTCAATTTAATCAATCAGATGTCATACTCTGTAGGTTATCATCATACCCGACTTGCAAGTCATCAATATCACATCAAGTTTCCATCTTTTCATACCATTTGCAACATGCACATATGTATGACTTTTACTCCATTAGACACATACTCCATGGTTCTCAACATACAATCATTCTAGAAGTTAAATCATTTATGAGTAATGTCATATCAATTGCAAAACTCCTGCTCTCAATGGTTCAACATAAGTGTTATATGGGTTGGGAATTTAGAAAATTCACAACTCGTGTACATCGTACCCGTTAAAAATTTCATGTCACGGGTTCACAATTCAACCATCTAAATACATTCAAACAAACAACCCCATGATATCTCAATATTTCTTTCAAAATCATATATCAAAACATTTTATTTGTATTAATTGAGAACCCCCATTTGTAAAAACATATATATACTGGTATAAATTTAAAGCCTTGCGTAAGTTCCTTTTTGAAAACATGCCGATGAACTTTAGGATAACCCTACGTACCTCTATTTATGAAATTAGTGGGTGTTTCTTGAAGCCTATGATTTAGGGATTTCAAATCTTCAATTGATTTTGAAAACCCACGGTTGAATCTTGGATTTGTTGAAGTTCTTTTTTGAAACCCTAGAAAGGATTCTTGATGATTTTAATGAAAATAGGGTTAAGTTGCTCAAACATATCCTAAATCCTTTGTTTGAGCGTTTTTAAAGGATAGGGAAATTTCAAAATTGCCTTTAATGACTCCTGAACAGAACTGGAAATTTGAACTTAAAAACCCTACTTCGGGTACCACTGCAATGTGCCACAATTACGGTGGTCCACTGGAATTCAACAAATGGGAAATTAGGTGCCTCCGCGACGCGCCACCATCCCAGAGCCCCACTGGAATTTGACAATTGTCAATTTGACCCTCTCCGCGATGCGCTAGACCCCAAAAGGATGATTTTTACAATTAGAACTTTAAATTATTCATAACTTCTTAACCGAGGGTCTGTTTTGGACGAATCTTATATCGTTGGTAAGCTAATTTAGTCATCTACATAATGAAAGATTGAAATTTAGAAAATTCCACATAAAAAATAATTTAGATCATTCTAGAAGCTAATGCTTTGGCTTCTCAAGGACGGAACTTAGCTAAGAAGACATCGGGGTGTTATAGGGTTTGTCCGAATGTCTCTCTAGTTTCTTAGTAGTATAAGCTTGTCGGTCTACTAGCTATTATATTCCGACTTTCAGTATTAGTTATCCAAACAGTATATTTAGTTGATCTCAGATAGTTTTGATAATATTCAGTATTCTTAGCATTTTTTTTTGATTAAATTACTTTAATATGAGTTATAAAATCAATAGCAGGCTTGTAGGGTAGCTTGAGACTACTCGTGTATTGAGCAGCATGTGACATCTCGGGACCAGGTTTTGGGGCACTACAGATACCAACACCATTATTCAAACTTTGCTTTTCATATGGACCAACCAATAAGTTGGGTGTGCCATAATCACCATATCCAAATTTCGTACCTGGGTCAAATGGAAAGAGTGGCCATCGACATGGGTCTAGACAACATTCTTTTCCCCCACTAGCTTCACCCAAACTAAATGATATACTCTCTTCATTGGCATAAACATCATCAAAAACAAAGGGAGAGTAGAGAAAGGCATCACTCAAGTGAACTTCAACTATGGTTCCCTCATGCACATACTCACCGTTAGATTCAAAATCATCACCATGAGTATTTTCAACAATAAGGTCACATAAAGTAGAAAAGGAACTAATTTCCAAACGATAGATACTTTCTCTTTCAATGGAGGAATCCTCAAGTAGACAAATACCACCACCAATATCAAAAGAATTATCCCTTAGGCCTTCAAAAGAAGTAAGAAATTCATCCATATAAATATGAAATAAGGGTGGGGTTTCATATAAGGGATCACTTCCACAATCATTTTCGAAGGAACAATAACTTATTGGGTTTCTTAAATATTCAAGCAAATGAAAGTTATCATCACTCAATTGGTTATGCATTTCCAAGACTTCAAGCACCATTTTTCTCAAATTCTTCGCCCAATACTTCAAATCTAGCAACACAACTTAAAAATCTTTCAACACACCTTAAACTTCTTCTTCTAAAATCTAAGCTTCCAATGATTGTATAATGTTCAATTTCACTTTGATTTAGCTCAAATTTGATGTATGGACTCTAATAGTGCTAAGGAATGAAAGTCTAAAACACAAAATATGAGAAAAACACAATATCCAAGACTCAAATTTTGTCCTAAGACAAAAAAACCTGAATAGTAGCTTTTTTGGGATTTTTTATTTTTGACACTTCTTTATTGTTGATTTTCAAGATAACAAACCCAAGATTAAAACTGTGGGAACAATACTTAGCGCGGCTCTAATACTAAATGATATTATCCAAGCCACGAAGACTCGAATGTAAGATGAAAAAATAAAGATAGAGGATAGATGGATGATAGATAAATAGATAGACACAAAGAAGATGGAAGAATCAAGAACTAAAGAGTATATCAAGCTCCAAAACCCTTAAATCATTAATTCATGAGCACCTAACTCTTATGTGACCGCAAAGGGGATTAGATCCTCCTTACAACTAACATTTCTAAACAAGTTTTAGCAAATACTTTTCCAAGAAATCAATATTCCCATGGATTGTCAAGAATAAACCATGTAAAAATTATCATCAATAAACTAACAAATGAAATATCTAAGGCACATATTTATAGTAGTTGTCTCTGCACAAATAGCCAATTACAAAATAGCCCAAAAGGGTCTATTTCAGAAATAACCCACAAGGGATCTCTTTATTCCTGCACCGTGGCTTTCCTCGGCTCTAAGCTATCTTCTAAACAAGACATTGCTTTATTAGAAGCTCGAAGAAGGGCCTCCAAGAACATTGTAGGATCCTTAGGGCGATCAACTCTTTGACCTCTTCATGTTGTCCTGGATTTTTGTGATCAAAAGCATTGAAGCCCATTTGACTTGTACCACAATCAAAACTTGCCAAGGATGCAAACCGCACAAGTAAAGGCAAGAACTCTAGAAAATCGGAGAAATGCACCTTAAGATGGAACTAAACAATCCAATACGTCGTCTCAGCTAGGAATAACCATAGGCACTTATAAGCATGGAGAAACACTCCACCAAGCCTCATTAGGCCGATCAAATTCTTAAATAGGGATTTCCTGAATCCACCCAAGTAGGAAAATCATAATTCAAACAAACCATTAGTCACCTTGCCAAGGAAGAAAATGCCAATCTTCACACAATGCCAAGGTTAAGACAACTAATGGAAATGAACCAGTAAACCCAAAAGATAAAGAACTTCGAATTCGCCAACTCAAGAAGCGATCATAGAAAAGGTCACCTGCCCCTAACTCTCCAATTTCACTTTAGACAAGAACCACACAAGGATAGTAAAGTAGCATCAAATCTCTACACCAATAACAAGGAAAACCATGACAAGGAGACGAATCCAACAAATTTGAGAGATGAAGCCACAACACCTCAACCTCAATATTGAAATCACTATTGGGTGATGAAATATCCAAAAATGATGAAAGAACCCCAAATGGGTCAAGCTCAAAAATGGGCTAATTATGAAGGGATATCCATAGCGGCAACCTTTGCAACTAAGGAAGCAAGTCTAAGAATCTCAGACTCAATAATAGGCAGTATAACTAAATTTCCAACTCTCGAGTCATTCATAGTGACAAGAGGTCTACTTACTTTTTATACCAAAATACATTCCCAATCCAATCATTAACATCTAACCAATAGGGAAAATAATAAACATCACCTTGATATGGGAAAGAAATTATCAAATTAGGCTATATCAACTCAAGCCACCGAATAGGATCACAAAGAATAAAATTCTAATTAGATAACACTAGTCTAAATAGCTACCCAGCGAGTTTCAATTACATCAAGTAGTAATATCAAACATTATCAATAATCTAAAGTAGTGATAACAATAGTAACATCAGTATCAACACCACTATAATTAATAGACGGTACTGAAGTGAACATCAATATCATTTGCCACTTAAGGGCCACAATAAGGCTAATGTGCCTTGATAAATGAGACTTGAACTCAAAAGCCACACCTATAGGGTAAAGATATCAATAAAGATCTACTTTATCAACTACTAAAAGAAATAAACTACAAAGTAGTGATAAAATCATGAATTCAATAACAAGGCATACAATAACCAACATGAACTCATCCAGGCATATAATCATTAATGGGTATGAAAACCAAAAGTAGATATAATAAAAGATAAACAAGGTAAATAAAATAGCACCATCATGATGAAATTCACAATCGCATGCCTGACGTGTATAGGGAAAATAAATATGAATGGTTCCAAACTCGATCCGACTAAATAAATAGTCAACTAAGGCATAAAGCTCACATCTCTAATTGAATATGACAAAACATTACGAGGATGATCGAAAAGACTTAAATGAATAGAAATCCCATGTCAGGAACACTCTCTCAATCTGTAACAAATCTCTCAATATTAGTAACAGATTCCTGAAGCTCTAGTCCCTACGAGCAATGCAATCTAATCCCAAATGGCTAGCAAACTGACACTGAGAGCAAATTCTACTATTATGTCTATACTTTCTGCAATTCTAATCTAACTTGAAAGCTCTTGGCTGGTAGGAAATACATGCTAACTCTATCAAATGACTAACTAACAGCTCTGGTACTCTCTGAGCCAATTTCCTATCTTTCGATAGCCAAAACAAGATCTTTGAAGAAATACCAATAGCACTATATTAATGGCATGGCCTCTTTCTACCACCCCCATGACTCTTAATAATACTCTTATCGAAGGCCCTAACATAATTAACAATATGAGGAGGGAAGGTCTCTATGCTATTAGGTACCTCGATAATAAATAGAGTGGAAATGCTATTCCTTTAATAACTCAATACCCCATGCCCTGCTCGAAGTGACATAGCATAGGAAAAATACCTAGCCTACTTGTGAAATTGAATTTTGTACTCATACTCATAAACTAGAAGAGAACCTAACAAACCCCAATAGACCTAACTACTGATCTAAGAATTATTCAATGAATCGAATGTCATCGATGGATGAGAGGGATCTCCATTATGACGCGAACATCCAATTCTAAACCTTAAAGTACTAAAGTAGCCGTGACCTCAACTAGAGCATACGCTGGCCCCAAATCCTTTTGGCTGATACTGAAGGTCTTTGATTTCCATCTCCAACTTTCTAGTCCAACACTGCATTGAAACTCTAGAAATACATGTTAAGGTCTCATATGCATCTGTCGATGACACCGCCCAACTTGCATCATATAATAAGGATAAAATAGAGTCAAAGAATGTGTTTGAGTTTGATAGTAATGCGGACATACGATAAGGAGTCAAGAAGTAAATTTCCAAAAATATCCCAGTAGCCTCTCGAAGATAGGTTATGGATGTCTTTGCACTGATCAGTAGGACTCTACTAAACTGTTAGCTCTTGTACTAACATACCAATGAACCTACACTCTAATACTAATTTGTCATGACATAATTTCTTAGGTTATGATTGCGCCTACTATAACCCACCAATAGGCAAGCCAACCTTGTAGTCCAAAATAGCTAGGAACAAGCTACCTAAATTTATACAAGAAAGAATACAAAATAGATACAAACGAAAGATCAATTACATAATATAGTCCAAAAATCTGGTGGTATTGGTATAAGAAATTCTAATACAATAAGAGTACAAAAGTGAAATGCCAAGGGACATACACTAATACCATTTGTCTTGGAATACAACATCGAGACTAGTCTAATACATAAGACGGAGGTAAGTAATACTTCGAATGTCAAGAGATCACTGTAATTCTCCGAACTATGGATGTTCCACATAGCGCACACATCAAAATGATAACCCGTACTATGATCTTAAGGATGTAGAAGTGTAGTGTGAGTACATAACACGTGTCACTCAATAGGAAATTGCCAATTTAGCTCTAGAGGTAAAGTATATATATAACATATAAACAGAATAAAACTATGCCCAAGTCCAGCAACCATACAAATAACAAATGACATAATAAGGACAAACCACCCTATTCATTTTGAAGAGACTGATATACTAAGACTAAGAAAGTATCTAGGATTAACTATACTATTCTACCCATCCTCAGAAATCTAAATACTATACTGTATATCCCTAGTCAATGTACGAATAAAAGATGAAAGAATATTATATCATTATACAAGGCCAATGAATGAATATACATTATAAACTAATGAAAGAAAAGATAGATATGGTAACACCATAGCTACATATAGCTAGATATACATATATATAGATGTGAGATAAACTAGAAGCACAACCTACATCATCAAATCTTAATTTTTAGAGCTCATAATCATAGCAAGATATTGTATTAGCATGCTCATGCTTTTTAATCCATATGTCCAATCATGATTTAATCATGCGTAATACTGAATTCCTGAGATAGAAGAGACCAAATCATACCTCAAATTTCAATACTGAATTAATGACCAATCTTTCAAAAACTAGCAATAATAATGATCATAACAATAATGATAATGGTAGTGTATATAATAGTATGGATAATCGGCTATTTAGGACAACCAAATACCTAGTTGATCCTATCCATACCCCAACCTTCCAAGGCCCAAAAGGTTCAATCAGCATACAATACCATAAGACTTACTAATCACCTATATCCAAGCAACTCTCCCATACGAGCTGATAAATGCAGTCATATACTGCCAATAGGTAATGCATGTGCAAGAATGAATGCATAGTATACAATCAGTATCATAATCTCATCATTATAACCATCTCCATCATAATTGTTATTATCATAACCATCATTCTCATAATCAACCTATGGCCTTGTCGGGTATATGTATATATATAGTTACTATAAATAGGTCTAGCTGGACTTGAACTGATAGATGTACACATAGGAACATCCATATAATCATCCTCCTGCTTAGTTGGATATGTCATAATAATCATCGTCACGCCTTGTTGGGTATCAATATAATTATCTCAACATTCTCCAATCTTATTGGTTAACAATATATCATCTAAATGCCCTTAGGCTTTGTCAGGTATATAATAATATCATCTTAATTATCAATACATATATATAGTTGGTGCACAAACTAAAGTCGTGGATAAAAAGACTGTAAGTCCATAAATCCATTGCCTAAAGTGATCATTGGGATGAAATCATAATAACTATGTAGAAAGGGGTTGGAATATCTCACAAGCAAAGAAATAAATAGTGTCCAATCATGGACTGGAATATGTCTAAGTCAATATTTTAAAAAACCATTATTAGCCTCTTTTACATATATAAATTATCCACTAAGTTATGCAGTTATTAGTGTGATGAAATCAATTCATAAGATGAAAACTTGGTTTTAGCCCTTAATTAGGAAGAACAGTCATAAGATCATGTTTTAACTAGAATCACATCATTTACCTATATAATAATCTTAAATGTAATAATTCTATGCATGCCATCACCAGTGTTCAAATAATGAAATCACAAGCATCATACCACACCTTTATCTATCCCATACCAGGTGTGTATCAAAATTTATATATATGTATTATATACACATACATATATATATATATACACATATATACATAGATAGATATATGTATATATTTATAAACAATAATCGCATCCTTTACAATGATTAATACTTTGTAGATATCCATCCCATATCATAACACAAACTTTGGACTAATAATTCTTTCAGAATAATTAGAATATCATAATCACAGCCTTAGGCCCATATACTCATTTGAAACATATGTAAATAATCATGTACATAAATTATCCCATATCGATAAGCGAAAGCATATTCATAAGGCATACCATCTATATATACTACAAAGCATACCTATAATCATCTCACATATAGGAGGAATCTCACTTCTAGGAGGCATAATGCGTCAATAAAGCATAAATCATAACTTTGAGTCCAATTATCATATATTAGAGGAATAACATCTATAAGGGACTAATATCATATCTAAGAGGAAATAAAACCTCTAAAGTACCAATATCATTTCTAAGATGAAATAACATCTTTAAAGGCCCATTATCACTACCACATAGAATATCATAGGCATAAACCATTAGACATAATCTGGGGTAATTGTAACGCCCCGTATTTTGGGCTACAATACAGACCATGATTCTGATGCGTTGATAATCCCAAAGCAATAAATCCTATGCCAATATGGCATACTAATTATTTGAGTAGTATGTGAATCCCTTAAATCTTGAATTTAGACCATATATGTCCTTCAACTCAAGGACGAGTTGAAACTATTTCGATCGATTAAATTTTAGTGGATGTTGTAATTAATGTCATCTTTAATCGACCATAACTCTCTGTAAATGTCAAATTAGAGAGCCTACTATGCATCAAATGATAGATCTTCGAGTTAGCTTTCCAATGATATAAATTTTGCTAAAATTCAACACCCGAGCAAGAAGTTATGGCTTTTCAAAGTAGTATGCGTCGCCTAACCAATCGAACATGGCCACTGGATATGCGGCGCCTATGTAAACATAGACGATAGCATAGGCGGCGCCTATATAAACATAGGCGATAGCATATGTGGCGCCTGTGGTTTCAAGTGACTTAAACACTCCGTTTTGGGGGCAAAATGGTCCTTTTCCAACCCTTATTCAGCCATAAACATAAAATTTAGTCCCCAATTCTTCAAAGTACATCCACATTCATCTAAAAATTCTCAAGAATACTTCGAAGGGTTTCAAACTAACAACCCAAATAAATTAAGATTCAACCGTGAGTTTTTGAAATTGATTAGAGATTTGGAATTCCCAATCCACAGGCTTCAAGAAGCACCTATTATTCTCCAAAATAGAGGTACGCGGGGTTTTCCTAAATTCTCATAGGCATAGAAAAAATCATATTTTAGAATAGGATTTTTGAAACTATGTATATATTCACGTATTATATGTTTTAACATCATTATTTTGGTCTTTTGAACTTCCCCAAAGTGATTTGAGAATATGTATGTATGAAAACATCTATTTAAGAATGAATTCTTGTTGAGAGAATGACTTTTGCTGAATTCCCTCTTATTATGATTTTTTAGATTTGTCATAGCAGATGAATTGTTTTACAATGCATTCTTGAAAAGCACTATATGAAATGATTGAACACTTGTTATGATTTAAAGGTGGTTTTAAATCACTAAAGAGGGAATTTAGCATGAATGTTTAATGTTCATAATGCATGTAATAAAAGAGTGCATGTTTTGCTAAAGGCACTAGACCACCATATGTTTGATGAAGTTTTTGCATGATTTTGACTTGAGTTTTGGAACATAAAATCTTCTATATCAGTTGCATATTTTTGGGTGGTCTAAGCTTTGCTTTAAATGAAAGATCTATCTTAATGTATTATGACTCAAAAATCATGAACTGAAAGTCTTGGTATGATGATACCAAATTTAGAAAATGCCATAACAGACATAGACGAATACAAAAATCAAACTTTATCCAATTTACATATTATAGAACTTTAGAATCATGCATGTTCAGAAAAGGCTAAAATAGGTGATAAAGAGAGCTTAGGTGGTTCCCTGAAGAAGGCGTGAGTTCAGACAACTGTTTTCCCAAAACTGTGGTTTGCCGACCCCGGTATATTATTATATGCTAACTTAAGTGTCATATAGCATATCAAATTCAGGAACTTCAACCATTACGGCATACTCGGGTTGGAGGCTTCCCCACCGAGTTAATGGTAGATTCCATATCTCCAGTGGAATATTAGACTTTTAGGGGATACCACCTAACTCAGAAGTAATACACAGTTTAGAGTTTGAGATTTGCAGACTGGTTAAATGTTTTTAGAAGATGCCCATGTGTTTTCAGAAATAGTTTTATGTATAATGTTTGATGAAAATTTGCTCTCACGTATTATATATAGATGTTCAATTACTCTATTTTGGATTGCTTCGCATGCCAGTACTTTTGTGCTGACCCTCCTACTTCCAGGTTTTTTAACTCAATCTATGGTTCTAGATAAATAGTAGATATTTCAGATCGTAGATCAGATTGTGCAATGGTGAGCCTTCTATATTCCAGAAGTCCTGTTTACTTTCAGATATTTATATTTAGTCATGTTTTGCTCTACTGGGGGCCTTGTCCCATATTTCAGATTGTTTCTATTAGTCGCGTAGTAGAGATTTTGCAGACGAATTTCAGATGTTGATAGATATTGTGGGACTTTATTTCCATTTAGTGATTTTATTACACTTATGACCAAGTTTCCATAATATTATGTGTCTTCTGCATTTCTCTGGTCATATGAATTATGTACATAATTACCAGAGAGATATGGGTGTTTCGGGCCTTCATGGTTTGGGATAATCATCACGGCTAGGGCCCCGGTTTGGGTCATGACAAACTTGGTATCAAAGCACGGTTCATGGTCCTAGGGTATCTGCAAAATCGCATCGGGTAGAGTTTTTGTTATGGGTGTGTAGCATGCCATACTTATAAGAAGGAGGCTACTAGGGATTTAGGAATGTCTCTCTTTATTCATTTTGTAGTTCATGCAATTGAGTTAGAATGTTTCTTTTTCATACTCAAATTCTTACTATGGTGTCGCCCATATGAAAGTAACAGTCATCCCAATTATTTTCTTACTCGAACATTCTCAGACATGTCTTATCATTGGGCTGATATAAGTATAAAAATTTAGAGTCCAAATGGTATGGTTCATTCTGATCGAATCATATAAGATTTTTCTAAGGACTTAAGAAGAGCCTTTTAGTGCTTCAGAGTGTGTTGGTTCTAGTGTGAACCTTGATTTTGATTAAATCGTGCTTTTTAACCTACAGTATTAAGTGTATTTAGTTCTTTTCAGAACTTATGTTGCCAGTGTCAAGCTTCAGAGGTAATAAGGTATAGCAGAATGTTTGAACTGTATTTCCACCCGAATAGTAGTATGTGTTAAAGTTTTGTTGTCATGACCTATTGGTAATGAAATTATATCAAGAAGTTTGTGATGTGAAGTCACAAAGTTAGAAGTCAGAGTGAGGATGATTTACTCCTTTATAGTGATAAACTAATTTGGCAGCAAGCAGTATGTATGGACAGTATGGTAGTCCATGGAGGAAGAGTTTTACTCCAATTTTATTTCTACATAGTAAGATGTGTATTCTTAGTTCATTCAATATTGCGTATTAAATCTCTATCTCAAGAAATATTTTCTTCAAACTGTTGTTTACAAATAAAGTCTAGTGAAGCCGTGTGGGGCTCTTTCGATTCACTAGCATAGTTGACTTGTCATTCATCCTATTTTCTTGTTCAAAATAAAAATCAAAGTCTAGGGAAGTCGTGTAAGGCCTATTTTGATTCACCAGCAACTTGTTGTTCTTATGTAGGTTTAATGTATGTATAGCTGAATCTGGTTGCATGAGATTGGGCTGGTAAAGAGATAATTCGTCCTTGTGTATTATTAGTAGAAGGTAGAGAAGGATTTGTTAGTTAGGGTGATTTGTTGGTTGCTGGAGTGTGAAAATGGCTATATTAGTGAGTAAGTTATGATTATAGACTCATGGATGTTTGAGAAATTTGAAGGCAGTCTAAATGTATTCTTAAGTAAGTAAGTATGAGGTGAGAAATCCACATAAGTAGAGAAGATTATATGGGGTTATAATATCAGATTAAGGTTGATCATGTCTATTATATGACTTTACCCCTTCACCTTCTTTTCGTTGGTAGTTGTAAACTAGTACACCTTGTGAGAAGGTCGGTAGTGGATTTTAAGGTGTTTGAATAGAACGTGTCTATTTTATGGACTAGCATATTATTTTGGACTCATCATTGGTGGTAGATGATTGATGCTAAACTATAGGTTTGAATTTAAGTGATGGATGTGGTGGCGAAAAAAATAGTGGCATGTGATCGATGTGCATGCTTTGTGGAATTAAATTAGTAGGCTTGATCTGTTGAAATAGTACGTGCTAATGAGTTATGATAAGGAAGACCGGAAGGTCACGATCTATTTTTTTTGTGTGGCTATGAAGTTCTAATTACTAGTGTTTCTTGATGGTTATTTCATAATTTTCAAGCGAGAATTGTGCATAAGGTTGTGTTGTAGATCACATTTACGTTCAGCACTAGACACTAATTTTGAACAGTTGATGCCCATTAAGATAGTTGTGATGATTGATTGGGTAATGATACCAATTTTATAGAAGTGATCTAATAGGCATGAACGTTGTATGCAAGAGATTAGGTTTATTTGATTCGTAGTGATGTATGATATTGTACGTATGATGTAGAAGTATGCCTAAGGTAACATGAGGTTGCGACATTCTTTATAAGGCTATTACTTGTTTCACGTGGCTAGTGGTACCATTGAATTGTTGAGTGGATAAAGACTAGTTAGATGGCATATGGTGATCTAAATAGCCATGTTAAGGTGTTTTGATTGATAGTGTGGGCCTTTTGCGATGATATTGATTCTCACAGTAGAGGGATATAAATATGGAGTCACAATGGTTGTAGGCTATGTCTAAAGAGATATTGTACATCAAAGGCTTGGTGATATCCATGTTAAGTGTTAGTATCTAAGCTTGACTTTTGAAGGTTGAACTAATAGAAATAAGTGTGCAAGCATTATACTATGACTATTGGTGGCTAGGGAAAGATAGAGTGTATCCCGAAAGGTAGTCATTCGGGTTAAGTTCTATAATATGCATATATTGTCATTTTCCTGACCCTAGAGTGCAGTAAGTGTAGTTCAGTTAGAATCTGGTAAAGGATCTCCCAAACTCTCGATGATGACGTGGAGCTAAGGGGGAGATGATAGAACAAGTAACCAAGTCTGGCCCTCAGATTCTAGTAATGATGTCAGTATGACATAGAACATCAGAAGGGAAGGGTGATTCTAACCCATTCGTATCTCAGTATTTTTCCGTTATTCCAATGCCTACTCATACCTCATGTTTTAGTCCCCTAATCATAGTTCATGTTCAATGATATGATAGAAAATCACGTGCTCTTCTAGATTCCTAAATAAGGAACTTCAGTTTATTCAGCAGTCAAAATCATATTCCATATGTTATGAACTCTAGTTGAGGTCATGCAACTCATGATGCATGTACTCACTCTTTGTAGTGTGCTCAGTCCCGTATAAAGATCTTTTCATGTTTGAGGGTCTTATGTTTTACCCTTTTAGTAACCCTCCCTATGCAATAAGGCCATAAGTATAAAGAAAGATTTGGGGCCAAGTCTTTGCTACATATGATGGTTAGTGGAAAAGCTTTTGTGTGTATGTTTTTAGGATAGCGCCTGGGAGTTATATTGATAATAGTTTAGAAACTATGTGAAGTATGTATTTATGGGCGGTTTCCTTAAAGTTAACATGTGGTTATAAATTAGTCTTGATTGAAGTTTTGGGATTGTAGTGGAAGGTCGCAATATGCATTAGCGACTTCATATTAAGAGTTCAGAGTAGTCATTGAAGTGGTAAGGTATGTTATGCTTAGAATGTGATCTTTAAAAGAGGTATAGAAGGTGGCATCATATGGTTTAAAATAACAGCGTGGTGTAGCATGTTGTATTTTTGTGACTTAGAGTTAGGCTTGATCGCGGAGTAAGGATTAAGCTATTTTAGACATTAGTAGAAAAATTTGTCAATGCTCATATGAGAAATTTAAGCTAAATGGAATGAATATTATCTTAATAGGGAATAGAATAGTTAAGGGATGAAGTGCGCTAAGCCTGAAAGTAAGAAGTTGTATTGCCAAAGGTCTGAAAATTCTATCCTAATTTAGGAGTTATATGTCTATTTTCTAGACTGCAGAGTAGTGTCAATGTTGTGATTTCCTTAGTTGGATGTCTTGTGTAATCCATACCCAAGATTCGTGGCTCCCTATTACTATTAGAACTCCCTTAGAGAGAGCATTGATGAGATGCTCCAGTTATGTATGAGGGTCTAGCCTAATTAAGTCTGTATAGCCAGTAAGTTAGTAAGTGAGTTTAGCAGTCAGATTCACATGACTTGTTTTCTCATCTTTTCATTTATTCATGCTATCCAAAATCTCAGACATGATACTATTCTAAGATAGAGTATACTAGTAATTGCGAGTATAGCTCAGTTCATGTGTCATGCATTAGGTTGAAATTTCGGATGTTCAGTTATGAATCAATTCGTAGGTGCCTTGTGCATCGTCTCAATTTTTCAAGTATCTTAGTGAATTGAGCATTCATAGAGGGACATAGGGTCCCAAGGCGGAGATACCCCATTCAGCTGCATGCATAGATTCTTATTACAAGCTTCACATCAGTTATTATTGCGTATTTAACCATACGTTTATACGTTAGTTCAGTCAGCTATGCATGCATTATAAATGCATATTCAATAGAAAAGTTCAGCTTATCAGTGTATTCAGTCCTACATTCATGACAACAACTCAGTCACAGATCTATACATCAAATATGCATGATGTATTATGAGAATTTAGCCAATAAGTAGCTTCAGTTGTGTATTCCATGCCTCAGATATGCATGTCCGGCATAAGAATTTAAAACATCAGTAGTTCTAATATTATAGTTATGTTTTCGATCAGTGTATTCTTTCTTAGGGAACATATCATGTCCCCATTATCCCATACCCTTAAGACTTTGACATTCTATCCATCATTCGGGGACGAATGATCCCAAGGGGAAGATAATGCAATGCCCCGTATTTCGGGCTATAATATAGACCATGATTTTGATGCGTTGCTAATGCCGAAGCCATAAATCCTATGCCAATATGGCAAGTTAATTATTTGCATATTATGTGAATCCATTCAAGCTTGAATTTAGACCATATAGGTCCTTCAATTCAAGGACGAGTTGAAACTATTTCGATAGATTAAGTTTTAGTGGATGTTGTAATTTGTGTTAGTTTCCATCGACCATAACTCTTTGTATATGTCAAACTATAGAGCCTACTATGTGTCAAATGATAGGTCTTCGAGTTAGTGTTCCAACGATACCAATTTCGCTAAAATCCGACACCCGAGCAAGAAGTTACGGTTTTTCAAAGTAGTATGCGTTGCCTAACCAATCACTCATGGCCACTGGAAAGCATCTACGATAGCATATGCGGCGCCTATGTAAACATAGGTGATAGCATAGGCGGCGCCTATGTAAACATAGGCAATATCACAGGCAGCGACAATGTAAACATAAGCGATAGCATATGCGGCGCCTATGTAAATGTAGGCGATATCATGTGTGGAGCCTATGTAATGGTTTCAAGTGACTTAAACACTCCGTTTTTGGGGAAAAATGGTCCTTTTCCCACCCTTATTCATAAACACGATATTCAGTCCCCAGTTATCCAAAATACATCCACATTCATCTAAGAATTCTCAAGAGCACTCCTAAGGGTTTCAAACTAAAAACCCAAATAAATCAAGATTCAACCGTGGGTTTTCAAAATTGATTAGAGATTCGGAATCCCCAATCCACAGACTTCAAGAAGCACCCATCATTCTTTGAAATAGAGGTACGCGGGGTTTTCCTAAATTCTTATGGGCATAGAAAAAAATCATGTTTTAGAATGGGGTTTTTGAAACTATGTATATATTCACGTATTAGATGTTTTAACATCATTGTTTTGGTCTTTTGACCTTCCCCAAAGTGATTTGAGAATATGTATGTATGAAAACATGTATCTAAGAATGAATCCTTGTTGAGAGCATGACTTTTGGTAAATTCCCTCTTATTATGATTTTTCATAGCATATGAATTGTTTTGCAATGCATTCTTGAAAAGCACCATATGAAATGGTTGAACTCTTGTTATGATTTCAAGGTTGTTTTAAATCACTAAAGAGAGAATTTAGCATGAATGTTTAATGTTCATAATGCATGTAATAAGAGAGTCCATGTTTTGCTAAAGGCACTAGAACACCATAACATAAACAGACGAATACAGAAATCAGACTTTATCAGATATGTATATTTTAGAACTTCAGAATGATGCATGTCAGAAAAGGCTAAAATAGGGCATAAAGAAAGCTTAGGTGGTTCCCCAAAGAAGGAATGAGTTCAGAAAACTCCTTGCCCAAAACCGTGGTTTGCGGACCCAGGTATATTATTATACGCTTACTTAAGTGTTGTGTGGCGTATCAGATTCAGGAACTCCAACCCTTGCGGCAAACTCAGGTTGGAGGCTTCCCTGCCGAGTCAATGATGGATTCCATATGACCCGTGGAATTTTAGACTTGTAGGGGATACCACCTAACTCAGAAGTAATACACATATCAGAGTTTGAGATTTGCAGATAGATTACATGTTTTTAGAAGATGCCCATGTGTATTCAAAAACTGTTTTATTGATAATGATTGATGAAAATTTGCTCTCATGTATTATATATATATATGTTAAATTACTCTATTTTGGATTGCTTAGCGTGCCAGTACTTTTGTACTGACCCCGCCTTCTTCCAGGTTTTGAAACTCAGTCTAGGGGTCCAGATAAATAGTAGATATTTTAGATCACAGATTAGATTGTGCAGTAGTGATCGTTTTATATTACAGAAGGCCTGTTTACTTTTAGATATTTATCTTTAGTCATGTTTTGTTCTAGTTGGGGCCTTTTCCAAGATTTTAGATTATTGCTATTAGTCATGTAGTAGAGATTTCGCAGACAAATTTCAGATATTGATAGACGTTGTGAGACTTTATTTCCCATTATTGATTTTATTAGAATTATGACCATATTTCCATAATATTGTGTATCTTCCACATTCTTTTATCATATGAATTATGTGCATGATTACCAGATAGACAGGGGTGTTTCGGGCCCTCATGGTTCGGGATGGTCGTCATGGCCAGGGCCCCGGTTCGGGTCGTGACAGTAATAAATCACAATTTACCATGTCACGTAGTTAACATATTCTGTAGGCTCAATATTCTTAACTCTGCCTAGCATCTACAACTAAATCCACTAGGGCTAACACAAGTTTTGGCCTAAGTCGGCCAGACGAACCCACTACTAATCCTCAATTTCCATATTTAGGCAACTTGTACCCCTTCACAACCCGAGTTGGGACCCTAGCCATGAAGAGTATGCCATAACATATAGGCCTGAGTTCCCCTATATATCTGGTACATCATGAACACCATTCATAACATTAAAGAAAATATGCGAAATATAAACAAACAAAGTAATGGTCATGTTCTGAGTGAAATTTAACAATGCGATAGTAAGTTAATCATCAACAAGACACCATCTATTTTAGTATGCAAAATCTCTATAACATACGAAATTAACTACTTTCTGAAATAGGGACAACGACCCCAGTGGACCTAAACTAAAGTAGAAAACAAATGTTTGAAAACACATAGGCCTTCTAGAATAATGAAGGCTCACCAACTGCATTCTTCAATTCTGATAACTCTACGGCTTAGCAGGACCTTTAGATTGAGTCTCAGACCCTAAAATATAGGGGGTCAATACAATTTTACTGGTACGCAAAGTGGTCCAAAAAAATGAATTTGTACATATAACATAGGTGAGAGCAAGTCATAAATCAATGTACATGAAATAAAGTACATGGGCAAATCTTAAATGATCTTAAAATAATTTTGTCAATGCAATTCTATTATTTGTTTTACTTCTAAACTAGGTTGTAAACCATACATTTTTGAAAGAATCCCATGGTCTATATAGGATCCTCCATTGACTCGGCAGCCAAGCCCTCAACCCGAGTTTGACATAAGAGTTGGAGCTTCTTATTCTTATTCTGATACACCACAGGGCACTAGGTCAGCGTATAATAATAATAATATACCTATATTGGCAAAACACAATTTCGGGCAACGAATCAAATGACCTATTCCTACTTCAGGTAACCACCTAATTCTCTTAAAGCCCATTTCTATCCTTTTCTAAACATCCATTTTTCTGAATTCAAAATCTGAAATTGGAAATGAAATCTGTATTCTGTTATGAATTTTACCATGGCCTTATCTGATTTGGTACATCATAACAAGACTTGCAAGTAATGTTTTTGAGCCATAAAATATCATATCGTAGTCTCTTCTTTGAAAACATAAGGTTTGGACCACCATACTTCAAAAAATTTAGAAAGATTCAAACGTTAAAACATTAATCAAGTTATGGAAAGATCACTTTTTTAAACAATTCAACAATCATGTGGTGGTCATGAAATTTATGAGAAAACATGCAATTTTTCTCAATAAGTACCTTTAACCTTTAACACCAAGTGCAATACCCCCGCTTCAATCCAAATCCATAATTAAGTCTCAACAACCACAAAGACATTTGTATCATACTTCACAAAATACATTTGAATGAAGCATGACTTACGAAAATAAAAAAAATTTAATCAAGAGAGGGATTTGCAATAATTGATGCTCTGAATTCAACATTTAAACTTATCAAGTGCATGAATTTAAATATATATAAGTAGGAGTTCAATTTTCAGGGGGAGGCCTCAAGACTAAAGGAATGATATCATTAAAGAGTTCATAATTCACTCTTTTAAGCGTACATCTCAAAACCCCTTTGTAAATTTATGATTTGTGAAACTTTAAACCATATTTAAAGTATTTTATAGAATCCCAAGTAGTTAAGGAAAACCCCATTTACCTTAGATTACTTAGCAGAAAGAGCGGATCCTAAATCATGACTAAGTTCTTGATACTTTTGACTACTAAGGATGAGTTCCTTGATCATTGGGGAAGAGCCTAGAGTTTTTTATTTGAGAGAGAGAAATAGTTTTTGACGTCATAGCCCCAAAATTGATTTAATTTCGTGTTAAGGCAGAGTTTAGATGAGGGAAATTAAAAAATATACCCCTACTAACCTGAAAGTTAAAAAAAAACTAACTGGGAAACCAATGTACCAACCAACGCGATGCGTTGATATCTCATCGGTTCACTGCTTCATCAATGCATCCATCGATGCAGCACATAGACTTTGCATTGATTCATTGTTTCCAACATTTAAACTCAACTCTAACACAGTTCGAAAAATTCAAAATTTCCCTAACACATCCCCTTTACTCCCCAGAACATGAAACAACTTAAAAATCCATATCTCAAGATTGGAAAAATCAATTTAGAGATGCACAATTTTAGGAGCTTAAAATATGACTAAGTCCTTTTTCACACTTAGGAAATTTTCAAGTTGCTACGCTCTAAAACATGCTAGTAGGTGAGATACCACGTAGATGACTTTTGCAGCGTGTCACATTATCCCCTCATTGGAATCATTCATCCCTGAATATTGATGCAGAACACAGGTAAGCACGATTTATCTCAGTGAGTAGAAGATAAAAAGAATAAGGCTAGGATTGTACCTTCGATTTTGTCAATATCCGGATAAAAAATATTTGGGTATCTTATACACATATCATCCTCCCACTCCTAAGTAGCTTTGTCAACTTTCTGATTTTTTCCACAGCACCTTAATCGAAGTTATTTCCTTGCTGCTCAACTTTTGGACTTAAGGATCTAGAATAGCAACGGGTTCTTTTTCATATGTCAAGGAGTCTTTTAGATTGATTTCCTCTATAGGAAACACCCAAGAATGGCCCCCAATACACTTTTTTAACATAGACACATGGAACACAGGATATACAAAGCGTAAACTCACGGGCAATCCCAATTAATAGGAAACTCCACCAATCCTTCTCAAAATCTGGTATGGTACTATAAAATAAGGACTAAGTTTCCCCCTCTTTCAAAAATGCGTGACCATATCTTCTAGGGTCTGAATGGTGCGTTCAGCTTGCCCATCGGTCTGAGGACGGAATGCAGCACTCAGGTTCATATAGGTATCTAAACCCCTCAGAAAAAATTGCCAAAAGTGCAAAGAGAATTGCGTACCTTGATCGGATATAATGGATATTGGTTTCCCATATAGAGAACTATTTCCTCAATGTATAGATTATAATAATCATCTCTCGAATAGTTAGTACTCACCGGCAGTAAGTGAACTGACTTAGTCATCTAGTCAACAATTACCCAAGTGGAATCATATTGTTTTCTATACCTCAAAAGTCCCATGATGAAGTCCACATTGATAATCTCTTATTTTTACATAGGCAAATCTATCCCTTAGGAAGTGCCACCTGGTATCAAATGTTCCACTTTAACTTTTTGGAAATTCAAACACTTGGAAACAAAATTAGCAACATCACATTTCATATTATTCCAGCAATATATATCCTTAAGATCATGGTACATCTTAGTAGATACTCCGTGAACCATATACCTCGAAGTGTGAGCTTCATCAAGGATCCTCCCTCGCAAACCAGCCACATTCGGTACACACAGCTTGGCTTGGTATCTCCAAATACCATCACTACCAATTTCAAATGCCATCACCTTCTGTTGACCTACACCTTTCTTAATATGCACTAAGATGGGATCCTTCACCAATTTCTCCTTAACTTCCACAAATAATGAAGATTTATCTATTTCATGCATAACTACTCCTATATCTTCAAAATCTAAAAGTTGTATCCCTGGATTTGCAAGCCAGTGAATATCTTTCACCATCTCCCTCTTTACTTTCTCAACATAAGAAAGACTGCCCATATTAATCTGTTGAAGGCATCGACCACCATATTTATCTTGACCGAATGATAATGCAGGCTCATGTCATAATCCTTTAACATTCAAGTAAATGCCTCTGTCTGAGATTTAGTTCTTTCTACGAGAAAACATACTACAAACTTTTGTGTTCATTAAATAGATCAACATGTACTCCATATAGATAGTTTCGCCGTATTATAAGCGCAAACACCACAACTGCTAACTCTAAGTTATGAGTAGGGTAATTTCACTCATGCACCTACAACTACCCAGATGCATAAGCTACCACTTTGCCATACAGCATAAGTGTATATCTAAGCTCCACTTAGAATGCATCACAATATGCAACAAAACCTTCTGTACCCTTAGGAAGGGTTAAAACAGGTGCAGTAGTAAATTTGTCTTTAAACTTGTTGAAACTATCCTCACAGGAGTTAGACCACACAGATTTTACCTTTTCCTGTGTCAACCTAGTAAGTGGAGAAACTAAGGAATAAAAGCTCTCTACGAAAATTTGGTAATACACCGCCAAACCTAAGAAGCTTTGAATATCAGTTGGAGTCGTGGGTCTGGGCTATTTTCTTACTGCCTCAATCTTTTAGGGATCAACTTTAATTCCCTCACTAGGCATAGTATGCCCCAAGAAAGTAATAACATTAAACTAGAATTCACACTTGGAAAATTTTGCCTACAATTTATGATCTTTGAGGGTCTGAAGAATAATTCGAAAGTGATTAGCATGATTCTCTTCACTCTTAGAATAAATTAAAATGTGGTCAATGAAGACTATGACAAACGGATCTAGAAACTAATGGAATACCCTATTCGTTAGGTCCATGAAAATTGTAGGGGCGTTAGTCAATCCGAATGACATGCCTAATAATTCATAATGGCCATATCAAGTTCAAAAAGATGTTTTGGGAATATCAGCCTCCCTAACCTTCAACTGATGATACCTGGAATGAAGGTTTATCTTTGAAAAACACCTAGCATCCTAAAGTTGGTCAAAGAGATCACTAATTCAAGGAAAGAGATATTTGTTTTTTACAGTGACCTTATTAATTTGACGATAGTCTATACACGTGCAGAGAGAACCATCTTCTTACGTACAATGATTAAAAATGCACCCCAAGGAGAAACACTAGGATGGATACAACCATTGTCGAGAAGATCTGTTAGCTATTCTTTCAACTCCTTCAATTCTGTAGGAGACATTCTATAGGGTAGAATAGTAATAGGACGGGTATCTGGAAATACATTAATTCCAAAATCTATCACCCTATTAGGTGGTATTCCTGGGAGATTATCTGGAAAGACTTCTAGAAATTCATTAACCATAGGGACAGACTGAAGAGAAGAACATTCAATATTTGAATCTTTAACTTGAATAAGATAATACAAACAACCTTTCCCTCTTGGTGCTAAAGAAAGCTCCTTCTATTCTAACATCGGTTCACTCATAAAAGAGAAGGCAACCTTTTGGGATGTACAATCTAGTATGGCATAACACGAATGGAGGTAGTCCATTTCTAAAATAGCGTCAAAATCAACTATATCAAGCTCTATGAGATCAGCCATGGTATCACGACTACAAATGGACCCAACACAAATTTTATATATCCTCCTAGCCACAAAAGAATCACCTATAAGAGTGGAAACAAAGAATGGTTCTACAATACCATTGAGCTCAAACCCAAAATTGAATGCTACATATGGAGTAACCTATGACAAAGTAGACCTGGGATCAAGTAATACATACCCACCACGGGAGAAGATTTATAACATACACGTGACTATATCTGGCGAGGCTCTACCTCTTGGAGATTGGACAAGGCATATAACTTGTTGTGACTGCCCCCGGTAGCTGAAGTAGCGCTTTTGGGAGGTGGTGGTGGTGCTGACGAATTTGTGTGAGACTTGGCACCTCCAACAATCCCTCTAATAGACGGACAGTCTCTCTAAAAGTGACCTGGTTATTCGCACGTATAACATACTAACTTTCCAAACTGGCAATTCCCTAGATAGTACTTTACACATATGTCACATTGAGGGTATGACCACGGAGGCTGCGTCACACTCCCTTACAATTGCGTACCCTATACACTCGACCCATGGGTAGGCTGGAAATTCTAAAACTAGCGATCAACTAGAGGTCTGGGTGTGGCGGCACTAGCTACAGGCTGAGTATTACTCTAGAACTTTTTCTTTGGCCACTTGTTACCCCTATTACCATTTTTATGCTGACTGTACCTCTGGTCTGCCGGTCTATCCCTCTTGGTCTGTCTATCTTTATCCCTTGATTCAGCAAAACTCTTTTTCTGACCCTCGACTTGTTGTATATAGATGGATAATCTGGGGAAGTCCATATCTCTGTTCAACATTGCCTTATTGCACTCCAATACAAAGTCTTCCAAAATACCGTACACAAATTTTCTCATATGGGACATCATGTTTCCCGCTAATTCTGGAGCATAAAGGGATAGTTGATTGAATTTCAGGGTGTACTCCTTGACACTCCTCTTCCCTTGTTTCAAATTCATAAACTCATCAGCCTTGGTCTCTTTCAACTCCTGGGGAAAGAAGAGGTCCAGGAAAGCTTCCAGAAATTTGCCCTACACAGAAGGCTCAACACTTTCACCCCTCGAATCTTCCCACTTATTGTACCACTGATTTACTACATCCTTCAGTTGATAAATAGCTAATTCAACCACTTTCAATTCATCCACATGTATCGTTTCAAATATTTTTTCCATCTCGTGCATGAACTCTTGTGGATCCTCCTCAACCTTTGTACCCGTACACTTAAGCATGTTCAACCTCATAAATTAACCCACCTGTGTAGTCTCAGATGCACCAGACATAGACCCAACATCCTTCGACCTTCAGTTCTATGAAGCCACCAACTTTGCAATTATATGCATCAAATGTCTAAACTCAGCATTTGATATCTCTCTCTAGGGAGGTTGGATGTGGCTAGCCCCAGATTGGGGAGCCCTAGGAGCCTTAGGTAGGTTGGTCTTGATAGGAGGGACTCCTAATGTAGCAACAAATTCAGGAGTGTGAGCCCTATTACATATCCTCATCCCATTGGTAAGACGAATATCTTTGGTTTGGGCATTATGTTTAGTAGAGCGAAGTGGAGGCATTATAACTTTTCTAAAATGTAAGAGACCATTAATTAGGGGACTTTCAGACTCTACAGCACGAACTAAATCATAAAGAAGGGAAACATTCCTAAATGCCTAGTAGCCTCCCATTTATAATGTGGTGCTCTACAACACATAAACAAGACTCTACCCAACGCGATTTCGCAAATATCCTAGGACCATAAACCGTGCTCTGATACCAAGTTTGTCATGACCCAGTCGGGACACTAGCCATGACGAGCATCCCAAACCATATAGGCACGGATGCCTCTATCTATCTGGTACATCATGAACACTATTCTTCATAATAAATAAAAGATGTGGAACATAAAAAAATAGAATCATGGTCATGTTTTGAGCTAAATTTCACAATGAAATAATAAGTTATTTGTATTACTTCTGAACTAGGTGGTAAATCCTACATTTCTGAAAGTATCCCATGGACTATATGGGATCTGTCCTTGACTCAGCGGCAGAGCCCTCAACCTGAGTATACTGCAAGATTTAGAGTTTATGATTTTGATTTAGATACTCCATCGGGCACTAGGACATCAAATAATAATAATATACCCATATCGGCAAAACACGGTTTCAGGCAATGAATTGAGAGAACCATTCCTACTTCGGGTAACAACCTAATTCTCATAGTTCCCATTTTTTCCAGTTCTAAACATGCATTTTTCTAAATTCAAAATCTAAAATCTTATATAAAATCTGTACTCTGTTCTAGCTTTTACCATGGCCTTATCAGATTTGGTATCATCATACCAAGACTTGCAAGTTATGCTTCTGAGCCATAAAATATTAAATCACAGTCTCTTCTTTCAAAAGATAAAGTTTGAACCACCATACTTCAAAAAATTCAAGAAGATTCAAACTTCAAAATGTTTATCAAGTTATGCAAAGATCACTCTTTATAGTTTTTCAACAATAATGTGGTGGTCATGAAATTTATCACAAAACATGAAATTTTTGTCAATAAGTATCTTTAACCTTTAATACCAAGTGCAATACCCCCTCTTTAATGAAAATCCATAATTCAGTCTAAACAAACACAAAGATATTTGTATTATACTTCACAAAATACATTTGAATTAAACATGATTTACGAAAACATGAAATCTTTAAACAAGAGAGGGATTTCCAAAAATTGATGCTGTCAATTCAACATTGAAAATCATCAAGTGCATGAATTTACATATATATAAGTAATAGTTCAATTTTCAGGGTAAGGCCTCAAGATCGAAGGAAAAATATCATTAAAGAGTTCATAATTCACACTTGTAAATGTAAATGTCAAAACCCTTTTGTAAATTTATGATTTCTAAAACTTTAAACCATATTCAAATTATTTTCCACAAGGCAATGTAGTTTAGCAAAACCCCACGTACCATAGATTACTTAGGAGAAAGAGCAGAGCCTGAATCTTGACTAAGTTTTAGATACTGTTGACTTCTAATAATGAGTTTCTTGATCTTCGGGGAAGAGCCTAGGGTTTTTGATTTGTGAGAGAGAAGTATTTTTTGGTGTCATTAGCCCAAAAACTGATTTAATTTCATGTTAAGGTAGAGTTTAGATAGGTAAATTGACTAATATACCCCTCCTGACCCAAAATTTAAGAGAAAATATGAATTGGGCAACCAACGTGCCAACCAACGTGATGCGTCGATATCACATTAGTTCATTACTTCATCGACGTATACATCAAGGTGGAGTGTCAACTTCGCGTTGGTTCATTATTTCCAACATCCAAATGCTGTCCGAAAAATCAAAAAATTCCCTAACATATCCCCTTTACTCCTTAGAACATGAAACAACTTAAAAATCTATATCTCGAGATTGGAAAAATTGATTTAGAGATTACACAAGTTTAGGAGCTTAAAATATGACTAAGTTTTTTTTGAAACTTAGGAAATTTTTAAGTTGCTAGCCTCTCAAACATACTACTAGGTGAGATACCACATAGAAAATTTTTGTGGGGTGTCATAACCCTAAACAAGGCTAAGGTATCTAGTTGAACTTCTAGATGTAAAGCAAGCCATAACCAATCCTAATATAGGAACTTCATCTAGACACATAGGCATCGAAGTCAACTCTACCCCAAATTATGGTTTCAAGGCCACAACAATAGCCCAAATAGGGTTCATTATACCAACCATTCTCCCAATTCTAAAACCGCATCCCAAACCTCATATTTTATCATATCTATGCTAAAATTAGTTCAATCTAGGGAGACGGCAATATGATTCCAAAAGTTCATTAAGCATTTCAACTTATGGGTCAAAACTATCATCTAATCCCCGAAAATAAATATTTAATACAAAGTTATTCTGCCCATCATCAAACTTACTGTTCATATTCATACACAATATATAACACACATTATCTTGCAAAGAAGAGTAGATAGAAGCTTACCTCAATTCCAAACCACAAATCCTTACATCATTCACCAAACGTCTATCCTTTCCTGATAGTCCCAAATTGCCAACATACTATCAAAATTATAATCTACTCATCCATACAAGATATTACAGCATTGTGCTCCGGATCCAAAAATGAAACCGAATCTCCAAGTGGGTCCAACTAAAAAAAATACATTTTTGAGGCCACGCCAGCATAATATTAAGCTCATGGAATCAAAACCCTATAAAATAGGTGAAAACCAAGCAAACTTTGGCCTAAAATCAAGCCCTAAGTAATTTGGGGCTTTGGTCAAATAATCAAAAAATTCAAGTATGATATTGAAGGATTCTTACCTTAAAACAAATGATAATCAAAAAAATATAAGTTAATCAAGCTCTCAAGTTACAGCCATGATCCAGTTAACATATTCTTAGTATTGCTCCGTCAGAAAGAGAGTGAGAAATTCCCAAAATACGGCCAAGAGGTTTTTTTATACCCATAACAGGTAGTTAGATATGTCAATTGTAGTCCTTGGATTGCAATCACAATTGAGAAATGGCCTTATTATGATCACAATAGAGCAATTATGATGGCTTTTGTGCGATAGCACAAGCACCAAAGCTAGCAAACTTGGAAAATTTTCCAAGTTTCTAGCAATGCCTCAGGAGTCATTAGGAATCCAATACATACTAAAGAATATTTAAACAAACTAATTTGACATCCCAAACACATTCGCAAAGTTGAATTTTCCATCCGAGGTCTTTATGACCAAATATGGGCCCCACACCCGCATTTTCAATTTTCTAACTTTTCAACCAATAGGTCAAAATTAGCGCAGGTGCAATGGGACATGAACCAAAGGTCTACATATCATAAAATTGATAAATTGGAGTTTTTGGTGTAGTTAAAATTTGTGTACAAGATCGGTTTACTAAATGTTTTGCCCAGTGTCCATTTATAAACAACAAAGACTTCCAAATAGGGAATTGACTTTAAAAACCAAATGAACTATCCGGTAATCAAACTGTTAGCACGAAAAAGTCACAAATGACTTGGGGGTAGATATAGAATAGTTAAAATGGTGTAAATATATGGAAATATAAAAAATGAACTAAAGGGTCATAACAATATCCACTACTAAAAGGACTTTCATCCCCAAAAGTTAGTGGATAGAAAGAATCTTAAAAGCTTGAGAGATAAGGTATTGGGCCTGCATGCTATGAGCATGATGTCATAGATAACCTCTACAAAGAGAAAAATTCTAAGAAATCTACCACATGTATCCCCTTTT
The DNA here is from genome assembly GCF_002878395.1 of Capsicum annuum. Classification (NCBI taxonomy): domain Eukaryota; kingdom Viridiplantae; phylum Streptophyta; class Magnoliopsida; order Solanales; family Solanaceae; genus Capsicum; species Capsicum annuum. The sequence goes on from NC_061114.1 coordinate 183,890,863, forward strand.
TGAACCAACACTCTCACTTAACTTCCAAACAACCAAAACTCAACTTCAACCACTAGCTGGCCTCCAACTAACTCAAAAAGGTTGATGCAAGTAAATATAAACCACAATACACTGGTACCATCTCAATATCTATACAAATCAACAAAGTCTTATCCGAGCCAAAACTATCGCACGACAAGAGTCGTGCCACTTACTCCAAAACAAAATATAACATTCCTTTATCATTTTACACCTACCATCCACTCATAAATAGGGTAAAAAAATCACTTAAGTCCTATCCCTGCCATCTCACCGCAGCGAACTCGAAGAACTGAAGCTGATCCACTGAAAGACCATTCAATAAACACAAGAATAGATCCATAAGGCACTGTCTAACTATACAAATCAAAATAATTAAGGAATGTAATCTATGCCAATGCTACAACTAGTTCAGATGCTAATCAAACTGAAATTCAAAAGATCAAGGCATACTACTCATCACTAAAAAGTACCCTCCAGGATGTCCTACTAACTGAAAATGAAACCATATTAATCCAAATAAAGCATACTCTTCCCATTAAGTACCTCATCTAAAATCTTAATAAAAACTGAAAGCTCGGGGTCAAAGCCGAAAAGACCAATACCAATTCTATGGCTATCATCAAAACACTTAGAAACTATAATCCATCATAAGTCAAGAATAGTGAATAGGTAACCGTGGAGTAGGCTTTACTAGCCTATAAATAAAATTCAAACTCAGACAACAAAAAAAATGAAGGTCGCATGTAAGAATTATGATATTTCAGCTATTGATAGAATGTTTTTCATACTTTTCAAGGGATAATTGTATGTTTTAAGAAACTAATTTTGTATATAATATTAGATTTGAGTATTTTTAGGTCAAGGAATTAGCTGAAGAAGAAACCTAGGAAAATAGAAGAAAAAGCGCACTAATGGTCGAACAGGCGGACCATCAGCCATGCGATGGACCATCAGCATAACCGTCAGAGTAAACTAGAAAGAATCAAATAAGGGACCCCTATAATGTCCAAGTGGTATACCGTCGAACACCGTACGAACCACAAACTTGGCTGTCAGGCTGAAATAGAACATGAACTTTTAGAAGGTCAAGTGATGGCTCCTGTAATGAACCGTCGGGCCAGTGGCGATCTACCAACATGATTGTCAACCCTTAACAAGAAGATGCCATTTTGGGTAAACTCGCGATGGTTTATGTAATGGACCGTCAGTCTTTCGATGGGCTATCTTCATGACCGTTAACTTGGATGTGGCTTTTACTGTGTTTGAATTTTGAAGTCCTTTGTACCTGGGAACATATAAATACCCAATTAAGGTTTTAATTATGTATCTTTTATGATATTACTATCTTTGTACATTATTGTAACATAGTATTCCAAGAGATTCAAGTTAGAATTATAGATCTAAATATTTTATGCCTATTTTTTTCTGAAGATTAAAGAACAAATCTTGCAATTTTTATAAGTAATTTCTAAATTTATTTATGAGAAATATTTTATGCCTATTATTTTTTTCTTCTATTGAGATGTGTGGCTAAGCTCCCATAACTAGGGTTATGGGAGCCTTGATGTGAACAACTATTTGGGGTTGCAAAAATATTTGATTTCCATTGTTAACTGAAGTTTTATAAACCCTTCTTCAGAATAATGACCTTTCTTGGTTGCAAACTGGAATGGTGAACCCAAGAACATCGCTTATTCGAATAAAAAAGTACTTGTTGAGAAAACAATAGGTTTACATAGACTCTAAGGGCTTTAACTTTTGGGTTAAGGGTTGATGCCTTAACGGGATTAACCCATATGAGAGAATAAGTTGAATAAATTAATTCATCTTTTAAGTTCGAGAGAATTAAAGGATAATCTACTCATTTAGTTTGAGAGACAAATTGGAAAATTATAGGATTCAATAACTCTTGCAATTAAAGTGATTAATTGGAAATTCAAAAATAATTCACAACCCTAGTTGCTGGAACATTTTGGTAACCATAAGTGTAGTTCGTTTACTCGCATTGAATTATTATTTGCATTAAAAATCACTAACTAGAACACTGTCAATTACAAATAGTGAGATACAATATTTCTAATCAAAACCCCCTTTTAATTTGGAGCCTTTGATCAACAATCTAGTAATAACCACAATACTTAGTGAACAGAGTATTCCCTGTGGGATTTGACCCCAACCTAGTTGGGTTATATATTTTACAAAGACCTCTTAATCTCTCATAAGAGAGGTTTAATTTTACTGTATCAAGTTTTGGTGCCTTTGTTAGGGAATACGTTTGTCAATTAAGTTTGTGATTGTTCATTGACCTTTGGTCAAGTTTCCTAAATTTTACTTTTATTTGTAATTTTTGTTATTTGTAGGGTAGTTATTGTGTATGCCAAGTACACGGAGATCAGGAAGATCATTATTACCAATACATCTAGAATTTAGTTGATCAATAGAACGACAAACCAATAGGAAACAAAGATATTAGCTAATTTAGCTAATGATCAATTAAACAAATAAAACACAGATAACCCAGGTTTGGTACATAATCTAGATAACGAGCACCTAGGAGATGATGATTTGTTGTGGACAAGTGACCGAAGGCATGCAGAGGATGTAGCGGCATCGGTGAATAGAAATATGAATAGAAATTGTCCTTTTAAAGAAAGACTAGATCTCTAAGCTTTCCAATTTGATTTTAATGATGATGAGGATAGAATGGATAGAGTAGGTACAACTAGAAATATTATTCCTCCACCTCTGGCACCTGGAGCTAAGTTCAATATCACAACCACGATGATTCAACTCCTTCAACTAAAGAGGTTGTTCGATGGACTTCTAGGAGATAATTCTAACATGCATTTGGTGAAATTTGACACCATTTGCAAATATTTTGACAACTCAGGTGTAGGTCAGAATACCATTCACCTGCGTTTATTCCTGTTGTCTCTTTCTGGGGAAACAATATTATGGCTCAATAAGTTGACCCTCGATTTTATAACCAACTGGAGGCATATGAAAGAGGATTTCCTAAAAAGGTTCTTTCCACCTTCAAGGAGGGTACTGTTGATGGATTAGAACAGTAATTTCAGGCAGCTTCCAACTAAAGCTCTTCACAAAACTTGGGAGAGATTCAAGAAAAAATTAATGCAGTGCCCGAATCATAATATGACTAATATATATTTGATGGAGACTCTTTATAAGGCTCTCAAATCTATTACGAAGACAACTATGGATAATGTTGTTGTTGGAGCATTTGTGGACCTCACTTTCCCAAAAGCTTTAGAGATGCTCAATAAGATGACTAAATAAAGTAGATCTTGGCATACTAAGCATTCTGTTGTAGAAAGCCCTACTCGATTTAGTAGTATGACTGAAGAGAAATGTAGTAATTAGGAGGAGCACTATTAGGACATGTCACACTTGAATACACAGATGGATTTGCTAACTAAGCACTTGCTATCTGGAAAAACTAAAAATGTAAAAGTTATGGGGTCACAAGTTAGAGATGATTCTGACTCCAAAAAAAAGTCTAATTATCTAAATAATCAGGGGGTTTTCGAGGAAATAGTCAAGGGAACTAAGGTTGGAACTATTTTGACAAATCTGGTTACAAAGATAGGGATCAAGGGAATTGGAAGAATAAAAATAATAGGAATGGACTATATGCACCTCCTTGAAGTCATAATAACACTACTACTAGTTCGAAAAAAATGTCCATAGAGGACATGATAGAGAAGCTATTGAAGGGAGTTGAGGCAACAAATTCGAGAGTAACAACAATGAAGAGTGACCTCACCTCCATAGTCAACTATTAAATCACATTCAACTTCTATTAAATAGTTGGAGTAGAAAATGAGCCAACTCTCAGCAGCAATTAATCAAAAAAAGAGCGGTACCTTATCGAGCAGTATATTGCAAAATCCTCAAAATGATGACTCGTTCAAGGTAGTGACCACTCGAAGTTGTAAGGTATTATTGGGCCCATCAGTGGGCAAAGCTTTGATTGATAATGTAATTGAAGAGGATGTTTAAAATGAAGGATGTTGTTTAGTCTCTAAGAAGCTGGATGATAGTGACATTCCCTCTTACCATCAAAAGGTTGATGAGTTAGAAAAAAAAAAAGGAGAAGGAAGCAGTGGTTACCACTCTCCCAAAACCACTGCCTCCCTTTCATCATAGACTGAAGAAGAAGACTAATGATACAAAGTTTAGAAAATTCATAGCGATGTTGAAGTAGCTGATGGTGAATGTGCCTTTAATGGAGGAACTCTAGCAGATGCTTAAATATACTAAGTTAACAAAGGATCTTATGACAAATAAAAGAATAGTAAGCTATGAACCAGTGGATAATCTTCACCATTGTGGTGCTATTTTAATAAGGTCTCTAGTGCAAAAGAAAGCATACCCAAGAGCATTTACCATTCTTTGTACTATCAGGTAACTTGATTTTGCTAAAGATTTATGTGACCTTGAAACTAGTATTAACCTGATGCCTCTTGCTATTTATAAGAATTTGGGTTTGGGAGATCCTACACCCATCAATATGTGACTAGTAATGGTGGACAGGTCGGTAAAGCAGTCAGTGGGTATATTGTATGATGTGCTACTCAAGGTGGCTAGCCTTATATTCCCTCTGAATTTTGTTATTCTTTATTGTAAGGTGGATTTTGAGGTGCCCATAATCTTGGGGTGACGTTTCCTTATAGCTAAAAGCGTACTTATTGATTTGCGAGCTAATGAGATCTTGTTCAAGCTTAATGATAAAGTAGTTCAGTTTGATATATGTCAATCTATAAAGAAGCACAAGGAAATGAGTCTGTTCTCTATTGTAGATGTTTATTACGAGGATGAGAAAGAAGTACAATAGAGGAGAAATTTGTTGTCAAGCCTTTGGCTACAGTCTTGATGAATTTTGACAGTGAAGGCATTGAAGAATATGAGGAGACTATGTGTGCCTTGAATTAAATAGGATAATATTCATATGCTTCCATGAAGCAAGATCTAGATCTTAAAAATCACCCAACACCACCAGCTAAGCCATCTATTGAAGAGCAACCGATGTTAGAGTTAAAGGAATTGCTTGGCCATCTACGATATATGTTTCTAGGCAATGAAAACACTTTACCTATGATAATTGTAGCAGATCTAGGTGAATAGCAGGTTGAGGCACTTATTGTAATACCCCGGAAAATTTTTCGTTGAAGTTTTGTGCGTAAACATGTTAGGTTCTATCTTCTAAAATGAATTATAAATTTTTCGTACAGAATGTCTTAGATTATGAACCACCATTGTGTAGAGTATCAAATAATATTTTCAACGATTGTGGATCATCCAAAACAAACACCCGAGCGACGAGTTATTAACATTCCTATCGAACTGTGAATAGTAGTGAACAGTAAAACGTGCAGGAAAAAGTACTGAGGCCTGGCGTATTTTGGCTCCAACTTAAAATGATCATAACTATTTGTAAATAATGATCTGGGTGATCTAACACATATCAATGGAAACTTCTATGTGTCCTCTTTCTAATGAAATTGGTTTCATCCAATGTGTCTATCGGAGCAAAAAGTTATGGTCAATCTACTTCAGCCTATCAAAAGTAAATTTTTAGGTCAACTTCAAACGTCATAACTCCTCGTAGATAATGATTTGGGTGAGATACTATATATCAATGGAAATATACGAGAGTCCTCTTTCTAATGAAATTGGTTTCATCTAATTTTGATATCGTACTAAAATGTTATGGTTGATCTACTTCAAACTATCAAAACAGTCCATCAAAGGACAGATTCGAGAATTATTTAATTTTTAGGGGCATTTTGGTCAATTATCCTAACCCAAAATCTATCCAAACTCTATATTAAAGCCTATTAGAAGCATTATATGTTATATTTCATCAAATTCGCTCAAAAAGAAAACCCTAAGCTCATACATCCAATTTCAAGAACCTCCAAAGTTCACCATTAATTCTGCAAATTTATTAAAGATTCCAAGTTCCTAGTTCAAGGACTCCAAGACCCATCATTCAAAGGCGCGATTACATCTTAAAAATGATTAGCGATCTAAAGCTCATCATTCAAGGTATGTGGGGTTTTCCAACAAGAACTCTCTTTCGTTCTTGCGCCCAAAAGTAATTTTTTTTGCAAAGGCATAATTTTTATTTTAAGCATGAACCCATATCTTATGATGATTATTATGAAATCTTGATGTTTATATTTTTGAAAGATGAATTTACATGTGTGGAGATATAAAGCATGAATCTTGAATGATATTTATCATGATTATGATATTTGGGTCGTGAATCTCCATTGGAAATTATGTTTTTTTAGAAAGTGTGTGTTAGAAGCACGTTGATGTTAAATATTTGAGATATTTTGAATGATTTGACCTTTTGGTCTTAATGAAGTTGTTTTGAACTCGAGTGTGAAAGAAATCCACAATGTGGTAGATTTTGATAGATTGGACGTATGATGACTCCTGATGTATATTTATATATAATTGAAATTGTTTTTTTGTGGGTTGTCTTTGAAATGATCTAAGCTAATTCTGGGAGAAATCTTTAGCACCGAGTGGGAGGTATAAATCGACCTTACTTTCCTAGAACTATGTGCCCCCATAGGAGTGACCATGAGGCTAATCTATATAATGATCACTAGTTTGTGTAGATTTGATATCAATAGTCCTACTTCAATGGAAAGGATATGACGGATCTCCCCAACATGGGTTGTACGTTGGACTCCATGTAGCTCACATGGTTTATGTCGGTTATAGGATCTCCTAGTGTGTGTGTTTCCTTCTGTCTATGGTGAATGGTGAAGTGATTTGAAAGTGTAATTATGAAAGTTATTCTTTCAAAAGATTTAGATGATATTTACAGTATGAGAATTGATATTCTTGATGAACTGAAAGTGATTGACAAATTATATAATGACTCACATGTGTTATTGTACTTATTTCATCCTCTCACGTTTATGATGATTTTCTTCAGGCTATGTGAGTCTTTCATACATCCTGAATATTTCTTATAAATATTTATGATGATGATGTTTATACAACTGCATACACCCCCATATACTCGGTTCATTTCCATGGTACTGACCCATATCTTTAATTGTGGGTTGCATTTTCTCAGAATGTAGGTTCAGGTGCTTAGTTCCATGTTCAACAATGATTCTTTGGGCTCGCTGTTCTATATCCTTTGTTGTGGTGAGTCCTCATATTCTGAGGACGTGATGTCTAATGTTGGTTTCACGGAATTATTTACATTTGATAAGTGAGTATGAGTCAATAGGGGCATGTCTCAATGGCTCGCTGGTTTTATTGATTTTCTTAAGAGGCTTTTCAGACCGGTATAGATATTGGGAGTTGGTTAATAAGTCATATTTTGTTTTCTTTCAGAAATTCTTTTTCTCTTGGATGATGATTACTCTGTTGATATTTGAGGGTTATTTATAGAAATCCCATTGATTTGTGTTGAACTAAATGAAAATGGCTCAAAGGGTTAGCTTAGGGCTACTCGTACCCTCAAGAATTTTGTGATGCTCTGGGACCCATTTTTCAGGGCGTTACAAACTTGGTATCAGAGCGTAAGGTTTTAAGGTGTCCTAGAGAGTCTGACAAGCCACGTTAAGTAGAGTCTTGATCATCGTTGTGTAGCGTGCCATATCTATGAGCAAGAGGCTACAAGATGTTTTAGGAAAAAGTGTGATTCTTTTTTTCAGAAGTCTATTGTTCTTAAAGTGTCTCTCTTTGCTATTGATTCGTGCTCTCTTCTTTCAGAAATATGCATCCACATCGAGCGAGAAGAAATAATGAGGGTCACCAACCTCTACCCGCTAACCCATTGAATGAAAACGTGTCTCATGCTGAATTTTGGGTAGCCTTTCAGGCGCTGGCCTAAGCTGTTACTGCAACTGTTTAGGCCAACCTAGCCCCAGCTCAACAGCAGCAGGGCGGTGATTCCGCTGGTGCCAGGATCCATGACTTCATGCAGATGAATCCACTGGAATTCTATGGGTCCAAGTCTGATGAGGATCCACGGTTGTTTTTAGAGGAGGTGCGGAAGATTACTCAGGTGATGCATGTATCTAAGGAACATAGTGTGGAGTTGGCTGCGTATACGTTAAAAGACATTACTTATGATTGGGTTGTTTCTTGGAGGAAAGGTAAAGGTGAGGGAGCTATCCCTACAACATGGATAGAGTTCCAGGATGCATTCTTGGATAAGTTTTTCCCGTTGGAGATAAGGGAGGCAAAGGTAGAAGAGTTTATAAACCTGTGACAGGGATCTATGACTATTAGGGAGTAATGTCTAAAGTTCAATCAGTTGGCCAAGTATGCTCCTGACTTAGTGGGTGATAATTGGGCTAGTATGAGTATGGTTGTAGTATGTTTGTTACTGGAGTATCTAGTTGTAGTTAAGGAGTGTAGGTCTGCTATGCTGAATAGTGAGATGAATCTTTCTAGGTTGATGACTCATGCCCAACATATTGAGGCAGACAAGATTAAGGAGAGAGATAAAATGAGAGGGAATAAGAGAGTTAGGTCCAAGCAGCACGGACAGGGTCAGACTAGATCGCAGGGAGGGAGCCACCTTAGTATCAGGATCATTTGTCTATGCCAGTAATATCATCTGCTAGTGCTCCCGTGCCTAGAGGTAAGCAGGACCAAGGTAGCAGGTCATATGCATCCAGGTCCCAGTGCAGTTCTGGCAGTAAGTCAAATCGTCCCATGTGTCCTAAGTGTGGTAGGGCTCATTCGGTAGAGTGTTGGGGTGAGAAAAGGGGTTTTTTCTGGTCTTATGACATGGGTCACAGAGTTAGAGATTGTCCACAGGATGGACAAGGGCGTCGTGACTATCTCCCTCAGACCCAGACTCAGACTATTAGTGCTCCAGTTCCAGTGACTCGCCCAGCCCCAGCTCAGGGCACCTCTTTTAGCAATGCTGGCGGGCAGTGCCAGAATAGATTCAATGCTTTACCATCTCACTAGGAATAGGAGGACTTTCCCGATGTTGTTACTGGTGTGCTTCATATATTTTAGTTTGATGTGTATACTTTGTTGGTTCTTGCATCTAGTTTCTCATATATTACTCCTTTGATTACTGTGAATTTTGAAATGAGTCCTGAGATTATTCCTAAGCCTATCCTAGTTTCTACCCTAGTGGGTGATTCGATTGTTTCCCAAAAAGTATGTAAAAAGTTTCCTATTACCATTCTTCATAGAGTCTTATTGACTGATCTGATTGAGTTAGACATGCTAGATTTTGATGTGATTCTAGGTATGGACTAGTTGTATTCTTTTTATGCCTCTATTGATTGTCGGACCCGAGTGGTCAAGTTTTAATTTTTGGATGCATCCGTGTTTGAATGTTCTGGGAATTCTGTGTCACCCAAGAGACATTTTATCTCTTACCTCAAAGCTATAAAGCTTATTTCCAAGGGGTGTATTTACCATTTGGTTAGAGTCAAAGGCACTAAGTCTGAGACTCCAACTCTCCAGTCTGTTAACATCATCAATGAGTTTTCTGATGTCTTTTCAGATGATCTCCAAGGGATACCTCCTGATAGAAGATAGAGTTCGGGATTGATCTTTTTCCTGATACTCAGCCCATTTCTATTCCTCCTTATCGTATGGCCCTTGTAGAACTTAAGGAGTTGAATGAGAAACTCAAAGATCTACTAGATAAGGGTTTTATAACACCCAGTGTTTCTCCTTAGGGTGCTCCTATGTTGTTTGCGAGAAAGAAAGATGGCTCTTTGTGTATGTGCATTGATTACTACCAACTGAATATAGTCACCATAAAAAATAAGTACCCCCTTCCGAGAATAGATGATTTGTTTGACCAATTGCAAGGTGCAAGTTATTTCTGAAAGATAGACCTTCGTTTCGGCTATCATCAACTCAAAGTTAGGGAGTGTGACATCCCGTAAACCACTTTCCAAACTTATTATGGCTATTTTGAGTTTCTTTTTATGTCTTTCGGGTTAAGTAATGCCCCAACATCTTTCATGGACCTCATGAATCCAGTCTTCAGACCATATGTGGATATGTTTGTCATAGTATTCATCGATGATATACTGGTGTACTCCCGTAGTGAGGATGAAAATTCTGATCATCTCCGAACTGTCTTGCAAACCCTTAAAGATCATAAGTTATTTGCCAAGTTCAGTAAGTGTGAGTTTTGGCTAAGGTTAGTTGCTTTTCTAGGTTATATCATTTTTCCAAGGGTATTACAATTGATCCCCAAAAGACCGAAGCTATTAGAAATTGGCCTAGACCTATTTCTCTAACTGATATCTAAAGTTCTTGGGTTTAGCTGGCTATTCCTTCTGTTTTGTTGAGTGTTTATCCTCTATAGCGTCTCCTATGACTCGGTTGACCTAAAATAAAGTGAAGTTCTTGTGGTCTGAATCTTGTGAGAAGTGTTTTCAGGAGTTGAAGACTCAACTCACTTCAGCCCCTGTTTTGACTTTGCCTGATGGTGTTGATGGTTTTGTGGTGTACTGTCATGCTTTGAGATTTTGGTTGGGCTGCATATTAATACAGAAGGGTAAGTTGATAGCTTATGCTTCTAGACAGTTGAAACCCCATGAGAAAAATTACCCCACCAATGACCTTGAGTTGGCTGCTGTTGTGTTTTCTTTGAAAATCTGGAGGCCCTATTTGTATCGTGTCCATGTTGATGTTTTCACTGATCATAAGAGTTTGCAGTATATGTTTACCTAGAGAGAATTGAATCTTAGGCAGAGACAATGGTTAGAATTATTAAAGTACTATGATATGAGTGTGTTGTACCATTCGAGCAAGGCCAATGTTGTGGTGGATGCCATAAGTAGAGTGTCCATAGGTAGTGTTTCGCATGTGGTAGAAGGTAAGAAAGAGTTGGCTTGTGATGTACATCGTTTGTCTAGATTGGGGGTTAGGTTGTTTGACTCTGCTGAAGGTAGTATAGGGGTTCAGAGTAGTTTCGAATCCTCCTTGGTTTCGGAAGTGAAGGAAAAGGAATACTTAAATGCTAGTTTGGTCAGACCGAAGGAGTCAGTCAAGGAGCAAAAAGTAGAGGTTTTCTCCCAAGGGGGAGATGGTGTGTTGAGATTGCAAGGTAGATTGTATGTCCCAAATGTTGATGATCTGAGATAGAGGATTATGGCTGAAGCGCATGAGGTGCGATATTCTATTCATCCTGGAGCCACCAAGATGTACCGAGACTTGCGGGAAATCTATTGGTGGAGTGGCATGAAGAAAGATATAGAAGCGTTTGTAGCTAAGTGTGCAACATGCCAACAGGTTAAGTTTGAATACCAAAGGCCTGGTGGTATGATGCAAGAGTTTTGTATTCCTACCTGGAAGTGGGAAGAGATAAATATGGACTTCATGAATGGTTTACCTCTTTCCCAACGCCATCACGATTCCATTTGGGTTGTGGTTGATAGGTTGACTAAGTCTGCTCATTTCTTTCCTGTTCAAACTTCATTTACTACTGAGGATTACTCTAGATTGTATATCCGAGATGTAGTCAGACTGCATGGAGTTCCCTTGTATATCATTTTGGATAGGGGTACTCAGTTCACTTCACAATTTTGGAAAGCTTTTCATAAGGGTCTTGATACCCAACTGCTTTTGAGTTCTGCTTTTAATCTGCAGACCGATGGTCAGGCTGAGCGGACAATCTAGACCTTAGAGGATATGTTGAGAACTTGTGAACTTGACTTCAATGAAAGTTGGGATGATCACTTACCGTTGATAGAGTTTGCTTACAATAACAGTTTCCACTCTAGTATTGGCATGGCTCCGTTTGAAACCTTATATGGGAGGAAGTGTAGATCACCCATAGGTTGGTTCGAGGTGGGTGAAGCGGATGTGAGTGGTCCTGATTTGGTATTTGAGGCTATGGAAAAAGTTTAGTTGATTAGGGAAAGGTT